>NC_034613.1:139359321-139399585 GCF_900095145.1 Mus pahari | reverse complement strand
TCAAGGACTGACTGCCTAGGACTGGTGAAGAATCTAGCTTAGATATATGTCAAAATTTAATCCTTAGAAGCACTTATAATAAAGCAATATTAAATTGCAATCTGTAGGGAAATATTTTGCACATGAATATATTTGTTATTCAGGTCATGATGGGACTGTACTTTGATAAAGTGAAAATTATATTTGATATACTTAGTCTACTGAACATCACAACTTAAATTTAAGGCTAGTTTATCTTAAAACGTGCTTATATCACTTATATTAGCTTATAGCTGCATAAAATCATTTAACTTAAAATCCTAATTTAAAATTTTTAATTCTAATTTTAAAAATCCTTTAATATCTTATTTTAAAATAAAATCTTATGCTAGTTGGTATGTTCCCATTAAGACTCCATATCCTGTCCATCCTAGAGGACCTACTGCACTCGTAGCAGTTGGTAAGAAACCCTACACCATGTGTACACCCCACCCCTGCCTGAGGTGCTAAGCTGCTCCTGGGAGCCTGGTGTACTCTGGACCCATCACTCATCAAATCCAAGCCCTCCCCCAATACCACTCCCCTTCCTCTCTACCATCCCTTCTGCCCCTTCTGCCTAGTCCTTGCTGCTGAGTCAGATCCCTATTCGGTCAGCTCCCTTGAAGACTCCAAATCCTGATCCATCTTAGAGCACCCACCAGGTCTGTGTTCATTCAGAGATGATGCACCTAACCCTCAAGAGACTGGAGGGAGGCCCCAGGAGTATAGAGGTCAGGTGAGGTGGGGGTTGGGGCATCCACGTGGAGACAGGGTGGGTGGGGAGGAGGTGTGGGATGTGGAACAGTCGAAGGGTGAATGGGGGGGGGGCAGGGAATGGAATATGGAGTATAAAAAATAAATTAATAAAAAATAAAATAAAATCTTATTAAAATCTGCATTCAATTTAAAACCCAGAAGGTATATGGATATAAGAGATACAGATGGACATTTTGCAAACATGATCTGTTATGAAAACATACAGTATCCAGAAGGAATGATAGTACCAACTGGAAAAACAGATGTTTTTCCCGTTCTTCATTGTCTATCCCTAAATATATTTTATCAGACATACTAGACTAGGAAATTATTAAACTTTATAATTCAATGTATGGTTTCTCTTTCATGCTTATGTTTTTACTGAATTGTACTGACGAAACTTGTAAATTTAGCCATTCTAATTTAGGGATCATCTACATTCACAAAATAGTATGAAAAATATGCAAAATATTAGAATATGCAAACTGAAAGTTATTAACACACAAAGTAAAATACAAGTATATTCTTGTTACATAAAAGAAAAAACCCTTAAGGGATTATGAATGAAAGTCATATGAATGAAAGAGGCCCTGTGTGAACTATCACCACAAACAAACAAAAAAATAATCAGACACCACCACCAGAATCAGAACCAGTATCACAGAGCTGGGGATACACCTCAATACAGAAGAAAAATGGTACCAAAGGGTACATTCTTAATCGTACATTTCAATCTTACCATATCTTAAGCAAAAAACATCAGTTTACAGAATAAATTCAAAGTTTCTATCTTGTGATATGTCTATTCTACCTATTCCCATAATGCACAGCAAATTTCCTTTTCTCTTGCAATAATCATATATTTTCAATCTCCATTCTCTCCAGAATTTAAGTTACTTTCATATTTGTCATACATCTCTACTTTTGTAACTTTTTTACAGCATTGTCCCCCAGTCTATTTTACCTCACTAGAAGATAAATTTCCTGAAGGGAGATATTATGTCTTGGCTACCTTAGTATCATATACAGATATATATATCACAGAAACATTTACCAAAATTACCCATTAATATCTACTTGATAGAAATAGCAGTAAGGAACTGGTATGTATTACTATAATTTAATGGGATGTGTTAAATTACAGAAGCATTCAATTACAAGAGTAACATACCTAAAAGCCCTTTTCTATTCCCAACTTCCTCTATATACCTTACCTACTCATTTTATCCTTCTGCTTAATAATGCAGGTAACATTTAGTAGGGTAAATATTAATTATGTTTACATTTCACTATACCAGTAAGCTTGTATTAAACTCAAGACCAGTTAATCTTAACAGTGATTACTTGGAGACATTTCTCTGAAAGAACATACCTACATAACCATAGTATTAAAATTAGAAACACCATTATAAATGATGAACACTAGAATAACTTAACAGAAATCTCTGACAGCTTCCATAGAGTCAAAACTTTGATTCATTTCACAGATTTTACTTGAGAACATCAAAGTATCAGTTTACCTTTAAAATATAAACAGGACCATGTAAAATATATTTTAATACTTATTATTTTCAACCTTTAAAATTATGGTAGAAATGTGACTAATGATATATGCAAATGGTTTTAAAAAGGTTTTGGTGTTAAGAATAGAATCCAGGGCCCTGCATGCTAAGCACTCACTCTATACTGAGTTATATCCCCAGATTCCTGGTGAATAAGAAGACCAGCAGTCTCAACTAACTCAAACCCCCGAGATCTCTCAGACACTGAGCCACCAACCAGGCAGGATACAGTAGCCAGCATGAGGCCATCAACACATATACAGCAGAGGACTGCCTGGTCTGGCATCAGTCAGATAAGATGCACCTAACCCTCAAGAGACTTGAGGCCTCAGGGAGTGGAGAGGCCTGTGGAGGTAGGGTGGGGTGGAGTGGGGTACATGGGAACATCCCTTTGAACACAGGGGTGGGGAAAAATGGGATGAGGAACTATTGGAGGGTAGGAGGAGGATAATGTAAAAAAAAAGATTAGATAAATATATTTTTTAAAAAGATTCCGGAGGAGCTCTCAAAAATTTTAATCTAGTTTAAATCTTCCTTTTTCTCTACTACCTAAAGAATGGTATTACCAGTCTACCTGCCATTCTAATTTGATATCAAGTTCTAATACCACCACTATTAAACACAATATTATCATAATCATATATAATTGGGTATTAGCTTACGAATTCTTCCTGGTGGCTGTAATACATCTCCTGTGAGGCGACACCATCCAACTGGGAAGATGTCTCGGGAGTCATAGTCACACCAATAATCAAATGCTTTACTCCATCCATCAAAAGTAATGTGAAGTTGATCTCCACAGACAGCTCCAATTGTGGCAGGACAGATCATAAATGGATTTTTTCTATCGACAGCTTCAATCTTCATCCCAACTATAAAATTATTTTGGGGTGGACGTGGTGGTTCCTAAAAATACAAATGATCAATGAGACAATTTTTTTCAACACAGGGCTTCTGTGTGTAGCCCTGGCCATCCTGGAACTCACTCTGGACACCTAGCTGGCCTCAAAATCAGAGATTCACCTACCTCTGCCTCCAGAGTAATCAGATTAATGTCCTGGCAAAAACTTGTTTGCTTGCTTTCTTGTTTATTTATTTACTCAGCATTTTTTAGGCCAGGTGTCATGGCACACACCTTTAATTCAAGTTTAATTCAATGCCTTGAGTTTGAGACTAGCCTGGTCTACAGAGTCAATGCAAAGATTTATTTATTTTTTTTTTTTGAGGGTGACATCAAAGGAATTGTTTTAATGAGCGAATACATCGTAAGGTCAGAGGCATAGTTTGATGTTTTCCAAAGCCCCATCTGTATGTTATACAATGTGCAGGATCCTTTCAAACCTTGGTCTGGAGAGACTTTCTTTATACATTTGGTTACTGGTTACTGATATCCAGAGGAAACTTCTGGGACTGACCAGCTCTTGAGAGCCATGTGCAAACTTATTCAGCACCCCATCCTCACTCTTTTCTGCACCAATCCACACTTATAAGACCATTGAAGCCCCTCCCTCATCTGGCTTTTTCTCTCTGCTGCACAATCTCACAGTTGACCTTTCTGCTCCCATGTCTGAGCTTTGAAGGTCTCTGTCCCCTCTGCCTCCCCAGCCTTTCAGCTCCCAGGCCTGTTTGCTAACCTTATGCCTGCCCACAGTCACAGCCACAGCCAGGCCATCTGTGGCTCGCAAAGATTTATTTTTAAAACATAACCAAGACTGACAACTGTCAGTCAAGTTAACCAAAAGATAGAAGGTACACAGAGGATTCATTAGATCATTAGATAATATTTTGAAAACTTATATCCCAATAAATTTAAAAACATTTAAGAAAAGGTAAGTTTCTAGATGTTTATTGTCTACCAAAATTGGACCAAGAAGTTATCTTAAGACATCAACACACCTAAAATTTGCAATGAGATGAAAGTAGTAATGGCATCCATCACACTTTAAGAAAAGCTAGATGGATTGATTCACTGCTGGAATACACTAGTATTTGAGGACCTAATACAAACACTTCTAATATTTCATAAAATAGAAAGGGATCAAGCATGGCCAAGTTCATTCTACGAAGCCAGTATTACCCTGATATAGAAGTCAAATAAAGGTAAAGAAAAATAAATTTCTTCAATGAACATAGATGCATAAATTCTCAACAAAATTCATCAAAACCAGATTAATAAACACTTTAGACATATGATATACCATAACTGAGTTGGTTTTATATCAACGTTGTAAGAATGATCAACACATACTACTTTATAAATATAACAGTAAGAAATAAAATCAAGGACAAAATTCACATTATCAACTCAACATGAACAGAAAGGGCCTCTAATAATGCTTAACATACTTTTATAAATAAGGTTTTAAACAAACTACAAATAGAAGAAGCACAAACATAATAACCCATACTCAACATTATAGTTACTAAGGAAAGCAATGAAGGCGGTCCCTCTAAAATCAAGAATGAGAGAAACAAGTATGCCTCTACTCTCTTTACTCTTATTCAACTGCAGTGACTGATGCTTAGCCAGAGTAGCGAGGGAAAAGAGATGGATACAATTAGGAAACAGTCAAAAAAATCCTTCTTTTCAAATAATCTATCAGTAAAAGATCCTAAGCACTCCTCCATAAAACTCTTAGATCTGATATACACTACAAGGAAAATAGTGGGATTCACTATCAACATAGAAAACATGAGAAGGAAGTCCTGGCCACACCTTTATGTCAGACTTCTAATTTCCAGAACTCATGTTTAAATAAACCTAGCCATCAACAGTGAACTTTTTTTTGGGGGGGGGGGGTTCAAGACAGGGTTTCTCTGTATAGCCCTGGCTGTCCTAGAACTCACTCTGTAGACAAGGCTGGCCTCGAACTCAGAAATCCACCTGCCTCTGCCTCCTGAGTGCTGAGATTAAAGGCGTGTACCACCACGCCCAGCTACAGTGAAAATTTTAAAACACTGGAGAAAAAATACTGAAGATGATAGCAGTATGGGAGACCTCCTATGCAGATGGAATGGTAGGATTGATATTACAAAAAATGATTACACTACCAAAATCAATCTATATATTCAATACAATCTCCACCAATATTCTAACATGATTTTTTTTCAGAAATTGAAAAAACAATCCTAAAATTGATATGTAAGCCCCAAAAACACTGGAAGCCAAACCAATCCTTAACAATTAAAACAACAACAAAACAAAACTAAACAAAATAAAACAAACCACTGCTGGACCTGTCTCTAGTCCTGATTTCAAGTTATACAATAAAGCCACAGTAGTCAACCCAGCATGGTACCAGGACAAAAAAAAGTGACACAATGCTCACTGAAAGAGCATTGAGGACCCAGCTTATAATTACATGTACTTACAGCTACCTGATTTACTTCTGACTATGATGCCAAAACATACACTAGTGGAAAACTGGATATCTACATGTAAAAGAATGAAATTTGATCCTTCTCTCTCATATTGCACACAAATCAATGCCAAATGAATAAAACAATCTCAACGCTAGAGCAAAACCTCTGAAACTTCTATAAGAGTAGTGATACATTTCAGTATATAAGCTGAGGTAAGGACTTTCTGAATAGAGCTCCAGTCACCCTGGAATAAAGATAACAATCAACAATTTTGACTTCAGAACATTAAAAGGCTTCTGTACTACAAAGGAAACTACTAACCAACTGCTCAATGTGCAGAGAATAAATGTTCTCAGAGAGCTCAGCCACAAATGGGATAACCATATCATATACCGCTACTACCACAAGGCTCAGGAATCATTTTGGAAGAGGGAGGTAGGAAGTTCCTAAGAGTCAAAGGTCAAAGAGAACCAGAACAAAACAGTATCTTTCTGGATGGGATGAGGCTGTTAAGACTAATGAACTCACAGCAACTGTAGTTATTATAAACTGTATGGTGTCTCTTCAACCCCAAATTTCTGTTGAAATACTACCAATATGAATGCACTCTAAAACAGAGCCTTAATCCAGCTTGACTGGTATGGTTTAATAAGAGTAAGATACCCATGTGCACGCATATATTGGAAGCCATGTAAGAACACAAGAGAATTTGTTCAACTATAAACCAAGGTGAGCCTCAACAGAGACCTGTATTCAGGTACCCTGACTCTTGTTCTTCCAGTCTCCAAACTGTGGGAAAACATTTTTTGTTATATAAGCCAGTCCTCTTGGTTATAATGACCCTAGCAAATATTTGCCTGTAATTTTAAAAAGACTTATTCCTGTGTCAGAAAAGACAGAAGTGGTTAAGCATTCTAATTAAAACAATAAAATCATGTTCTAGCGGGCAGAAATGTTTTATAATGCTTTTCTTACCTCCTTAAAGAACACTGCAGGTGCCAGTTCAGATCTAGTTAGTACACGTAGTAAGAACATGGGCCATGATGAAGTATTCATTCTGTACCCTGTTTTAAAAATTATATATCACTAAAAATAGGTGAAACTATGACAATGGGAACAAATGGGTATCATTTACAGATTCTCTTCAGAGAATGACTTTCTAAGGACTTGAGCAAAAGAGATAAATTGTATAGTTATACCCACCATTCTAATGTCTGGCACCAATGTCAAAATGGAACCAGAAACTATGAAAACACTGCTTTTTGTACTCCTCTCATAATGTAGACTCTCTCACATTCTTCCTACTCTCCTCCTCTTCCCGAAAGTGTTGAATGGCTCAATGGACAACATCAAAAGGTGTGTACCTCGTAAAAATACAGACTTCTTCTCTAGAAGAGTCTCTCTGGATTTACATGCATGATCTAATAAAGCTTTGGGTATTTTAAAATTGAAGATTAAAACAACATCTGTTCAAAAATGAGACCTTTCAGCACACTTAAGCAGTATATATAAAAGTGAGATGGTACTGAGTTACTTTCCAATCATGTATCATTTTTAACTTATTTTATTAGATATTTTCTTCATTTACATTTCAAATGCTATCCTGAATGTCTCCTATACCCTCCCCCAACCATTCTCCCCTGTCTACCCACTCCCACTTCTTGGCCCTGGTGTTCCCCTGTATGGGGCATATAAAGTTTGCAAGACCAAGGGGCATCTCTTCCCAACAATGACTAGGCCATCTTCTGCTATATATGCAGCTAGAGACACGAGCTCTGGGGGTACTGATTAGTTCATATTGCTATTTCACCTATAGGGTTGCAGACCCCTTCAGTTACTTGGGTAATTTCTCTAGCATTGGGGTCTCTGTGTTCTATCCTATAGATGACTGTGGGCATCCACTTCTATATTTGCCAGGCATTGGCATAGCCTCACAGAGATAGCTATATCAGTGTCCTTTCAGCAAGATCTTNCTGGCATATNCAATAGTGTCNGNGTTTGGTGGCTGATTATGNGATGGACCCCNGGGTGGGGNAGTCTCTGGATGGTCCATCCTTTCGTCTTAGCTCCAAACTTTGTCTCTGCCACTTCTTTCATGGGTATTTTATTCCCTATTTTAGGGATGAATGAAGTATCCACGTGTTGGTCTTCCTTATTCTTGATTTTCTTGTGTTTTGGAGATTGTATCTTGGATATTCTAGGTTTCTGGGCTAATATCCACTTATCAGTGAATGCATATCAAGTGAGTTTTTTTTGTGATTGGGTTACCTCACTAAGGATGATATCCTCCAGATACATCCATTTGCCCAAGAATTTCATAAATTCATTGTGTTTTTAATAGCTGAGTAGTACTCCATTGTGTAAATGTACCACATTTTCTGTATCCATTCCTCTGTTGAGGCACTTCATACTCATCAAAGGTAAAATCATGTATCTTTTACAGGAACTCTCTGACCATCTACTTACAAGAAGGCCTGAGTGATCTTTAAGAGGACAGTTAAAACCATCTCTAATAAATAGCTTACTAGTAAGACTATGTTATTTTAAGAATTGTTTATCCTTACCCAGTGGAGGCTGAAGTAAATCTCCTCCTTGTTCACATGTCCCAACAGGCTGTATGTCTGATGAATCCACAAGTCTCCAAAAATCATTCTTATTGTCACTACCATCCAGTCGTAGACGTAATCTGGCTCCAGTAATTGCAATGACCGAAGCAACACACACCGAATCAATATTGCGAGGGTCACGGGCTTCCAATTTCATACCAATTTGGAATTCATTAGTTGGTGGAGTCTTAGACTATAAATAAATAACATGTTAAAATGCATAAAGTATAAGAAAAATATATGGAAAATTATGATACCAGAATAGGTAGGTGACATTTTTAGGTACAGTCACAGCAGAAGTTGAATGAGGTCAGGTGTACAAGGCTCAAGGCATAATCTCCCTTTTTGAAATGCAGCATAAAACACTGGTCATCACTAGGCTCACTTATAAAAAGCATATCTAGAAAACCCAGTTATAGCTTATAAGACGCATCTGGAAATATTTTATACATAAGAATCTTATGAAGGTATCCTATTGAAATGAGCAAACTAGGAGTCCTATCAAAGCATATGATAAAGTTTAACTCCCCAGCACACTGCAAACATCCCTACATACTTTTGACCATGATCCCATGGGTGCCTCTATCTACCTTGTACTCCAGATATTCCGTGCCATCTTTTGATGCCCATCTTATTTTGGCTGTTTTCTTTCTTCTCATTTTGACAATCTTAAATAGCATCTGTTACATGTGCCTTGTCAATACAGGGTTCTATTTCTTATAATTACTCACTATTTCTGTCTTTCCTTCTACATGGGCAATTTAAAAATTACTGCAAATAGATCTGATAATCAGTGACACAAACATCATCCCACTTTCTCTTCATTCTATCAGAGCCATGGAACCACACAGACACCCTTCTACAAACTAATGATGTATGTTATTGTATAAAATATCAAGAGAATTTTGGCATACCTGTCTGAAATATTCCGAAGGAGCACTGACAGATCCAGTCTCTTTCAAGTACTTGTCCCAGTCAAAATGATCTGGAAATAAAGCATACAAATAGGGTGAGTTTAGAGTATGTAGTTAAGTTTTTATCCTGAATAAAATAAGTTTTAGTTCATCCCTAGGCAGTTATGGGTATGAGAGGCTTTGAAAGGGAGTAAAGGGGAGGGAGAAGTGCTGTAATTACATTATAATCTCAAAAATACAAAAGGGGAAATATATCCTACAAAGCAGGTTTTAAATCCTCAGTTTACATTCAATCATGCACTAAAATAAAAGCAACTTTTTGACAATAATGGTCCTGACAGAAATTATAACTCAGATCTTCTGTATGACTTGTGGAGTAAAGCAGAGTGATTCTGAAGGAAGGTGCCTGGGGTATGCAGTAGTAGTAGAAGCACAGTGTTCAATACTCTACACTGCAAAAAAGAAATATGAACACTAGGACATTTTTATAGACTAAAAAAATCTGCACATGTGTTAAATATAAATTTGCTGAACAATTTTGTTTACATTATATAATCCCATAAATGTGAAGGTGCTTTGTTTTTTATGGGGATGTTAAGGTGTTTTTAAAAAAATTCTTAGAACCAGAACAGGTCTTAATATACTATTTAAATCTCCATCCATAGTGTCAAGAACATAGTGTTAAGACACAGCAGTAAGCAACTGAACAGTGCAGTCACTAAAATAGATTATTGTAGTGCTGTTACATCTTCTATATATTTTACTGTGCTCTTCGATGTAGTCTTCATGGCATACAAAATGCCATCAAAAAGCAGTGCATTCTGCCTGGTTTGAACATATTTGCTCAATTCACTGTCCTAGCTAGACTGTCAATACACAGACAAACTGATCCAAGAAGACTATAAGTCATGGAAGTAACTAAACAGGTCATAAAATAATCTTTGACAAAGCCAAGGTAGGAATCGAACTCTTCTTCACCAGGGATATAAGTTCAGCATTAAGAGTAACTTTACTAACATGTGAAAAGCATTTTTTTCAGGTCACCTCAACGAAAAATAAAATTAAAAATAGTGAAAAATAGAAAATGCAAATGGAATAAATTCAAAATCAAAAGCAACATGAGTTCATTATAACACCGAGGAACCAAAATGATGTATTAAATTACTTAAAAACCTATTGCTTTGTACAGATGTACTTGACTGAGTAGTTCCCTCTTGAGCATCATTTTTGACATCCATTGATTCTAACCACAAGGAAAAAAAAACACCACAATAATCTGAAAGCACTTAAAAATTTATCTAATTGATTTAATTTTTATGAGAACCTGTTTTAATTTCATGTTCATCATTTTATGTGTCCTACAATTTTGAGTATAGTATATACTTTACTTGTTCATTTTATTTACTGTATTTTTCACTATTAAAATGAAAGCTTCATAAAAAGCAGGTATTTAATTCTGTCTTGCTCGGTGCTATAACCTTCTAACACTTATAATATATCCTAGGGCCTGGGATATGGAATACTCTTAAGAATTTGTTAAATAATTATGCCAATATATCTAAATGAACTACTGGTAGATCTTTAAACTGCTTAAAATAATTTCCTAGAAATAAAATGATGTTTTCAAGTGTTCAAAACATTCCATGCAATCTAGAATACAACATACTTCAACAAACTACTCAGGTTTTCCTCTATGCTAAACTAAATTCAAGTAAAATCCTTGATTTTTTTAATACTCAAAATACTTGAGCTGTCACAAATCTAAATATATCATGTCACTCAGACAATATATCATATGAAGCATATATATATATGTATATGATATTTGAAGTAATTTCTATATGAAACTTATTCATAATGCTAAAAATTAACCGAAATCCTTAATATCATCAAATAATCAACTGTATCACTGTTTTTCAAGCTTTCAAGCTGCTTTCATTATTTTAAGTATGAATGCTTAATTCTCAGGACTCAAAGTTCTCATACAGTAATGACTGGTATGTCTTTCAGGTTTTGTTAGAAATTATTCATGGAATATAGAAATTTTAGAGGAATATATAGCCTTATTTCTATTTAAATTTTCTGCAGAAAGCACACACTTACTTTAACAAAATAGTTCTGTATTAAGAATTTCTAAGTCAAAATGAAATAAAATGGGTCTTATTCTAAGGAAACCAAGAATATATTTATAAATACTACACCAAGGTAATACAGTCAATATACAAATTAAACAAAATTAAAGGGCAACATTCAGATTCAAACATGTAATTAGAAGAAAAGTAGTAAGGTAATACAAGACTTGAACAAAAAACAAGGAAGCAAATGTGTGAAGAATGAATTATGGGAAATAAAGCATAACAAAGTATAAACCAGTATGACCCATTTAATGAGTCAAAAAGGGTATATAATTAAGAAGGTAGTTGCTTAATATTGTTTTCTTTAAACATTTTTTCTAAGACAGGGTTTCTCTGTGTAGCCCTGGCTGTCCTGGAACTCACTCTGTAGACTGAGTTCTGGCCTTGAACTCAGAAATCCGCCTGCCTCTGCCTCCCAAGTGCTGGGATTAAAGGCCTGCCCCACCACTGCCCGGCTTCTTTAAACATTTTAAAGGCTTTATTTCAAAAGTTCAAAATATGGTAATATACCTGTTACAAACAAATAGCTAAAAACAACATTTAGATAAGCAAACCTTACCTTCATTCGCTGTTTGCCCCATGGTATTCGCCTCTGCTGTATTTTCCTACAAAGGAAAACACATAATACCTTAGTTTAAGCTCTATACATTTCTAAGAGATAATAGTAGTAAAAATGAGAGTCAGATCACATTAATAGCTTCCCCCTGAATAAAAATAAGGTAGCTGTGAACTAGAAAAATAGTTAAAGAGTAGTGATTGCTAATGGAACTTGGGTAAGTATAGGGCTCCCTTTTAGGGGGAAATCAAAAGTGAAAAAAATCAAGAGTAAATCATAAGTAGGCAGCCACTAGTATTCAGATTGAGGCCTATGCTAGAACCCTCATAATAGTACTGAGAAGTAGAAAAATCATGAATGCAACGAAAATTTCCATGAATCAAGTCTTCTAACAAATATTACTTGTTAGGAGCCTAGTAAGTACTATAGAATAGACCTATATATATATAATCCCAATAGACAGGAAGCTATAGCAGGAGGGTCTTGAATTTTAAGTGATCCTGGATTACATAGTGAGATTCTGTCTCAAAAATTCAAGGAAATTAGGTTTAGGGGAAAATTGTTCATTAGGAAGCTGGCATCACTGTTCATTAGATTTATTTTTTTTCATGTCCTTAATATGCTCCATACTCTAAAACAAAGATATTAGACTGTCCTAAAAAGCTATCAATCCATGCCAAAATTTACATATGAATAAACATTATAAAAAAAGGTCAGGTGTATAGAAAAACCTAACAGAACATGTAAACTCTATATTCCTGTAGTTAAGATATAATGATGTGTAAACTAAATGTAATTTGGTAAGTAAAGGAATATACTCATGAACTCATCCAGAAAGAATTCTATTATCTCTATCCCAAGACTTAATTGTATTGACATCCTCACCTCCTCTAACTTTGCTTCTTCTGATAGTTTTTCCTCATCAATACCAATACTTCTTTCAATACTTCGCTTTACATTTGTTGTCTTTTCACTCATGTATTCAATCAGCGGCCAACACTTACTTAGGTGACTACACAGGTGGTTTTCCTTCCCCTTGATACTTACTGGTTTACACTTTCATTCAGTTCTATTCATTGTACCAAAACTGCTGCCTAACTTGTTTTGCCACTGGTATACTTTTCTACCATAATAATACATAATATATCAGATACAGTCTATGCTGTTTTCCTCCTACATCACCCTCTTGTTACAAAACTGGCTATGCAATTAAGAAAAAACCCAGGACTTTCTGTAGGGTAACACTAAGATCCCCCATAATATATTTACTCTCAAAGATCCTATACCCTAACCCCAAAGGACGCTTGTTTTAAGGACTCCTCATATTATTTTGACTACATGAAATATTCTTTCCTCTTCTTCTGCTTCTTGAAATATTAGCAGTGTTTTGATACCATCAATAAATACAAACTCTTTTCTGAAAGCTTTACTTTATTCAATACAAGTATCTGATTCCAGTTTGGTTACTGATTTGCTTAACAAATGTTGGTATAATTCCTAGAATGTGCTTGGTACTATGTTGATGGAAGGAAGATATATACTCTAGAGTCAGCAGGAGAGATCATGCCTATAATCTCGGCACTTAGGAGGCTCAAACAAGGAATTTGATACCAGATTTGCTGCCTAGCAAGCAAGACCTTGTGACTAAAGAAGAAAATGATGGAGAAGGTGGGGGAGTTACACAATCTACTATATAAAGTCTGAGAATCTGGATCTAGAGAGATAGCTCAATGGTTAAGAGCTCTTACAGT
Organism: Mus pahari; assembly: GCF_900095145.1. NCBI lineage: Eukaryota > Metazoa > Chordata > Mammalia > Rodentia > Muridae > Mus > Mus pahari. The sequence goes on along the minus strand of NC_034613.1, from coordinate 139,385,924 downwards.
GGACTGGTGTACAGTTCCCAGCAAACACTTTAGGGAACTCATACTGCCTGTAACTACAGCTCCAAGGGGCTTGATGACACCTTTTGAAATCCAAGAGCATAAGCACATAACATCATAATGGACACATAGACAGACAGACAAGAGCACAAGCATAAAACATGGTAATCAGCAGACACACACACACACACACAAAATCCCACAATTTATGTTTTTAAAAGCAGAAAATCCTGAGGTGACAGGAAATGCTGGTGAGGATGTGTAGAAAGAGGAACACTCCTCCACTGTTGGTGGGATTGCCAACTGGTACAACCAATCTGGAAATCAGTCTGGCAGTTCCTCAGATAATTGGGCACAGTACTACCTGAGGACCCAGCTATACCACTCCTGGGCATATATCCAAAAGATGTTCCAACATGTAATAAGGACACATGCTCTACTATGTTCATAGCAGCCTTATTTATAATAGCCAGAAGCTGGAAAGAACCCAGATGTCCCTCAACAAAGGAATGGATATAGAAAATGTGGTTCATTTACACAATGGAATACTACTCAGGTATTAAGAACAAGGATATATTGAGTTTTGCAGGAAAATGGATGGAACTAGAAAATATCCTGAGTGAGGTAACTCAAACCCAAAAGGACATGCATGCTATGTACTCACTAATAAGTGGATATTAGCCAAAAATAAAAATAAAAAATAAAAAAAAAGTACAGAATACCCAAGATACAGTCCACAGAACTCAAAAAGTTCAACAAGCTGAAGTGCCCAAATGAGGATGCCTCAGTCCCTCTTGGGAGAGAGAAGAAAGTGATCACAAGTGAGGATGGAAAGTGAGGACTGCAGGGTCTGTGTTCATTCGGAGATGATGCACCTAACCCTCAAGAGACTGGAGGCCTCAGGGAGTTTAGAGGTCAGGTGGGGTGGGGGTGGGAGATGGGTGGGATTGGGAGGAGGTGTGGGATGTGGAACAGTCAGATGGTGAATAGGGGAGTGGGGAATGGAATATGAAGTGTAAATAAATAAATAAATAAATTTAAAAAGCACAAAATACACTGATAATTTTTCATTTGAAATGAAATTAAACTTTCATTTAATTGAAATATATTGTAGCAACATGCTTCTAACAAATTAAAAAAAACTCACATAACTAAGTTTTTACATTGTTGATAGATATCCTTAAAAGAAAGCAAGCAAAGGTATGTTACTTGTTGAATTGGGTTTGATTCATCATGTTATGAATTTACAACTATTGATTTTATTCACCTAGGTTATTAAAATAATAAAAGCCTCATTTTGAAACATAAATGAAAGTAATCAGAAAAAACTAAGGCACACTTGTCAAAACTATATTTACGAGTAGACAAACATGGTAACACACTCCTGTAATCCCAACCAATGAGAAGCTAAATTAAGCCAATGGCAAACAGGGATATTGACTGTGTCTCAAAAGAAAAATATTATGAATAAAATGAAATAAAAATTCTATTGTTGTCTCAGAAATACTTAGAATACGATGGTAGTGAGGATTTGTATTAAATTGTATCCTCCAAAGAATAAAAATAAAAAATTCTAGAGCGATTCCTAGGAATGTTTTAGCAAGATCTACCACAACAAATTAGAAATTACTCTTTTTCTACATCAATACAAATCCAACAGCACTTAAAAGTGGAGACAGGAAGCCCCTGAATTTCTGTCCAATGCCAGCCTGAGCTACATGAGACCCTGTTTCAAAAAAATGAAATATATAAAAGAAAAAAAACATAAGAGAAAAAGAAAACAGCCAAAGAATCATAAGTTATATAATTAATTACTTGCCATTTTAAAATTATTTATGGGAAAATTCTATACATATATGGTAGAATTTCATATCAGACAAGTAAAAGGTTGACGAAATACTAATTTATAATTGTAAATTCCTAAGGTTTTAAAACATAGCCATAAGCTAATTGCTCAAAGACCTGGTGTCCACTGACATTTGTGAAGGGCCAGAGTTAATGGCAGGTCATGTCAATTTACTACAGGCAGCTATATGGTGCTATATGACAAAAGAAGTAGATCAAGTTACAGCCTACTTCTATTATCAGTGAGCCTGGATTTATAGTTCCTAACAACAGTTCTACAAGAAATAATGGAATGACAACAGTGCCTACTAAACAACAGACTGTAGAAAAACATGTAATAAACTATCATCTAAAGTGTCTAGAAAACTAACCATCCCTGATAATAATTCAAACATGTAGCAGATATCTGTAAATTACACATTTAAAATTCTAAAACTTTTGAAAAACGTTCATTATAAAATCTGATTTTTTAATGAAAAATGAAAAGAATCTGATTATAAAGTAATTTAAAACAAAGTAATGCACAAGTGCACTTATCACTATCAGCTATTTTATCTCAATAGGGACCACAAAGACTGTTTTATCTGGGCCAATTTATGAAACTTTAATAAGTTAGTTAAAAGTTGGATATTACTTCTAAGTAATTTTAAAGTTTAATATAAAAGATTTCAAATAATATACTTTAATTTTTTTCAAAGGAAAGAAAACACAAGAGCTTCACAGAACAAAGTATATTTCTGTGCTCAAAGATAAGAGAACTTAAATACATTTTATTGGTATTTGAATTTAAATATACATAAATCAAACTAAAAGCTAGCCAAAATTGATTTAAGGTAGCAAAATGAATAAATATTAAAATCAGGGACTTTGACAATATTCATACTTAAATAGTTTCTCAGGACTACAAGGTACATATCAAAAAGAGTTGTTTATATCTGTATTTCTGTACTAGATAATCCTTTTGAGAAACAAAAGTCGAGGAAACTGGTATATATTCTGAAGACAAGACCCAATACACAGAAATCTTTTCCTAAGAAAAGAACATATCCTCAAGTATATCATAAGGTAGCAGAGTATCTGTCTCTTTGTAAGTTTACAATGGTACATTACTACAAAAGATGAGCACTGTCTTTCCGATCTTAGAACAATTTGGTCCTATAAACTTAAGATAGGGGCAGAACTACAGCCATAAACACAAGTCACAAGTAGGGGAGCTGAGGGATCTTTATCTTCAATTGTTTCCCAACTCCTTACACAAATCTAAAACAAGTTGACTCTATTATTTAACTTTTTAAAATAAAGAATTCGTCTAGTCTAGAAAGGATTATCATAGTCAGTGGCCATGTGTACTGAAAACTCTTAAATTTCTCACATAAGTGCAAAGTTATGCTCATTTCTTGTTAAAAACTTCCTAACACATGCCTCAAAACAAAAATAGGAGACAGCTTTAGAGACATCATGTTTAATAGAAATTACAACATAAATACTGTCATTAGTATTTCTATGGCTACCAAGGGTTACTTATACCAGACAACAAAGGCAAAATAACCAAAAATGTCTTACTCATGAAAACCAAACATATTTCATTTTAAATCTTACATAGTTTCTCAAATTTTTTCAAGTTATCCTGCTTTAAAAAAAAAAACTATTCATCTTGTGTTAGATTTTTGCAAATGAGATAGAGGTAAAGGCAAGTAACAAAAACCCAAGCTACTAAGTGTAGCTACTTAAGCTATTTTATGTCTATATTTATAAAATTAAATGAATAAATTATAGCACTTTGGACTTAAGATAAATGAAACTTGCATTCTATTTCCCTTAAGATAAAATGTTAAAAAATATCAAGACTTTCTAAAACAGGTAAACCTTTATAGTCACCATCATCTGTTCTCTGATTTCTAGGTGTTCTGTGTCTACAATCACTTCAAATCTGGAGATCTCATGTACTAACTTCTATGATATTATTAATGATTTTAATTTTCTTAGGTGACTAGTAATTCAAACAGAGGATCCTCTTGAATCTACCCCAGAATTTCCTTTAACCCAAAGACGGGCAATAAAAATCTCAAGTAAAATACCCCACCTCCAAGAATTCAAACTAAAAATTTATATCTGAAGCTAACTTATAATAAAACATTTTCATCCAAAAGACCTAGTATTTACTCAGCCCTTTTCAAAGCACTTTACCATCATCAATTATTTCTTAGTGAGACAGCCCAGCATTACCCAGACCATTTCACTGATGCGGAAACAGACACCAACAGAAAAGAACAGGGGCAGGAAAAGGGGTGATAGGAAGCATCTGGGAGGAACAGGCAGGCAGCTAAAAAGGAACAAACTCAAAAGAAAATGAGAGTCAATTATAGCCTGTAGCTAACCATCACAATCCTTATTTTGGCTTTAGAGATATTTAAGATATATTTTGAAATATGTAAAGTACTTTGCAAGTCTAGTTATAACCTAAGTTACTTAGTAATAAATATGCAATTCCTTAGCATTAAAAATATTCAATTTCCAATGGGCACACATATTTCAACTAACACTAGCAAGATATCTGTCTTCCATAGACCTAACCAGAAAATAAACTCACGAAATATATACCTTCATATAATCATAACAAAGTGTACAAAAATCACAGAAGTTAGAAATAAATTTTGGTTACAAGCAGAATGTAAAGAACAGTGGCAAAAGTAACTGATTTTGACCATTAGTCAAAGAAATACTGGTTCTCTATCAATTATGTTCTTAGCAACCTTGAAATATACAAGGATAAGATGCTGGTGGGTTGTTTGCCTTAAACACCAGAAACTAAAATGCATTGAATAAAGTGCTTTGAATAAATATATCTTGACCTGGGTGAATTCTAGAAAATAAACACATACTGGTGGTTAATAAATACCTTAACTGAGCCATAAATCTAATAGGCTGACAAAATATCTGACCAAATCATGACAAATAAGAAAAGATGCTTAAGGAGCAACTCTGTGTATCAGTTTTAAAACATCCTCTTATAGATAGTGCAATACCAGTAACATTATCAACATCCCCCTCACCAAATTACAATTCTAAAGCAGAGCAGGATCACTGGGGTGAACAGGCTCCTAAGGAAATTACCTCTGCATGGAGGAGATACATGGTATTCACATTTTTCAAAGCTATTTAAATAGTTTGACTAAGTTCTTTTATAAATTTCAAACAATTTTAAAGATGATGGATAAACTCAATCTTCTCAAAATCTTAAATTTACTTTCAAGAGCTCATTTTAACATTCCTCCCATTAAATACAGAAAACCACAGATTAGAAGAATACCCATCATTACAAATAGGTTATTTAATGGAAAGGGGGGGCAAAAAAGATAAAATTGTCACTCCATTTGGAATGAAGAACATTTCCAAACAATTAGGAAAAAAAATCGGGCGGGTGAGATGGCTCAGCGGATAAGAGCACCCGACTGCTCTTCAAAAGGTTCAGAGTTCAAATCCCAGCAACCACATGGTGGCTCACAACCATCCTTAACGAGATTTGACTCCCTCTTCTGGAGTGTCTGAAGACAGCTACAGTGTACTTACATATAATAAATAAAATCTTTAAAAAAAAATCAAGGTTATGCCAATGAAATACCACTATAAAACAACTGCTTATACACAAGTACATCTTACAATATTCTTCCCTCAAATTGAAAATAATAATATTGTCCCTGGAAGAATTAAAATTGCAACAACTGATGCCCTCTAAGGAAACAAGCATCTCCAATACTGTTGAAAATTGTGCATCATAAGATATTTCCCCTGCCTTGGTTTCCCCTTAGTAACCAATCTATTTTTAAAAAAAACATCCTAAAGTCATACTAATTGCAAGTTATAAAGCTTAATATTCTCATTCTTCAAAAACAGAATCAGATTTCAAATTGTAACCATAGTGTTTAACTACCTTCTTTAAAACATCAATACCCTCAGATGGAAATCTGTAAGTAAATGTGAGCTGCCCACATACATACATGGCAGGACAAGAGGGGAAGGGGGAAATGGGTGATTACTAGTCAGCTTTTGAAGTTACATATATAGCTCAAGGAACTCCCCTCCCCACCCCCCCTCAAAAGTACAGTCGATAAAATTCTAATATCTCTTTCTCTGGCTCTTGAAGTACAAGTACTATTCAGGTAAAAAAAAAAAAAGTCAATAAAGAAGAATCTTTACAGAGCTATTTCAAAGCAAATGATCACTACACTCAAGTTTTACATGACTGCTGAGCATCATCTCCTTTAATGCATGTCCTTGCCTGAAGGCTCTCAGCCTTCCTGCCCAGCTTTATGAAGGAGTCATCCACTCTGGAGGACAAAACCTGTGAGGATCCTCAAGACACATACCTGGCACCAGACCCACAAGGGGCTCCAGGCCATAGGCACATCTTTCTAGGTTGATGTTCCCTCCCAAAATCTAAGTTACTTCCCAAGTGCTTGTCTCAGCCCAAACCTTTCAAAGTCATTCCTGACCCTTAGCCCGACCAACCTCCCACAAAGCCCCCAGGCTGCAGCCTGGCCCCACCTACCCTGGGGAGACTTGCAGAGGGCGCTGTTGGTGCTCCTGGAGAGGAGGCCCGTTGAGGGGAGCTGGGCCAGGGGCCTGAATGCCTCTAGCAAGATGAGCCAGTGAAGGGGGTCAGGATAAGTGTGAAGGTCAGCAGAGAGTGCTAGCAACGGAGATGGCTCACAGAGAACACTAATTTAGACACAGCAGCCGTGGCATCTGGGGTAAAGCGTCCAGGGGTATGAGGCAGGGGTGTTGGGACAAACTGAGGCGGGACGCTGGCGCGGCAGTAAGGGGGCGTTCCCAGCGCAGGACTTGCCCCTAAGGCTCCCCGCCGCCTGCCCTGCAGGCAGCCAACAAGACTCCAACATCAGGACTCCATCTCCACTTCCCAAGGAGGACCAGGGCCACCACGCACCTCGGGTCTCCTCCGCCCGAGCAAAAGCACTTCTGTCATGCTAGCTCCGGGAGCAGGCACCCGACTTCACATTGCAGCCGCCATTTTTGAGAAGCCGCGCGCAGAGCCGCGCATGCCCCACAACCGCCACCGCCACCCCGCCCTCCCCATCCTGTGGTCGCTGCAAACACGCCCTAAGACTGCTGCTGCGGGTGGAGCTTGAGCCCAGGACCCAGCAACCTGCATGAAAGAGTTTGAGCAGTGGCCTTAATGAAGAAGTGGTGATGCTGAAAAGCCTTTGGCAGTTTTCCCTTATCCTTCAGGATCAAAAATCCTAGCAACAGGCCAAGTACCCAAGACCCCTGGGGTCTAGCATCAAGTTCCATGCTGGGTACTCACTGCCATTAGACTTTTAGATCCCTGGCTAACTCCTATTTTGGCCACTGACCCAAAAAAATAAATAGTTTCACAAGAAACCAAGTCCAAGGAGCAAAGAAACTCAGTTCCTACTATGGAACTGGAACTGTGCCTTCCTTCTGAGGTTCCAGCTCCTTCAGCTTAAATCCTCTTCACCATGGGTTTTAGGCACCAATGCCCTGCCAGTCCCACTTTCTGGATTTTACTGTTCTTAATTTATGCTTAATCTTAAAGACACTAGATTAGCCTAGTGACAAATACCATTTGCTCACATTTGAGGGATCCCAGAAGGGTTGAATACATAGTTCAATTTGTGTTTCCCCTGCGCATGCTTTCTAACCTGAGAGAAACCTATAGCACGAGTGGAGATCACTCTGAAGAGAAAAAGAAAAAAAAATGCCTTAAAGCCGGGCATGGTAGCGCACACCTTTAATCCCAGTACTCGGGAGGCAGAGGCAGGCGGATTTCTGAGTTCGAGGCCAGCCTGGTCTACAAAGTGAGTTCCAGGACAGCCAGGGCTACACAGAGAAATCCTGTCTCGAAAAACCAAGAGAGAGAGAGAAAGAAAGAAAGAAAAATGCCTTAAAATATCCCATCCAGCTACACAAAATACATCACACAAAAAGCCACAGAAAACACTCACCACTAGTTCAGCATTTACTATAAAAAATTTCAAAGTTTTGTTTGAAAAATATACCATATGCTATGGCAGCCAAAAGTAAAAGTAAGTCTCCTCTTCTCTCTATACCTCTATCCAAAACTGAGTGTAGGTTTTCCATCTGTTACCTTAATGTATAATGACTTTAAAAATTATAATTCTGAAATTAGAGCCAAAACCTAAAAGCATAAATCCACAGCAACAAAGAGTATATCCATTTTCTACAATATAAAATAATTTTCATATGCAACTTTTCCAGTAAGAAATAAATGCCATTCCTTCAAGAATGTTAGCATTGTATATATTAGGCATTACTAGAAGATAGTTTTAGGATTAAAAAAAAAAGAAAAAGTTTTTTGGTCTCCCTAAGAAGCCAATAGTGCCTAAGACAGTAAAATGGAATGTAGTCTGGTATATCCACTCTTTTGAAAATGAGCAGGCCTAACACCTAGAGATCTCCAGAATGATGTGGTATTACATTCTTTCTCTCTTCCTAGTAACTAGGAAACTGTCTCCCTGAAAATAATACAATATTCTCTTGGTGTAAGTTAGCTGCTAACTTGGGACATACAGTGCCTATCTCTACATGCAAAATCACATATTCTTGATTTCTGTAATGTACCTAGTTCAAGAAAGATCTAAACATGGTGAACATGATCAACACATAACAGGATTTTACATTTTCATATTTGCAGCCTTGAATACCACATTATTCTGTCTTTGTCCTCCTATGGTGAGGACTTTCAACCCACACGATTGAGAAAAGAAGATGAAAATTTGTAACTTTAAGGGATCCTTAATATGAAGCCTTTTTTATTATGAAGTACAAGCTAATAAACTGAATGAAAATATACTAAGCCTAAGTCTGCAAACTTCCAATGTACAACATATTAAAGGTTTATTGTCAGAAACAGTCAGGTTCTTGTCATCTACTATTTAACAGCATCATTTCCAAAATAGCAAGCAAGTAGTACAATTTCAAAAATGTTTTGGTACTGTGGGATGAGCCAGTTTTCTGGCAGTCTCTAAGGAAATGACTGCATTTTTATTTTGGTGTGAACAGCCTTAAGTGGTTTAAATCCTGGTTAATCAAAGTGTCCAACTGTCTCAAGTATACTTTACTATTTCAGAACTGAACATTCAAAATTATTTTAGTATTGATTTTTTCAATACTAAATAATAAAGTAAATGGATTATCCTTTTTGTCTTTCAACATTTGTGGCTTTGGAAAATTTTTAAGTGAGAAGCAAATTCTAGAATATAAACTTCAAAAGTTGAGATAAAAGTTTCCTAGAAAGGAGTGTTGAATAAATGTCTGGGCCACTAGAGATGCCTGTGCATAGCCTGATGACCTAGAGCTCAATCACTCAAGGCAGCAGGAAAGAATGGATTCCTAAGAGTTGTCATTTGAGTTTCAGAAGAGCACAGTAGCATACTCACCCTTATAAGCAGATATAAAATTTACTTTCCTATAACTCATACTATAAAGACAATATACTCTTGAGAATTTCAGGGAGAACACAGAGTCTTTACAACATGAGGATGCTGATTTTGAAATTGAAGAACTGAGAAACTACCATCATGAACCTGATATGAGTCTATAATATTTCTCCCTCAACGCTGTATCCTGACACAAGATCTAAATGTGGTTTTTATTCTAAAAGAACTAGCAACATGTGGATATTTAACATTAAATTTAATTGGGTTGAAAGTTAGTTCAGTAGTAGAGCATTTGCCTACCATGTAGGAGACTCTAGGTTCAAACCCTAGTACCACACAAACACACACAGACACAAATATAACTAAAGTTTCAGCAACAAGATCCAGAAACACTTCTATTGCTCCCACCTGGTCTCTGTGTCTAATTCTCATTAGGCCTATGATGTCAAAGGCCACTGCAGGAGAAGAAAAATCAGGGTTAGGCCTAGGCTGAACATAAGGTTTAGCACTCTTTTCTCTCTTTTGTCTGTATTACCTGAAGAAATGATTGGTGGATAACGTCAAGTAAGAATACAATGCATGCATCTAACTTTCCATCTTCTTTGACAAAGATTTATAGCAGATATTTTCCAAGCATAGGAAAACTGGGAAGGTTACTACAGAGACAGAAACTAAGGAAGGGCAAATAGGCTGTATTTACTTGGTTTTGGACAAAGGCACCACAAAACTGTAACATAGCAACAAACAGAAAACTAAGTAATTTAGTGATACCTGGCTTTTTTTTTTTTTTTTTTTTTTTTTTTTTTTTTTTGTTTTTCGAGACAGGGTTTCTCTGTATAGCCCTGGCTGTCCTGGCTGTCCTGGAACTCACTTTGTAGACCAGGCTGACCTCGAACTCAGAAATCTGCCTGCCTCTGCCTCCCGAGTGCTGGGATTAAAGGCATGAGCCACCACGCCTGGCTGATACCTGGCTTAAAATATACTTTCAGAATGTGAACATTCAACAAAAAAAGAGAAAAACGAGAAAAAAACCTCTTCAACCTGAAGTAAATAGGAAAAAAAAAAAAAAACAACTGGAACTAAAATGAAAAACTCTCTTCTCTAGAAAGACTATGAGGTCAGAGCTCTCCAGTAAGTCAAGATTAATGAACAAAATAAGTGAAAACCCAGTAGTGGTAGGACTATTGAACTTCAACATAAGGTGACTCAAGATAAACTCAAATTAAGACAACCACATATCTCAGTGATAAGAACTTACTTAAACTGTTTATTATAAAAATAGCATCAACATTTTTCAAGAATTAAGAGTATAAATTTGGACAAAAGATTATGTTTACTACTCAAGCATAAGAACACTTAATGCCAAATAGTTCTGCAATATGAAGCAGTTCATAAGAAACTTTAAAATTATTTGAAAATATCATGCTTCCATTATTATTTTAGCATAGTGTAAGCTGAATAACTCTACCTTGAAATCAAACATCTGAAATGTTCCAGTATCTAAAACCAGTGTGAAAAATGTTGCTTCAAGAAAAAAACACATCATGAAAACCTGTTTCATGCACATTATTAAAAATATTGTATAAAGTACTGTACTCTATATAATATATATCAATGAATTTCACATATAGACCTGATACCCTAAATATCTACATGTGTTTATCATAAAATTTCTAAATACAAACAACCTCTACTCTTAAGTACTATGGATAAAGAATATTCAAACTGTAGAAACTCAGGTTTTGTTAGAATTAATTACTCATGAAATGACTAATTTAGTAAAGTAAGAAAACATAATAAAATCAAAGTAACTTTATTATTGTCCCATAAAAGATAAGTATCAAAATAATTTGATATCAGTGCAAAAAAACTTGACTAATTACCCTATTTATTTCCATGAAGACATGTGAAATAAATGTAATCATTAAAAAACTTTTCATTTGATCATACTAGTCTCATTTCAAATTCTCTATAGCTAAATAGAGTTAGTACCTACTAAAATGGAGAAAGAAAAGCAGTGTCTTTCATACTAGCTAAACTTCTTGCCAATTACTCCTATTTGAAGAACAGACCATCATGATTTACTAGCAAGAAGCTGCTTCTTGCAAAGACAGAATCTCAGACTCCAGATTAAACATAATGAGAATTTCATTTTTCAAAGTTTCAAAAAGTTGGGGGGGATTATGAATGTTTGAGAAGTACTGATCCAAATCACTCCTCATGTTAGCTTATATGCAGCACCTATCTATCAAAGAGAATAGAGAGTGTATATGAACAAACATTGCAGTCACAGCACTATGAAGAAAGAGACAGGAGAAACATACAAGCCAACCTGCAATAACAACATCTAGACCATTCAGGGTTACAGGACTATACTGTCATGAACAACAACAAAGAGCTAAAAGTTCTTTGTTGAAGATGGCACTTAGTGTACACATATAACCCTAGCACTGAAGAGGTCAAGGCACAATGACAAAGAATTAGAAGCTGGCCTAGACTACACATACAAAAGGATCTCCGTTAAACAGCTAAAAGCATAATCAACCTAAAACATCTGCTAAGCACTGATATCCAAAGTGCCTTCAGATAATCTAGCTAGGTTAGACAGATGTTCCTTTCCCTTCCACTGCTACATAGAATACCTCAGGAAGCTACTTACTCTTTTTAACATAAAGATCTTCTTATAAAAGACCTTTCTTCTCCTATACAAAATTAGCTATAATATGGCTGAAGGTAAATTAATAGCAGCACTACCATGCTAGATTCTCAAAGAAAGCACTCCAGGGGAGAAAAATGAGGAAAAGGGATACTGAGATACAATAATTATCCAGGAAATTCAAATATATTCTACAGTCACATGATATTGAAGTTCATTACTGGTCAACCTTTAAATCTGTCATAATAACTGCTTCCAGAATATACATAACACAATCTATTACATTGTTCTTAACTACAAGTGAAAGAATCATTTAAAGTAGTTTTATGATAAATCATAAAGTATAAAAGTCACATACTCTCAATAATTATACTTTACCAGGCCCTAGAAAACACCTCCAATTTTATCCTAGTGACAAATACATAAACTCATTTAGCATTGTCTAAAACAGAAAAAGCCTAATAACATCGTCACTGATACAACACTGTGTTAATCGAGGATGTAAAAAATACTAAACTATATGCACATAAAAATAATGAATTATAGCAATAAATATAAGTTAAAAAAAGATAATATGAACCAAAAGACATGGAAATATTCCACACAAACTTGATATTCATTACTTAAGTTAAAAAAACTACAAAAATTAACTTTTCAGCCACCCCTTCACTGTTATCCAAAGTGTCTTCAGCTAATCTAGCTAGGTAGACAGATGTTCCGTTCCCTCCCATTGCTACATAGGGCTACCTTACGAAACAATTCATTCTTTTCAACAGAAAGATTTTCCCATAAAAGACCTTATAACCATATTAGGCCCATAACCTCAACTATTTATGAAAAGGACCATGGAAAAGGGAAACAAGGAAAGTAACTGGCACCCCAAATTACTCAACAGGCAAAAAACAAAATTTAAAAATTACTCCGAACCAGAAGGCTGGTTATAAACATCTCGAGTAGGTGATAAACCAGTACTTGGATCAGCATCCCACCACCACAACCCCTGGGGTTCAGGGAGAAGAAAGTTCCAGAAGCCCTCGTCGAGAGGCAACATTGAAGGGAGAGGACGAAACGCCCCAGGAGAGGAGGAGTTGCTGCTCCGAATCCGGAGAAATATTCTACTCACTGCCATGGTGAGCAGAGGGGTCCACTGGGCCGAAGCCCACACTTGGAATCGAAGGAGACGGTCCTCAACTCGGACAAAGCCCACAAGCCAGGCGAGAAAGCCCTTAAGGCTTCAGCACTTTGGCGCCATGGCCTCTGACCTAACGGCCAAACCTGCCAATCACAGCCTCTGACCCAAGGGCCCAAGCTGCCAATCACACAACAGGGATTTCTGGGGGAACCGGAAGTGAGCAACTTCCTCTAACGCCCCCTACAGGCGGGGCTTAGAAGGAGCCCGTGCTGCCGGAAGTGAGCAACTTCCTCTAACGCCCCCTACAGGCGGGGCTTAGAAGGAGCCCGTGCTGCCAGAAACCGAACCAGGATGCTCATTTGTGGAAGCTGGCTCCAGGCTGCCAAGTACTGCGACACCCTTTACTGTGATGTTGGACATTTAAACANCAACCCAGGCTAGACTTCTGGGTCCCAGAGGCAGGGGAGGAACTTACACATGATTGATAAGCAAGCGTTACTTGAAAAACACAGAACATACTCTTAACATGGACTGAACAGGAAGGAATTTCTGTATCCCTCCCTCTTTTGAGTGTTCTACTACAAACACTCAACTTGCAAAGTAGGCACCAGGAAAAGATTTAACAAGGGTGAAGGGCTGAGAAGGGAAGATGCTGGAACAGAAAAACAGATCATTGTGGAGAAGAAGGGGAAAAAACAGATCCATTATTTACAAATGGGTCATGGAGAGAAAGTGGGTGAAAACTTGATAAAGATATGGAAAAGCATGAGATCAGCCTAGAATGAGAAGAGGGAATAGGTTTGGAGCAATGGGGAGAGTGTGGGAATGTGGGAAAATGTAGAGAACGGCTGAAAAGGGGTAAAAAATAAAGGGAAAGGGTCTGGTGGAGAAAACACACTAAAGGAAGAAAAGGGTTTTGAAGAGGAATAAGTTTCAGAAGACAAAAACAGGGCAGAAAAGAGGGAAAAGATTGTGAAAGTAAGATGTGTAAATGCTTTGAAATTGAACATCTTGCCTTGATGACTGATCAAGATTTGAACCCAATACTCCTGAAGCAAAAATAAAGCCATCTGAGTTCCACACAACCCTAGTTATATACAGACCCTGTCTCAAGAAACAACTGTGATATGGATGGTGGCAATGCTATCATATACCACCACGATTAGAACTGGCACTACCACCACCACCAAAAACAACAACACTAGTACCACCATCAACATCACCACCAACAAGAAAACAACAACAAAAGAAAATAGTTGGAAACTAATGGAGGCTGCAAGGATAAAATAGGTTAGGAAGCTGGAAAGTGGGGAGAAAGGAAAACTGTCTTGTAAATTGTACAGTGGTTTATAGTGTTTAAATAGGAAGATAAAAATACAGTAACAATGGGGGGGAAGTATAATGGCAGAAGGGACATGGGCAGGCACAAAGACATAAGCCTTAAAGGGAAAAGTAGTAATAGGCTGAGTATATGAGGAAAGAGGGAGAAAGAAGGAATAAACAGAAGAACCAGGAGAGGAGACCGCACATATCAAAACACACAGGTATGGGACAAGGCAATTGTCCCAAAAAAGGACAGGGGGGATGAAATATAGGAAGGAAAGGAAAGATATTGTAGAGGAGAATAGGGGAAGGCAGGAAACCAGAAAGATATTAAAAGTACAAAATCAGATGAAAATGTAACCACTGTGGCCCAATGCCACCCAAATCTTGGGAAGTAGCAGCCAGCAGGGAGAAGGAGAAAATCCATGAGTTCTGGTATCACTGAACAAAGGATCTAATTAAGGAATGAATAGAAGAACAAAATAAACTAACAATACTGATCCATTTGTCCACCCATTCATTCATCCATCTATCCATTCATCCATCCATCCACCCTTCTCTATACAGGCAGATACAGGCTGAGTACTCCACATCTGAAAAAACATAAATACAGGCAGACCAATCCTCCTTAGACTGAGGAACACATTGTAAGAATAAAGATAATTGTAGACCACTCTAATAAAAATAACAAAATGGCCTTCCCATTTCTATCTGTGCCCCAGAGCAGGCTCTTTGCCACAGCTGTCTATACCAAGTACTGCCAGGAGAGAAGAGAACTGGTCTCCCAGGAGTTCCGACACATCTATGAGCACAAGTAAGACCACCATTTCTGCTCCAAGGGACCTGCTCAGAGCCCTCGGGACACAGGAACAGAGGAGCAACCTGGAAAAGGATTCTTCTGGTTTCCATCTGCATCCTGTATTGACACTGTGCTATACCTCTCTATACCCAAATTCCTCCCAAAGAGAACTAGTCTCCAAAGAGTGCTGACACACAGGCTTACAGGAGGAACAAGTCACAGTCAGGAAAAATCTACCAAGATGAAATCTTAATTCTGAACATTTATGCTGCAAATGCAAGGGCACCCACATTCATAAAAGAAACTTTTCTAAAGCTCAAAGTACACATTGTAGCTCACACAATAATAGTGGGAGACTTCAACACCACACTCTCATCAATGGACAGATCATGGAGACACAAACTAAACAGAGACACAGTGAAACTAACAGGAGTTATTAACCAATTGGATTTAACAGATATCTATAGGACATTTCATCCTAAAACAAAAGAATATACCTTTTTCTCAGTACCTCAGGGGACCATGTTGGGTCTTATTCAGCCAGATACTGAGGCCTAGTGAGGAAGCCTGAGCCTTTGCTAGAGTTTAGAGACCTGCTCACTTCCATACTGGAGTGACTCAGCACTACCTGCTCTAGCCTGCATTTGCCTAGGCTACTGCTGATGTAGAATAACTTCCCTATCAGTCACCCCATACCATTTGTCATCCTTCCCCACCCCATATGTCATCTCACCTTAAAAGTCCCCACCTTCTTCCTCAACCATATATAAACAAAGGACTGCTACAATAAAAACAAGTTCCCACTTTGACAAACTCCAGGCCTGAGTGTGTTTGTTTTTGGCCACTGACACTCACGGTCCAGCTCAGCCCCTGAGAGACTGCGCTGGACTCGGTTCTCTCCTCTCACCTGGATCTGTCTACAAAGAGCCAACAAACTGGTGCCCCATGTGAGGCCACCCCTTTCACCTCTTGACCCATACTAACTAGAGGGGCCTCTGTCATAGGCTCCCCAATATACCAGTCAAAGATCTTAAAAAGATTGTCTACATGTGCAAGTCCTGCCAACATTTCCTCCAGGTGCCTCCCCTCCAGGTTTTGGGGAGCAACCCCTATAGACTTCAATCCAACCATTTATGGCAGATAGATGTTACTCATTACTATCCTTTGGAAAGCTTAAATATGTTTTTTTATCTGTTGATACTTTTTCCAGTGCCTGCCGGGCTTCTGCACATACTGGAGAAAAAGTCAACCACGTCATAAGTCATATGCTTCAATGCTTTGCTATTCTTGGATTGCCTGATCAGATAAAAATTGATAATGGTCCCTGCTTTATAAGTCAAGGCTCTTTAGAGTTTTTAGGGATGTGAAAAATTACTCACTCAACAGGGATTCTATATAATCCCAGGGGACCAGCAATTGTAGTGAAGTCCTTAAGACTCAATTACCAAAACAAAAGGGACAAGTCTCAATCCCCACATGATCAAGTGAAAAAACGCACTACTTACCTTAAATATTTAAAATGTTTCTAAAGAAGATCCTTATCTGTCCTCATTTCAAAAACAATGGTCTTCATCAGTTTCATACAATTGCATTTGGGTCAGGTAGAGAGACTCACTGACCCAACTGACCAGAGCTTGGAGAGGACCAGACCCAATCTTAACAACTGGAAGAGGGTTTGACTGCATGCTCCCCCAAAATGAAAAAAGACCAATCTAGTTATTGGCCAGACATAAAAGACTTGCCCCAACAGGGGGATGATGATAATAATCCTCCAGGGAAATTCCCAAGCCCTGAGATCCCTCCTTCTGCTTCCCCGTCAGATTTATCAAGAAAAAAGTATGAAGATCCCCTGTTAATGACAATGATGATCTTCCTAAAGATTGATGGGGGATTCGATGATCTGCTCGAAGAAGGCTTAGAGAAGGAGAGAGTTTCAAGATAATCCACTGTGGACTGGCCTCCACGGCTGCCTGCCCTACCTACACCCCCTCCTTGGTCCCTTCTTCCTCCCTTTCACTGTGGGGCCATGTTTACTTAATAAGGTCGCACAGTTTCTCCAACAGCGTTTAGAGATGATAAGGCTTCTTCAGGTCAAGATCCATTTTCAAAGGCTTGTGTCCCAAGAGCCAAGATAAACATATGATTGGCCTTCAGAGTATGAGCAGCCCTCCACAGCTCTCCATTTGACCAATGATGGGTAAGATCTCAGATGCGCTGACACAACCTAATACAGTTCATGGAGCAGCCCTCAGCAGCCCCCAAGCAAGCGTGATACATGGTATCGAAGGACAAGTAAAATCCCCAGGCAGGGGACAACCTAAGACAAGAGCCATGTGACCTGCTCATAAAAAGAAAATAAGGGGAGATGCTGGGTCTTATTAGGCCAGATACTGAAGCCTAGTGAGGAAGCCTGAGCCTTTGCTTGAGTTTAGAGATATGTCTTGATAAGCCCCAGACAGACTCGGCTGAACTGGGTTCTCTCCTCTCACCTGAACCTGCCGGCAGAGAGCAAATACTACCTTCACCAAAATTGACTATACAATCAGTCATGAAACATGCCTCAACACATGCATGAAGACTGAAATAATCCCATACATACTATCAGATCACCACAGACTAAGACTGGTCTTAAGTTCCAACAACAACAACAACAAACCAGAAATCCCACATGCACATGGAAGATGAACAAAGCTCTACTCAATAACTTATTCGAGGAAGAAATAAAGAAATTAAAGACTTTTTAGAAATTAATTAAACTTAAGGCACAACATACCAAAACTTTTGAGACACAATGAAAGCAGGAGTAAATCATAGCTCTGAGTACCTCAAAAAAGAAGCTGGAGAAAGCATACACTAGCAGATTGACAGGACACCTGAAAGCTCTAGAACAAAAGGTAGCAAATTCACCTGAGAGGAGTAGATGGCAGGAAATAATCAAACTCAGAGCTAAAATAAACCAAGTAGAAACAAAGACAACTGTACAAAGAATGAACAAAACCAGGAGCTGGTTCTTTGAGAAAATCAACAAGATAGATAAAACCTTAGGCAAACTAACCAGAGGGCACAGAGACAGTATCCAAATCAACAAAATAGGAAATGAAAAGGGGGACATAACAACAAAATACATCTTAAAATAATTATTCAGTTTGTTGAATATTCAGTTGAAAATATTAAAATCATGTTCTACAAATAATACTAAAAAACTCAAAAACTAAATGGAGAGAAACTAGAAGCAATCTCACTAAAATAAGAAACTACAGAAGGCTGTCCCCTCTCTCCATATCTATTCAATATAGCACTTGAAGTTCTAACTAGAGCAGTTAGACAAAAAAAGGAGGTCAAAGGGATACAAATTGGAAAGAAGTCAAAGTATCACTATTTGCGGATGATATGATAGTATACTTAAGTGGCCCCCAAAACTATACCAGAAAACTCCTAAAGCTGATAAATAACTTGAGCAAAGTGGCAGGATATGGAGTTAACTCAAACAAATCAGTAGCCTTCCTATACTCAAAGGATAAACAGGCTAAGAAAAAATTAGGGAAAAAACACCTTTCACAATAGTCACAAACAATATAAAGTATCTTGGTATAACTCTAACCAAACAAGTGAAAGATTTGTACGACAAGAATTTCAACTGTTTGAAGACAAAAATAAAAGATCTCAGAAGATGGAAAGATCTCCCACGCTCATAGATTGGCAGGATTAATATAGTAAAAATAGCCATCTTGCTGAAAGCAAACTACAGGTTCAATGCAATCCTGATCAAAATTCCAATTCAATTCTTCATACAGTTAGTAAAAGCAATTCTCAAGTATATTTGGAATAACAAAAAACACAAGATAGCTAAAATTATTCTCAACAATAAAAGAGCACCTGGGAGAATCACCATCCCTGACCTTAAGCTGTACTACAAAGCAATTGTGATAAAAACTGCATGGTATTGGTACAGCGACAGACAGGTATATATATCAATGGAATGGAATTGAAGACCCAGAAATGAACACACACCTATGGTCACTTGATCTTTACCAAAGGAGCTAACATCATCCAGTGGGAAAAAGACAGCATTCTCAACGAATGGTGCTGGTTCAACTAGCAGTCAACATGTAGAAGACTGTAAATGGACCCATTTTTATCTCCTTGTACAAAGCTCAAGTCCAAGTGGATCAAGGACCTCCACATAAAACCAGATATACTGAATCTGACAGAAGAGAAAGTGGAGGAAAGTGTCAAACACATGGGCACAAGGAAAAATTTCCTGACAGAACACCAATAGCTCATGCTCTAAGATCAAGAATTGACAAATGGGAACTCAAAAAATTGCAAAGCTGCTTTAAGGCAAAAGACTGTCAATAAGACAAAACAGTAACCAAGAGATTGAGAAAAGATCTTTACCAACCCTACATCTGATAAAGGGTGAATATTCAACATGTACGAAGAACTTAAGAACTTAAGACTACAGAGAATAAAATAATCATTTTAAAAAATGGGGAACAGAGCTAAAAAGAGAATTCTCAACTGAGGAAACTTGAATGACTTAGAAACAGCTAAAGAAATGTTCAAAACCCTTAGTAATCAGGGAAATGCAAATCAAAATAACCCCAAGATTCCACCTCATACCAGTCAGAATGGCCAAGTATAAAATCTGAGGTGACAGGACATGCTGGCGAGGATGTGGAGAAAGAGGAACAGTCCTCCATTGCTGCTGGGATTGCAAGCTGGTACAACCACTCTAGAAATCAGCCTGACAGTTCCTCAGAAAATGGACATAGTATTACCTGAGGACCCAGCTATACCACTCCTGGGCATATACCCAGAAGATACTCCAACATGTAATAAGGACACATGCTCCACTATGTTCATAGCAGCCATATTTATAATAGGCAGAAGCTGGAAACATCCCAGATGTCCCTCAACAGAGGAATGGATATAGAAACAGTGGTACACAGTGAAGTACTACTCATCTATTAAAAACAATAACTTCACAAAATTCACAGGGAAATGTATGGATCTAGAAAATATCATGCCAAGTGAGGTAACTCAGTCACTTAAGGTAACCCAATCACAAAAGAAGTCACTAGATATGCACTCACTGATAAGCAGATATTAGCCCAGAATCTTAGAATACCCAATATACATTTTGCAAAACACAAGAAAACCAAGAAGGAAGACCATCGTGTGGATACTTAATTCCTCCTTAGAATGAGGAACAAAATACCCATGAAAGGATATAGGTACAGAGACAAAATTTAGAGCTAAGATGAAAGGATTGACTATCCAGAGACTACCCCATCCGGGAGTCCATACCATCATCAGCCACCAAACCCAGATACTATTGCCCATGCCAGCAAAATTCTGCTGAAGGGACCCTGATATAGTGGCCTCTTGTGAGGCTATGCCAGTGNCTGGCAAACACAGAAGTGGATGCTCACAGTCACCTATTGGATGGAACACAGGGCTCCCAATGGAGGAGCTAGAGAAAGTACCCAAGGAGCTGAAGGGGGCTGCAACAACAATATGAACTAACCAGTACCCCCTGAGCTCGAGTCTCTAGCTGCATATGTAGCAGAAAATGGCCTAATCAGCCATCATTGGGAAGAGAGGCCCCTTGGTTTTGCAAACTTTATATGACCCAGCACAGGGGAATGCCAGGGCCAAGAAGTGGGAGTGGGTGGGTAGGGGAGCAGGGGCAGGGGGAGGGTATAGGGAACTTTTGGGATAACATTTGAAATGTAAATAAAGAAAAATATCTAATAAAAAAAGAACACACATGCTATGTGTTCACTGATAAGTGGATATTATGGAAAGAGTGTGGAATACCCACGGTACAACTCACAGACTACATAAAGGTCAAGAGGAAGGAAAACCAAAGAGTGTATTTCGGTCTTAGAAGGGGGAACAATATAATCAAGGGAAGTAGAGGAAAGAAGGAATGTGAGAGGAAGAGAAGATGTGGAGAGGGCAAGAAGGGCAGAATCAGGTGTGGGAGGAGATGGAGGAAATGTACAGAGGGTCAGGAAATTGAACAGAGGTGTGTAGCCATGGGGGATGGAAAACTGTAGGTAGCAACCATAAAGTCCCAGATGCCAGCAAAGGAAGAGCCTCCCAGGACCACAGGGGGATGACATTACCTAAAATACCCCACAATGGGGAGAGAGAACCTGTCAAGGCCATATCCATATGCATGGCTCTGTGATTGAGGGATGGGGCCACCTACCCATCTCCAAAATTTTAACCCGGAATTTCTCATGTCTAAAGGAAATACAGGGATAAAGACTGGAGCAGGGACTGAAGGAAAAAGCCATCCAGATTCTGCCCCACCTGGGGATCCTTCCCACATGCAGACACCAAACCCAGATACTTTTGTGGATGCCAAGACGTGCTTGTGGACAGGAGTGATATACAGCTGTCTCCTGAGAGACTCTGCCATATCCTGACCTACACAGACGCACATGCTTGCAACCAACCATTGGACTGGACACAGGGACCTTAATGGGGGAGTTATGGGAAGGACTGAAAGAGCTGAAGGGGCCTGATTTGGCATCAGTGGGAGGGGACAACCGTGGTCCTGTGAAGGCTTGATGCCTCAGTATACAGAAATGCTAGGGCAGTGATACAGGAGTAGGTGGAGGCATAAGGGAACACCCTCATAGAAGCAGGGTAGAGGGGATGGGATATAGAAGTTGCAGAAGAAAAACAGGGGAAAAGCTTAACTTTTAAAATATAAGTAAATAAAATATACAATTAAAATAAATAAATGAATCCATGCATTCTGGAAAAACAAAATGCTGGCTTAAACAAGAATAAGTTGCTGCAGAAGATAGAAACCCTGGACACCAAGGGAAAGTTGAAACCTAACTCACGTGGAAGGAAATATCCTAATCTCCTACAAAATTCTCATATAAAGATAGCAGGTTTAAAGAGCTTTGCATACATATGTATGTTCTATTTACAGTACCTCACAGAAACATATAGAAAAGATACATCATGTACCTACCAAAGCACACTCACACTTAGACCCATAGAAACCTGGGACATACAAATTGTTACTTTAAAAATAGTTTTGAAAGGAAGTGGGATTTTAATGAGCCCCCAAAGACTCAAAGATTTGTATTTTGTCGCCAGGGAGTGGAAGTTTTGAAAGAATAAGTCTGGAATGGTGGGAGGAAGTGTATTTATGGGAATGAGGTGGGCTTTGAGTTTGCAAAAACCACATTATATGTCTATAGTCTGGACCTTATATTACAGAACTTTCTAGGAACTCAAAACAGCATCTTACCTATATCTGAAACCCTGGTGAACCCTTTGGATTGTTCCTGCTTATTGGTACATCTTGAGCCTCTGTCAGAGGAGCAGCTGTTTCAGTGGGTAGCAATAAATGCACTTGTTCCTAACAGTTCAATAGCGTGATTAGGAGTTAAGTTTAGATGGCTCCATACTGAATGACATATCCATATCACGCCTTAATTACCAAAGAAAGAGCAGANCACATTTGGACTCTGGGAGTGGGTTGGAGAATAGGCTCCGGACTTGTTCATGGACAGAAATAAGGGGGAAAGTTGTTTTAAGAACACAGCAGGGCAATGGCATCTATCAACTCACAGTAGTTCAGTGACCGAGGCAAGAACCCCAAGTTAGGCTGTACCCTTCATTATACCATCAAGGACTAGTCAGAAGTTCTTCAGGTGACACTACCTGTTCACTAAGGTCTGACAGGTTGGAGGCTCCTCCGGGAGGCTTTTCTTCTATTTCCGAGTGCTATTACCGAGAAGTTGCCCATGGGCCAGCAGATAAGCCCTCACCAGCACTCATACAAACAACCCTAAATAAACTTTGTGGGACACTTAGAAAATCAGAGAAAATGCATTACTACCTAAGTGTAACATTAGTAGGATGGGAAGGAGAATGGGTATGTAGCTGTGAAAAGAACCAAAACCTAAGCTCTACATATGTGCAACTGTCATGAACCAGAGAATAATACCACCAACACTTTCAAACAAAAAGCTCATACCTTGGCAAATCTGAATAATGTGACACTGCTAAGAGACTACCAGACTAAAGAACAACAATGACTTTTACATACTGCTCTGTGGGACAATCAGATCTGGTTTTAGAAGGTATTTTCAGCCTGAGCTATACAGGGAGGGGGCAGCAGTCACTCCTGAGTATACCTCTGAGGAATTGTCACCCTAGGCCTTTTACACT
Source organism: Mus pahari (assembly GCF_900095145.1). Lineage (NCBI taxonomy): Eukaryota > Metazoa > Chordata > Mammalia > Rodentia > Muridae > Mus > Mus pahari. Next base: position 139,362,525 of record NC_034613.1, on the reverse strand, counting down.
CAGAGGAGTATACCAGTACAGCAGAGCAGGTAAGAGTCAAAATAACAAGCCTGTGCTACCATCAAAATCCTCAATGCCTTCTAATCCAAGAAGGCATGAGTTCTAAGGATTCAAATTTACTCAATGAGAACAAATTAGAGGCAAGACAAGTAAGGCTAATTCTAGGCAGGATAACACTCCCTGAATGTAAATGAATTATAACTACCTAGAACAGCAATATACCTTTCCTTAAAAGACAACATGAAGTAAATAAAAGAAAGACAGGATCTGAAGCTGGGGACACTAGAATGGACTCTGGCCTCTTCAGAGTTTCAAGAAAGTACATCACAACTTCCAAACCTATCTATGGACAAAACAATTATACAGTCTGCCTAGAAGCCTGACAGAAGGAGCTCCAAAGTTTAAAAGGAAAAACATGGAGAAGGATCGTGCTTTTGCTCTGGTACAGTCCTGGGAGTACCATGGATTACAGACAAGTTGTTAAGGGCTAGTTAGTACTGCCTGGAGGGTTTCCATAAGCCCTGCTATATGGAGAAATACCTCAGTTCCTTTTCTAACACCAGGCCCATGCTAAATAGGCAAGGGACATTTTAAAGGATTTGATGAAAAACCATCAAAAGGTCAACTGTGAAACAACTGTTTTCCTTGTCTTCTGATTCACCAGCAAACAAAGTAATGCAAGGATTGATGCCCATACCTCACCATCAGTCCCTTTTGGTCCATTTTATGTTTGTTTGTTTGTTGGTTGGTTGGTTGGTTTTTTGTGGCATCCTGGGGCACAACTTAATTATACTCATACCTTGGGTCTAAACAATCATGTATCTAATTCTGACAACACAGACCCATCAAGATGAAACCCAATTGACACTATTAGGCAGCACTCTGTCTGTCTGGCATGACTTCTCTTAGGCTCTAATGTATCAGGTCCATAATTACCATTCCTTCTGTACTGGAGGGTCCCGGTTCTGCAACCAACTGTCCAAAACCAGCCACATGCACTCCAGTGGCAGACTCCTGAGAGAAACATGACAAGGGGAGAAGTTAGAGGAGACAGGGAAGTTTGGGATTAGGGTTGCTTATACTGCTGATGAACAAAAATTTATTAGGAAATTTAGCATCTTATATAGAGTTTTCTAGAAAGGCAAAACAAGACAGTTTCAGTGAAAGCTATCACACAATGAAATGAAGTCAGATGTAAGTCGTTCAAGCAAGGATGCATAAGTGTACCTGGTTTTAGACTAGCAACTAAGCTCCCTCTGCATATATCAATGCCTCAAAGAACACCCAAGACAGGTCAAGCCCAATAACAGACTACAAAGTCAGGAAAATAAAACAGAAACATTCACGAGGGCATGTTGGATCTATAATACCCAAAACACATGAGCTCAGTAAGAAGATTGAAGGGAGAAAAGTGAGAGATTAAAAAAAGTGTAAGGGGGTGTCTATTTCCACAGTACCATGAAACCAGTATTTGCATCTGTGGATGTATCAAGGTATGTAGGCATATGTGTATGTTTATGGAAATATAATGGATGAAAACATGGATGGACAGAAAAATGGATGATGGACTAATAGATGTGTGGGTGAGTCAATTTCTGAGTATGATTGTGAGTGTGAATGGACGGATGTATAGTTATGTACAGTCACATAGATAAATAGAAAGATTGATAATTAAAAGTAAATATATGATAAATAGGTAGATAAATAAAGAGATAGTTTGACAAACACATATTTTCTCTCTCTCTCTCTATCTCTCTCTCTCTCTATATATATATATATATATGTGTGTGTGTGTGTGTGTGTGTGTGTGTGTGTATGTGTGTGTGTGTGTGTGTATTCACACAGGCAGAAAGACAAACAATTTAAATTTCCAAGTATTCTGATGACATGGAATTGTATGAAATGGTATCAATAACTGATACTAATTTCAAAAGCAATTGCTTTGTAGTAGAATTGTCCATGGGACTAAGAAGAAAAGCCTTTGAAGGCAACCTGGGGCTTAGAAAAACAACTAAAGCTCTCTTTATTCAATTCCATATGAATTAAGAGGAAACCTTAAAGCAGGGGCTGTCCAAGGTCCCAATATTCCCTTGTCCCAGAAACGTGGAAGGCTGGTAAAAGAGGAATGTTTAAGCCTAGGAATGAAAGTCCTACCTGGGAAAGTGAGACCTGCTATCATGGACACATGAGGAATCTATTATTTAAGGCCCCTGAGATACTGTGATGAACCACATTCTACAGACACTCCTCATCCTAAATTAAGCTAGCTCAAATATTTCCTTGATCTCCTAACAGGGTTTCCATAGTTACCAAAAAACTTATGACTATGCATGGACATCCCTATTTCATACAATGCCCTAGATTTTCATAGAAATAAGATCAGAACTTTGAGAATAATGAGAATGATCACTCCTTCAGTCTTCAAGAGTAACATTCTCATTCCAACTGTGCATTAAACTACAAAACTAACAGAGCAACATCTTGGGCAACACAAAGTCACAAGCTTTAAGAGCAGGGCATTCTAAAAGTCTTACAAACACCAACAAGCAAAGAAGGGGACAGGGAACCAGCACAGCAAAATGGGTTGTGAATAAGGAAAATAGGTAAAGACGTACTCAGAATAAAAAGTCACAATATAAGTAAGTCNCAGGGATTGCTCCCATTAATCTTCATAACATAATTTGCATGGCAATAGATGGTTAGGAAGGAAGAGCAAAAGGAAAATAATCGGCCACCTCTTTGTCAAATTCTGAACATGNAGATAGTACAAACAAACCAAGAGTAGAAAGAGGCGCTCAAAAGTACTGTGACTGTTAGAGACATTAAAAACAAGGAGGAGACACAGGCTGGGTGGAAAACTGGTTGCTCCTAGANAAGCACAAATGAGCCTCATCTGAGGAGCTCTCCACATACTGGATGTACATGGACCACATAATGAAGCCACTAAGCTCTACAATCCCTGGCTTCTAATGACTAGCAGGACAGATTCACACACCTAGCCANCTATCACAGGGAAACTGGAAAAGCCACAAAATTCCTATGATAGTCCAAGGTTACAGCTTGTCCACAAAGGAGAATACCCTGACTAATACTACTTCTACTGGAAGTTTCTTCCCTCAGCAGATCTGGTACTTTGGGTGGAATAATTCTCAGGTTCCTTGGTCTCATTTATCTTGCAGCATCCCAAACCATTCATACTATGTA
>NC_034613.1:139284360-139287073 GCF_900095145.1 Mus pahari | reverse complement strand
CAGGAGACTGGCATAGCTAAAGTGGTTTAGTTGTGTAAGGGCTAGAGGAGCTAGGGGAAGCAGGGCACAGAATCCCAGCACTTGGGCTGGAAAAGTTTAGGGTAGGGGGCAGGGTATGCCAGGCATACCCTGTAACCTGTGGATGGTGAGGGGCATTAGGAAAACCTGGTGGTCAGAGTCTACTTCGGTATGTTAGGGTTCCAGGGTACCTCGGCCATTTGTGCCAGGTTTGAGACCTAGCATCCCAGCCTTTTTGTTGATAATAAATAAATTATAGGGGGCAATGTAGTCTTTTCTATGACTACCTCTTGCTGATATCGGGGCATTAGAAAACTGAAGAAAACTGAACTGGTGATCAAGGCCTGGAAGAAAATGGCTGTTTTATTGCTATCTGAGCTCTACAGGACCATCTCACAAGAATCTTTTCTTAAGTATTCAAAAAGAGAAAAAGTTTGAGACATGTTAGTGTCTTTGGATTTCTATTCCTGGACAAAACATCATGACCAAGAACCAAGTTGGGGAGGAAAGGGTTTAATTTAGCTTTCACCTCCAAACCGCTGTTCATCACTAAGGGGAGTCAGGACTAGAACTCAAGCAGGTCAGGAAGCAGGAGCTGATACAGAAGCCATGGAGAGATGTTACTTACTGGCTTGCTTCCCCTGGCTTTCTCAGCTTGCTTTCTTATAGAACCAAAAACTACCAGCCCAGAGATGGCACCACCCCCAAGGGGACCTCCCTGCTTGATCACTAATTGAGAAAATGCCCCACAGCTGGATCTCATGGAGGCAATTCCTCAAGGAAGGCTTCTTTCTCTGTGATAACTCCATCCTGTGTCAAGTTGACACACAAAAGCAGCCAGTATAGTTAGCATTACTGTAAGAGTCCATGATTTTCCAAAGGATAATACCCTGATTCAAATAATATGTAAATTCAAAGTGTATTTTATTCTGCAGAATTCCAGCATGCTGATGGCTCCTATTACCAAGATGGAGAGACCCCAAAGTGAGCTTGCAGGCCTGATTTACAGCACACTAGGGGAATTCCTGGGTAGATGGCCTCTATCTTAATTTGTTAAGTTCATCTCTAGGGACATTACAGAACCATTATTGGGGCATGGGAGCTGGAAACTGTTGCTGGGGAAATCTGGAAACTGCTGCTTTCCCATTGTCCTTGCCTCAGGCCAGGTGGTAGAGCAGCTTTTGATGGCAGGGCAGTATCTGATTAGTTACCTGAAGTCTGGGTTTTTTACTAGTAACTGACTTGCCTGGAATTGCCCAGTTTTTAGGCCTGGTCTCCTGAACTGTCCATTTGAAGCCTGTCATGGAATCAGCCTAGGCTTCTCATTACCACTGTTCGTAATCTGTACTGAAATGCACATCATAGAAAAGGCAGTAGACTCACACCTTTGCGTAAGGAGAGGTTCTGAGAAACCCAAAAATGATTCTGGGTTTAAAAGCCAGTGAGGGGTGAAGCTTGATCTTTATATATGAAGAGACAGGCAGCTGTCGTATGCTTGCTTCTGTTAAACCTACAAAGCTATAGTTAATCAGTTAATATCATCAGAGATCTGAGAAGGATAAACTATAGTAAGAAGTATAATGCAAATGCCCTATGTATCAAGTAAAATGACAGAGACTTACCAAGTACCTAAACAGTTGTCCTAGGCTACTGTGGCCTCAATGGCTTCTTGGGGGCAGTGGTCTTCCACTATGGTCTTTGGCTGTCAAATAAAATAGTGTTTATTCTTCAGCTGCCACATGGAGCAGCATCAGCCGTCAGGTGCCAGACCCAGGTCTGAGAGATTTTCCTGGAGAGAAGGAACTCGAACAGAACTGTCCTTACTTTGAACAGGCAGAGTAGGGCAATCAATCCTTAAGTATCCACAGCTTGAGTAGAGCCCTGGTGACACTTTTTTTCCAGTTCTTAGTATTGTCATAATTCAGGTGGAGTCATTTTGCCCCATCTGTCTTCTTTGGAGACCCTAGGGTTCCCTCTAGGAAGCGGCATTTCTCTATATGAATGGGAACCATTTTGAATTAAACATTTTAAATCCCATGTTCAACAGATCTCTGAAGAATTTGATGACCATCTATTATGTATACCTGATTTACTTGCTTTAGACTTAACTTTGAAAACACATTAAGCTGTATGTCTTAATTATCTTTAACAATTTAAGTTGGTAGCTTTTCTGAGATTGGTGATTTGCAGAATTTCCTTGTTACATTTCAGCCTTAAAAATCTCAGTTGAAGATTTAATTGAAAATCCTTTAGTATCTAAATAAAATATTAAACCATGAATGTAGTAAAGTTTATATTTTAAATACATTCCATAGGGAGACTGGGAACTTTGTGATCCTTTGATAGTATACCATTATAAAATATCACAGGGGTTTTCTTCTATGACTTAGTTTATCCAAATAGCTAGAGCTTAGCAAAGTGAGCAAAGACAGAGAAGCTGGACAAACATTACTGTGAACCTGATTAGTAGACTTGACATATTTTTAAATTTTTAAAAATTATTTTTACTTTATTTATTTATTTTTACTTGATATTTTCTTTATTTACATTTCAAATGCTATCCTGAAAGTTTCCCATACCCNCCCCCCNCCCCTGCTCCCCTACCCACACACTCCCACTTCTTGACCCTGGCATTCCCCTGTGCTGGGTCATATAAAGTTTGCAAGACCAAGGGGCCTCTCTTCCCAATGATGGC
>NC_034613.1:139281767-139284053 GCF_900095145.1 Mus pahari | reverse complement strand
TGTCTCTGTACCTATATCCTTTCATGGGTATTTTGTTCCTTATTCTAAGGAGGAATGAAGTATCCACAGGATGGTCATCCTTCTTTTTTTTTTGTGTTTTGCAAAATGTATCTTGGGTATTCTAAGTTTCTGAGCTAATATCCGCTTATCAGTGAGTGCATATCTAGTGACTTCTTTTGTGATTGGGTTAGACTTAGACATTTATAAAACATAGTTATCAAATATGGCTTATTTATCAAACATATGTTGTTACTTATCTAAATTTTCTAGAAGCCTGGTATTAAACAGTTAATAAAGATATAAGTAGTTAGGTGTATATCTCTAAGTTAGCTTTTGTTAATCTGAGTAGAACTTTATAACCTTAACATTTTATCATCGTACAAAAATCCAGAGACCTGCGGTTGTTACTTAGTCTACAGAGGAGATACAATGATATGCAGAGGGCTCACTAGGACTAAGAAGTTTTATAGGTGATGCCTTAGTTGTTTTATACAATTTGGTCGTCATAAAATGGTGAAGTCACATGTCCTGTACCCTTTAACCTTGGTAAAGATGGCTGTCAATCATGTGGTTGCTATTTAAAATATCAAATTTTTTATCTACTTTTTAAACACGAGTTTAATCTAAGTTACCCATATAGTATATTCTAAACATGAGCTGAATCATATATATATATATATATATATATATATATACACATATACATATACATATGTATACATATATATATATAAAGTTATAGCAAATTAAGATTATAAGTTTTAAGCCAAATTTGTATTATAGATTTTTTAACCATAAATGTAGAAGAATTTTAATTCAGAACAAGGTTGCTCTGGAAGAAATCACACCCAAGGACCTTCTAGGTCTATGTGATCAAGCTGGAATACAGACACAACTTTCATTCCAGAAAACAGAGGCAAGCAAATCTCTTGAGTTCAAGGCCAGCCTGTTATATAGCAAGTTTCAGGTAAAGAAAAGTATAGGTCTAGGCTTGGTGGTGCATGCCTTTAATCCAATCACTCAGGAGTGAGAGACATGCAGATCTCTAGGTTCTAGTCAGTTCTGTTAATTCTATCTGTAGACAGTTTTACTCGGAGAATTTTACAGAGACAGGTTGGAGAGAGAATAACCTAGATACTGGTAAAGACAGAACAAACCAGAGAATGAAAAGGAGCCAAAAGATTAGGACAGATTGCTAAAGTTAGTTTAAGGCCAAGAAGGGCAAGTCAGTGAGAAGCAGAAAGAATCCAGTTTGAATCAGTCAGGTTAGAGAGGAGTTTGAGCCAAAACAGCTGATTTGGACCAGCCAGCTAGAGCTCAGAAAGAACTAGAATGAGTGAGCTTATTCAGCAGCAAGTCTCAGAGGCTGAAAACGTTCTAGGCCTAGATGAGATTGTATGGAGGCTAGAAGCTTCCAGGACTAGGTCTAGGTTAGCAGACAGAGGCAGTAAGCCTCAGGAAAGTAAAAGAATACTTTTACAAAGAATAGTTTAGGTAACTTAAGCGAGATCGTGTGCAAAAATGGGAGTGTAAGGCTGTAGAAATAACATAATAAAGTGCTTGCCCTATTTGCAAGAGAACCTGAGTTTGAGACTCTGGGTCCATTTAAAAATGCCAGGCATACTGGTACCTAGTCTCCCAAATCTAGAGAGGCAGAGGCAGGAGGAATCCTGTCACTAACACCCAGTCAATCTAACTTGCCTAATTTAGTAAGCTCTAGCCAATGAGATAACCCTGTCTCGAGGAAGTAGATAGTGTTTCTGAGGGTCATACCAGATGTAGAGAGAATATCTTGTATATTGTGTATAGATGCATCAATTAAAAAGCACATGTTAATTAAAAAGCCGATGGCTTATGGTTTAGGCAGGAAACGGAAGGTGGTAGACATTTGGAGGAGAAAGGATTCTAGGATAGAGTGAGGGGAAAGATTGATATGGGAAGATTTGAGGAGGCAGATGCGTGGTACCTGAGCACAAGTAACCGGCCATGTGGCAGAACGTAGATCCAAATAAATGGGTTATCTTAAATGATGATTCTAGTCAGAAATGAGTCTAGCTATATGGCCAAGGTATTTGTAAATATATTTTCAGTCTGAGTCTTATTTCTGGGAGCATGGGACTGGGAGGAAGAACTGGACAATAACGTCAACAAAATGGTGCTTAAATTATAGCAATTAGAACCCAAGATTACAGCCTAAAAGAACACAGACAAAAAGCAGGGAATAGTTAGGCTAGCCAGGTAAGAGGTCTGGTCTCTTTAAGGGGAGGTGGACAGGAGAAGAGGGAG
>NC_034613.1:139270202-139281652 GCF_900095145.1 Mus pahari | reverse complement strand
GGGGGAAGGGGAGGTGCAGAGGTCAAAAGTCAAAGCTTCTTCTGAGAACAGCACAAGACAAGTGTCTGGGAAGATTTCCTAGCCAAGGAACAGGAAGCTGCAGAGAGATAGTATGAAAGGAGGCTTCTTAAAGAAGCCTCTACTAAATTTATAAACAAACCACAGAAGTTGAAGCTTCTTTCAAGGGCAAAACACAGTGGCAGTGACTGAGGGGGAGGAACCAGCTCTGAGTTACACACAGGCTGAATGAAGCTGGTATAGCTGTGGATGGCAAAACCTATGCAGTCTTCTGGGAGACCACAGTTACAGGATAAGCCATTTCAGGTTCTCCCAAGCTTGACAGAGCAAAGCAGCCCAATCCTGTCCTATGGGAATTAATGCTCTGCACTTATGATGTGTGGAACTGCACCTTTACATTGGCTTCTGCAGCCAGAATCAGACAGAAGGCTGACATGCCTCCCCCTGTAAACAAAGGGACAGGGACATGGTACAGTATCTGAGCTAAAACAGAAGACACAGAGAGACAGGCAGATCTCTGTGAATTCTTGAACAGTCTGCTTTATGCAATAAAGTCAGAGCAGGACCCTCTGCTGACAGATACAGTCACTGGCAAAGGACAGTCTAAAATTCAAATGACACATTTTTTCTTTAAGGTACCATGTAAGTTTTTGCTTAATAATAATTAGGAATGTCCTTAGTACACATCAATCTTAAATTTAAAATAAGAAAAAAGTATAATATGGGTATATTTATATCACACAAGGTATGTTAATACATTTAAAAGCTAATGCTTTCTCTGTTGCCAAAAAGCATTTTGCCCTAGGAAAGATATATTCTGCAAGTCAATGTAAGGAATCCAGAGACCATTGGACAAGAGAATAAAGAATAATACTATTAAGCTTATTAACTATATTTCATGATAATTATCAGTCTGGCAATACATGTTACAAATACTTTTGTCAGAGGATATAAATAAACACACATATCATAGAGATAATAAATTGTTTTAAAGTTTAAAAGACAAGGAATTACTGCCAATGGAAGACTAAAAGGTATATGTCATCAGAGTACCCAATTGGACGCACTGACAGACAGAGGTCTAATTTAAAATGGCTCAGATTGGGGACTTGTTACCTGACCCCAGTAAGGTAGGGTGTCAACACTACTCTGAGCAGAACTGGTGACAGCTCACCCTAGGGCATGACACATAAATCCAAGGCAAAGGCTCTAAACAGATACAATGTTACTTGGGAATACGCTTATACACTAAATGGAAGGGAATTTGAATGAAATTGAACACAGAACAGGATATTAAATTAAGAGAGGAAAGGGTAAGAAATCCATATAGTTAATAATCTCCAAAGAAAGGAGAAAGAAATAAAATTTAATCTAATTATTTTGGGGGGGTACATAGATACTAAATAATTAAACTCATGCCTTTGATCTCAATACTTGAGAGACCAAAGCAAAGCCAGATAGGTTCCTTGTGAGTTCGAGGCCTACCTAATCTACAGAGCAAATCCAAGTTAGTCTGGTCTACACAGAGAATCTCTGTCTCAATTAATAATAATAATAACAACAACAATAATAGTTTTATTTGTTTTAAATTATCAAAATGAAGATGGTTCAAAATTCAGTGGTTCTGGTGATATAGTACAGTCTCTTTGAGAGATGACAAAATAAAGCAGACCTAAACAGAAAAGGGGATACTAGATTGAATCAGTATAATTTTCAATGATTTCAAATTGCTAGACCAAAGGCATGTTATGTTGAGAGAGGGGTTCTAAGTTGTGGGGCAAGTGGCACATGCCACAAGACAGAAGAACTGGTAAGGTTGAGCAGGTTCAAAATCCCACAGAATTGAGAACAGTAGACATGGAACCGGCTTCCTGCCAGGCTCTACCTATCCTGGAACCACGACACCCCATTGAGAGGACCATGACAATCAATCAAGTAAGGCCACCTAAAGACCTTCCCAATGCAGATAGAGTATCCCTAACCTCTCAGACTGAGCCAATGGGAAGCATCTACCCCTGGATTCTGCCTTACCCCCAAAATGTTTATAAGGTCCCTATATCCACATAGAACAAAGTGCACAAGTTACTTCACCAAACATTGTATGAGGGTGGCTGTTTGAGCTGTAACACTCTGGGGAAGAACTTTCTTCCCCAGAAGTGGTTGGACCTCCAATCTACCCAGCCCGGCAGGTTGGAGACCCCACTTTCTGCTGTAGCTACTGGCTGCCTACAGCTAGCTACTCACTGTGGTTTGTCTTTGGTTGTAACCACTCCCCACAACTTGCTTAATGACTATTGCTATAGCTTTTGGCCTCCCTCCTCAGCTCGCTGCCAATGGTAGCAGGAGAGACCCTGGCTGACAGCCCTACATAGGCTTCCCTTTGGAAAGCTGTTAACACTTTGGCTGTTCCTATCAGAGCAAAACCCAGTGGAACCTTTGAGACTGGGCTAGAGATCCTCAGATTGTGTTCTATCACCCTGGAGTGGCTTGCTGGTGACATTCTGGCACCCAGGTGGTGAGGCAAACACCCAGCCCAACAGGTTTATGTTAACACAAAAGGAGAAAAGATTTTGAATTCCTTCCAAACTAATAAGGATCACATTTGATAGAGGGAGAACCCCTGAAGATCTTGGCTGCAAACAGGAGAAAATCAAAAGGATCAAATGCACTTCTAAACCCTCTATTGAAACAACTCTGAAACTGAGTGGGACATATATGTATCTCCAGCCAGAACTTCAGCTTAAATGGTAAATAAATATTGTTGGCTACAAAACTCTCAGGACTCATTGCTACATAACATCCTTTCATATGGCATGAATGGAGACAAACTTAGTGGATGAATACAAATTATTATGGTATTGGACAGGAAGGAAAAGAAAGAGCTTAGACTCAGGAATTTCTATCTTTCTTTTCCTTTTATTTATTCTTCTTTCTTAGGTAAAGGAAAAGGGGTTGAAAAGAAAGGGGGGATATAGAAATAATATAAGAAATGAGCAAATAGGAGTATACCCATACATGTTATACACATAATCTTACATTAATAGAGATCTATGTATTTTGATACAAAATTGAGGTTATATTTTATTACACTGGTACAGAATTTTGTATATTGATACAGATTTAAGGTTTTCATTGGTATAAATCTTTGTATATTGATATAAAATTTAATATTAACTTTGTTACAACATAATATATGTATGTTTCAACTCTTCTATAGGTATTATGCAACTCATTTAGAAATATAAGGTTTAGTCCTAGTCCTTTTAATAGTTGGTATTACAAACTGTTTAAGATAATTAAGTAGCCGGGCAGTGGTGGTGCACGCCTTTAATCCCAGCACTTGGGAGGCAGAGGCAGGCGGATTTCTGAGTTCGAGGCCAGCCTGGTCTACAAAGTGAGTTCCAGGACAGCCAGGGCTACACAGAGAAACCCTGTCTCGAAAAAACAAAACAACAAAAAAAGATAATTAAGTAATGCAAATTCATAGTCAATCAAACAAACTCATGGTCATGTTAGATACTAGTTCAGATTATCACAGAAATATACATCCTTGTTTGAACCAATAATAGGTAGCTGAAATCAGGCAATTTTTGTTCATATATGCTATAAATATAAAGATGATATTCAAATCCCCCAGAGACTCACAGAAAATGGCATTTAAACATAGTTTTATTATAATCTTTTTGACATTGAATCATGTCAACTCCTAGTAGTACTACATTTGAGTTGGGAAGGGGTGATGAGCATCAAAAATCTCCATATGGAGTTGTTTCAATTGTGGCAAGCCAGCCACTGGGCAAAGCAAATGCTAAGTTCATCTTCAGACAAACTGCTGTCCAGAAAGGAGAAATGAATGGGGAGAAGTTGACTGCCAAGCTCTCGGAAGACAGGGTAAGCAAGTCCTTCATAATTTCTGCTTCCTAAAAAGTCTATCAGATATCCTGGGCCAGAAGGCTGAAGGTGGATGTTCCAATGTTATAGAGACAATATTGGGGACTGTCCAGGCAATCAGCTGTCTCTTGTCATTTCTATAATTTTTGGAAGCTGTGTCCCTGCACTTCCTACATACTCAGGTCATATTTATTTCTTTTCAGGTCTCTGATGGGGTTGAAAACTAGATAGTAGTAGTCATATTATAAGCTTAAGTTGTCTAGAATTTAAGAATATGTTCCAGACCAAAGAAGAGGTTTTTAGAATAATGCAAATTAGGATAGAAATTGAATTAAGTACAAAATTATAAACACACCAAGATAGTATAGATAATAGCAATCTGTCTTTAATTGCCAAATACTATGAACTGGATATAATAAAGGTATATTATACCTTATATTTTTCGATGTTCTATAATTTTATTCAATTTCTATTTGAACAAAAAAGAACCTTTTATTGGACTAAAAAGGGGACTTGCAGAGAGAATATCTTGTGTACTGTATGGATGTATTACTTTGCAATTTAAAAGCATAGGGCCTATGACTTAGGCAGGAATTGGAAGGTAGGACATCTGGTAGGAGAAAGGATTCTGAGATTGAGCCAGGTGAGAGATTTATGGCTACACCAAGTAATGGTTTGTGACCTTGCTCCTTAATTTAAAACTATTGGTTGAATAAAGATGCTTGACAGCCTATAGCTGGGCAAAACAGGTAGGTAGAGTTTCAGTACTCATGCTTGGGGTTGTAGGAGGACCACAAGGTGGAGAAGAGAGAAGAAGGTGAAGACAGGAGAAGTGCCATGGGGTAGGTGAGTCATGAAAACATGGCCATTAAGCTGGCCAATTGGAGTTTGGAACTGCCCAGATGGAACATGGCAAGTTATAGCTTGAGGTTATTGATGGGCAAGTAGATACTAAAATTTAGAGGGTAGATATCTGCCCAACTCTAGTGCTTTAAAGGTTTATCATAAATATAAAGGTTTTATGTGAGAACAAAAAGATCTAAGATACCCCAAATGAGATTAAATATTTCCTACAACAACCAGAAGTTTTCCTGTAGACTTCACACATGTGCACCCAAACACACACACACACACGCGCGCGCGCACACACACACACACACGCGCGCGCACACACACACGCACACACACATACAAACACACAGGCACACACACAGACATTTTTTTGAAAGGGGACAGGGGTCCAGGGAGACAGCTCAGTGAGTAGAGTAAAGGTATTTGCCTCCAAGCCTAAAAAACGCGAGTTTAATCCTTGGGACCCGCAGGATGGAAGGAAAGAACCGATTCTCTCAAGTTTTATTCTGACAACCTCCACTGGTATACAGGGAGAGAGAGGGGGGAGGGAGGGAGGGAGAGAGGAAGAGAGAGAGAGAAAGAAGAAGGAGGAGGAGGAGGAGGAGGAGGAGGAGGAGGAAGAGGGGAGGGAAGGAGGGAGGGAGGGAGGGAGATGGAAAGTGAGAGGGAGAGAGGGAGAGAGAGAATAATTTTAATAACACACAACAAGGATACAGCCTTTACCTCTGTACAATTTTTAATATTAACAGTAAAATAATGACAAGAAAGCAATTAGAAAACAAAAGTATTTTAAAGCTCCTTGTATGAGACATAACTTGAATCCCAGGACAATTTAGGATGAAGCAGGAAGATGTGACTGGAAAGAGGGACTGTTCCTAACACTCAGAGATGGTATTAAGAAGATCAGAAATTCAAGGTCATTCTTGAATTGGCTAAATAGTGAGTTTGAGGTCAGTTTGGTCTACATGATAACCTGTCTTGAAAATAGAGGAGGACTAGAGAAATTGTCAGCAAATAGGAGTGCTTCTGGACAAGTGCAAGAACCTGAGTTTAAATCCACGGTACACATATAAGAAGTTAGGTATGGTTCCATCTGGGAACAGGACTGAGGGTGGGGGTTGAGAGGCTATGGAGTCATGTGACGAATCCTGGGAATCAGACTCCAAGACCAGTATCAGGGTGCAGATCTGAGTTTATTGCCCATAAGCTTATTTACAATGTTTGAGCCAATCCCAAACCCCTAAAGTCCTCAGTCAATTGTATCTCACCACACTATCACCATGCCCCAATGAAAACCATGCCTGATGAGGTTACTCAGAAGGAGTGAGGGGAGTATCTACACCTATGAGGACTTTGGTGAGGATGAGGGAAGCAGTCACTGCCCTGGCTCACCAGTGTTCCTGGAGCCATCTTAGATCTAATGCCATGTGTGGCAGATCAGGACTCTTTGAGGAGTCACAGGAGCCTGTGAGACCTCACTCTCCATCCTACCTTTTCCTTCACAAGGTTGATTTCCACATCCCCCACAGCTCCACATACATCTTGTGGGTACTCAGTATATGGGAACAAAGGTACAGGGATTACTGGGGTTTGCTGTTCACCAGCCTAGATCCAGTTTCAATGATAGACTGTGTCTCAGGGGAATATGATAAGAGAGCGATAGAGTATATATCTGCTGCCTAATGTCCTCTTCTGGCTTCCAAGTGCACAGATATAGCCATACATCACACATATGTATAAATAAATAAATATAAATACTAGGCTTGTAGCCAAGTATGTATACCTATAAGAGCCTCCAAACATGCTCTTAAAACATGGACATTTTTTGTCAACATCATTAATGATTGTGGGAATATATGGGGCAAGGGAGATATGAAGCCATAGAGAGCTGACCCAGAGCAAGAGTGGGGTCGAGATATGTCCAAACCCTGGAAATCTCATCCCGTGATTGGCAGGAGTAGGATCATAAGCCCTGCCCTGGACCTGCATATCCTGGCTCATGTAGCCCTGTGCCCCAACCTTTGCCTCCCCCCAGGAGTTCACATAGCCCCGTTATAAGGACATGCTGGGCAGTACCTGAAATCCCCACTTATGCAAATGAGGCATCCCTAGTGTCTTGGTCATGGCCAATGATATGCACTTACTCTGAAAGCCCCTATCCATCCCCAAAGGAATAAGTAGACTTTGTTTTCCCACTATTAAATGAACTGTCTGCCTGGGGTCTTGGGGAGGCAGAGCCTGAATAGCAGCTGGCCCCACAAAGTGAGCACAGGGAGCCACAACATGCAGGAGGAAGGTGATCGATCCCTCCCAGGGAACACTGATCAGCCCTACCTAATCTAGCCTCCCTGTGATGAGGGCTGGCTGTTACATCCACTCCAGGAGTGATTCACATTATAGGTTTAGAAACCTGGAAGCAGTCCTGAGGCAGAGTTTCAAGGAAACTTAGCCTCCTAGAACCTTGGCATTCCCATAGCTAGAATGCCACAGATTTGTCCCTGCAATATTGTGAATGGTCTTGCATGATTTCTTACAGTATTTTACTGGATAAGAGTTAGAAGTCTCAAATTTTAGAGCTAAGATGAAAGGATGGACTATCCAGAGACTACCCCATCCGGGGATCCATCCCATCATCAGCCACCAAACCCAGATACTAATGCACATGCCAGCAAGATTCTGCTGAAGGGACCCTGATATAGCGACCTCTTGTGAGGCTATGCCAGTGCCTGGCAAACACAGAAGTGGATGCTCACAGTCAGCTATTGGATGGAGCACAGGGTCCCCAATGGAGGAGCTAGAGAAAGTACCCAAGGAGTTGTAGGGGGCTGCAACCCTGTAGGTGCAACAACAACAATATGAACTAACCAGTACCCCCTGAGCTCGAGTCTCTAGCTGCATATGTAGCAGAAGATGCCCTAACTGGCCATCATTGGGAAGAGAGGCCCCTTGGTCTTGTAAACTTTATATGACCCAGCATAGGGGAAGGCCAGGGCCAAGTAGTGGGAGTAGGTGGTTAGGGGAGCAGGGGCGGGGTGGGGTATAGGGAACTTTCGGGATAGCATTTGAAATGTAAATAAAGAAAATAATAATAAATAAATTAAAAAAAAGAGTTAGAAGTCTCAAGGGCAGGCTTAGCCAAAGTATACCTAGAATCTTCATTACAGCCAGGTATAGCAGACTACATTGAAAGTTGGTGAATTCTTCTGACAAATGGAGATTCCCTACAGAAACTTAAAAGAACAGCCAAGTTACTCTCATATGCAAGTATTTACCAAGGCCTAGGAAATAGGGGGTTGTGGTATTGCATTATTCATGATAAGGTCTGCTAGAGCAGAACCCCCTGGTGCTAGCTCTCACAAGGCTCAAAGGAGTAGCACAAATTGTGACTAGGGTGTGAAATCCTTACCTGGCCCCTGTCATTAGCTATCTCTAGGCAGGGCTGTTTTATCTTTACTGTAAATATTGCCTGGTTCCTGTCAGTCCTTTGAAGGCATTCCTCTGTTTCGTGTCAGATATCTTCAATGTACCTTGCCTCCTGTGACACCCCACTCTTTTGTTTTCTGTATTATATATTGATGCTAACTTTGACAAAAAATACATTCAGATTCAGCTCTCCCTTGAGTCTACATATGTTTGTCAATTCTCACAAACTCTTGGCCCATCTGTCCAAAACCCTGATTCCCACAAATTGAGGGGGCCGACTGAGCCCGGTCCATGACACTCCTGGCCTAGGCCACTTATCTTGGTCAGCAGCTTCTCTTCCCTCTTCCCCTCCTCACATGCCCAGAATCATGTTCACTCTGGACTCGCTCAGATATTCCTGCCACTGATTATGCTTTCCCTTTTATCTACAGTAAATCTTCTCCACCAGACCTAGGAGCAGTCATGTCCTTCCTTTTTATAAAAAATTCATTTATCTGATGCTATTGATGGACTTGGAAGTCTCTGTTCTCTTGTGGGCTCTTCTAGAGTGCTGTTGCCCCACCCTTATACTTCTAATGCCTACTTGTAATCATCCTGCTCTCTCCTCCCTGGTGCTGGTATTACAGGAATGGACCACAGGGTATCATGATGAACATCCTCTATATGTTCATTGTTCACAGGTTTCTATGAGTGCCTTCAGCCCTTTTACCTTTCATTTACATGTGGTTTCTTTGACTTTTCATACTTATTTGTAGATGTATATTCTAATGTATATATTGGATGTATCTTTTGCCAGTTTATATGTTAACAGGGTAATTTTCTGTGAGTTTGGTAGTTTTATTTGGTTACTATATTTGTGTAAGTTTTTTGTCCATTTTGACCATTGCTTTGTAGGAATATACAACTGTCATTGTCTGTGGGAAGTAGATGGTTTCATCAACCTTCTCATGTCTTGGGGGAATTTGGCAATGCTTCTTGTCATTTTCGGTTGTTATTGTGGTACAATAGGGTCTCTTGTAGTGCCATGCAAGTAGAGGTCCTGATACTGCTAGTTTTCCTATAGCATAAAGCACAGTCACTCAGAATAAGAAGTTATGCTGTCTGAAGTACCTGTACTGCACAGAGCATGAAATCCAGACGGAAAGATGGGATTCAGGACTGGGGATGTAGTTCACTTGGAGAGTGCTTGTCTAGCATGTCCTGGGTTTGATCTGTAGTACCATAGAAACTAGATATCTTGGCTTGTGTCTGTTGTCTAACACTCTACATTCAGGATTGACTAGAATTTAAGGACATATTAAAGGGAAACAGCAAGTTGGAGTCTAGCTTGTATAGATCTATAACTACATGGATTATAGCAATTAGTTAGATTTGATAAAGCAACACATTCACAAGCAGATTACTTGCACATTGTTTTCTACTTTATGAAACAGATTTTCTCTAAATGACCTGGACAGAACTTTGAACTCTCTGCTCAGGCAGAACTGAAGTGGAAATCCTTTGGCCTTAGCTTCTTAAGTCCTGAAGTGATGAAAAAAATCCGTTCAGTTTCCTTCTGTTATTTTTCTTTTTCTTTTGCTCATTGCTCATGTACTATTAAATGCTAAGACTGGTCTGATCTTTGTATAGTCTACCTGGTCACCATGTTAGGTTTCTCCTGCCTCAGGCCTTTAAGTGATTGGATTATAGGCCTATACTCCTACATCTGATTGAAAATTTTTTGGATCAACATATCCTATTGAGATTACTACTATGAACCAACTTGGGGGCATATATATAGACTTGGGTCTGAGGCATGAGAACATGAATTGGATCCCAGTCTGTTTCAGATAGTGGAGACTGATAACAAACCCCAAAAAACCCCTACAACAATGAAAACAATTTGCTTTTTTGGGGGGGGGGTGGTTTTTCGAGACAGGGTTTCTCTGTGTAGCCCTGGCTGTCCTGGAACTCACTCTGTAGACCAGGCTGGCCTCAAACTCAGAAATCCTCCTGCTTCTCTCTCCCAAGTGCTTGGATTAAAGGCATGAGCCACAACTGCCCGGCACAATTTGCTTTTCTTGTGTCCCGAGTGGGTCATGATTGCTTGGCTTTTATATTTACTTTTTATTATTTAAAACAATATTTACAATAAATATATTTTGAACATAATTAACCTTTTCCCCCCCAAATCTTTCCAGTTCCTCTCCCTATCCCTACACATCCAACTTTAAGTTTTCTCAAAAAACAAAAACCCAATACAACAACAAAACCACACAATGCTAAGAAAAAAGAATAAGACAACAATCCCAAAAGAAAACAAATACAAAAACCAAAAGACATCAATATGTAACCAAACAAAAGCACACAAAACATTTTGGAGTCCATTATATGTAGCTCAATTACTCCTGAATATGAAGCCTAACCTAAAGTGGTTGATATGCCCAGGATCACTCCTTTGGAGAAAACCGATTTTCCAACTTTCAGCAGATATAAATAATAGTTTACTTGGTAACCTTTGCCCTAGTGGCTAGGTTTTCATTCATTCATTCAAATATATTAAAAAATTAAATATAATAAGATAAAACAAAAACTATCACAGCAACATTGGACAAGACAAACAAACAGAAGGAAAAGAGCACAAGAGAAGGGGTAAGAATCAGAGACGCACTCTTTTGCACATGCAGGAACCCCATCAAAACACCATAACATAAATGCAGAGGACCTGGTACAGACCTATACAGGTTCTGCACATGTTGATTTAGTCTCGGTGAGTTCTTATGAGCTTTGATCATGTTAATCCAGAGGGCCTTGTCTTCTCTGAGACCTCCATCTTCTCTGGCTCTTGCACTCTTTCTACTTCCTCTTCCACAGGGTTTCCTAAGCCATGAGGAGAGGGAGCAACCAGTTTTCCACCCAGCCTGTGTCTCCTCCTTGTTTTGAATGTATCTAACAGTCACAGTACTTTTGAGCCCTTCTTTTTTATTTTTTTTTATTATTATAATTTTCTTTATTTACATTTCAAATGCTAACCCTAAAGTTCCCTATACCCCCCCCCCACCTGCTCCCCTACCCACCCACTCCCACTACTTGGCCCAGGCCTTCCCTTGTGCTGGATAATACAAAGTTTACAAGACCAAGGGGCCTCTCTTCCCAATGATGGCCGATTAGGCCATCTTCTGCTACATATACAGCTAGAGACTCGAGCTCAGGGGGTACTGGTTAGTTCATATTGTTGTTCCACCAACAGGGTTGCAGCCCCCTTCAGCTCCTTGGGTACTTTCTTT
>NC_034613.1:139259152-139270191 GCF_900095145.1 Mus pahari | reverse complement strand
TGCTACATCCACTCCAGTAGTGACTCACATTACAGGTTTAGAAACCTGAAAGCAGTCCTGAGGCAGAGTTTCAAGGAAACTTAGCTCCTGAAACCTTGGCATTCTCATAGCTAGAATGCCACAGATTTGTCCCTGCAATATTGTGAAGGGTCTTAGCATGATTTCTTACAGTATTTTACTGGATAAGAGTTAGAAATCTCAGGACAAGCTTAGCATCTTAGAATACTTAGAATCTTCATTACAGTCAGGTATGGCAGACTACATTGCATATTAGAATAAAGTTGGTGAATTCTTCTGACAAATGGAGATTCCCTACAGAAACTTAAAAGAACAGCCAAGTTACTCTCATATGCAAGTATTTACCAAGACCTAGGAAATAGGTGGGTTGTGGTATTGCATTATTCATGATAAGGTCTGCTAGAGCAGAACCCCCTGGTGCTAGCTTTCACAAGGCTCAAAGGAGTAGCATAAATTGTGACTAGGGTGTGAAATCCTTACCTGGCCCCTGTCATTAGCTGACTCTAGGCAGGGCTGTTTTATCTTTACTGTAAATATTGCCTGGTTCCTGTCAGTCCTTTGAAGGCATTCCTCTGTTTTGTGTCAGATAACTTCAATGTACCTTGCCTCCTGTGACACCCCACTCCTTTGTTTTCTGTATTATATAAGACTGATGTTCACTTTATGAAAATATATTCAGATTCAACTCTCCCTTGAGTCTGTGTCTGTCTGTCAATTCTTGCTGATTCCATGTCCATCTGATGGAACCCCTGAATCCACAGGGGTTGATGGGGGAGGGGGGTGGCTGTGGCAGCTGGCAATCTGTTTTTTTCCTTCTCTTGCTTTCCGTTTATAGCAGTGTGAAGTAATGGGTATGGTATAGGGGCAACTGATACTTCCGGCCAAAGCTACTCATTGGCATTGGTTGAAAGCTCTCAGCCCTGAACCCAAACCCCAGTAGCCCATTTAGGGAGCCATAACACCCTATCTTGTTCTCTCCTTGAAAAAAATGGTAATTCAACAACCAGTTAAGAGATCTTAGGGTGATAGTCAGTTTTTCTGAAATTTGTGGGCAGGCTTGCATCTAGGATTTTGGAAAATCCTCTGCAGAGCCATATGCCACTCCACCCCTGGACTTTCACCTCTGGCCTCAGAGGTTCTTGAGACATCTCCCTGATATGTGGACTTAAGTCATTTATCTCACCCACCACCAAGAAAGCCAGGAAGGAAAGTTTCCTCCTGTTTCTGCTCATTATATCAACTGTCCACTAGTGTATGGGTCCCTCTAAGCTGGGGTCCCCCCAAAACACTTCAACCTTCCACCCCCATCAGAAGACTCTGATGATGATGAATGTCCTGAGGACCATCTTGTTGCAGACCCAGGGACCCTAGAAAAGGCCATAGAGAAGATTCACAAAAACAATCGCTTTCTCAGTTTCAGCAGCACACACTGGCCCCATCCAATCTGCCCTGTACCCTCTCTTGCCTCCCTGTTTCATTGCAGAACAGTCCTCCCTCTGCCCTTCCTTCCACTTCCTAGCAACTCTCCGACATCTAGGACTCTGCCATGGTTCCAGAGATACAGGCATTTCCACCCCCACCTGGGCTAAGCCTCTAAATTGGTATCCTTACCTGGCTAGAGACTTAAAAGAACTCAGACAAGCAGTCAAGGAGGACAGAATCCATGCCCATTGGATAAATCTCTCCTCCAAAGTCAAATTGCCACTTTGAACACACACTAGGACTTGTGAGATATCTGCCAGAGAGCTCTGCCTGGCCTACCTTTCATATAATGGGAGGCTCTCTACAGAGACAAATGCCTTCAGCATGCCAGGCAGAATCAGGGCTGAAATGATATCACATGGGTCTATGATGAGCCTTTTGGCCAAGCAGCTTTTTCCATAGGAGCCCAGCAAGCAGCCCAGCGAGCAGAGTATTATGACCAGGTGTGCTGCTGCCCACTTCGAGCCTAGGACAGAATCATCTTGCCTTCCTGCTCACAAGACCCTGCCTCCTCCCTGCTTTTCCTCTGCCAAAATCCAAAAGAGACTCTGACTTTATTCTTAGAACTAAAATGAGCTTAGTAAAAACTTCCTGACCCAGCAGCCAGAGACCTCCTTCTTAAAAACATCACTTGGGAAGATATGACTTCTGAATGCAGGCTCAACTGCCAAGGCCTCAAAAGATAAAAGCTATGAAACATGGATTGAGGCCTCTTAGAATATTGGGACAGCATCACATCTTGCTGCTTCCATTGCCCAGGCTTTCGAACCAGCAATAAAAACAGAAGGGGTCTTGCTTTAAATGTGACAAAAAGGAACACTAGAAAGGCCCATAAAGGGGAGTGAGTGCCATAAGGGGTCCCCTCCTTTTGGAAATGCCAACACCTCCAAAACAGTCTGTCCCCAATGCTATAAGGGCTTCCACTGGAGAAGAGTTTGTTGCTCCCATTATGACAAGGATGGCAACCCACTGGGACCTTTAAACTTAAAACAGGGCAGCCTGCAGCCCAGACAGTAAATGGGAAAACTGCACCACCAGAGGCTTTATGGGTCTAGCATTTCAGAAGGCTCCCACCCAAAGATAGCCATGAAAATAGGTGGCAAACAATTCAAATGCTGATTTCAATGACTGATTCTGGATCGGATAAAACCATTTTAAGACAAAAAGAGGCCCCAAAAGACTGGGAACTGATTTCTAGACCTCAGCTTCTAGGCATAGGAGATTGCTCCCCTGACTTTGCCACCAAACAAGCCTATAAATGAGAGGACGCTGACAGGTCTACAGGCATGATATGCCCTCTTGTGGCCAACACTGCCACCAATCTGGAGGTTCTGGAAGATACTCTCACTAATCAACCGAAAGAAGATGACAGTAGGGTAAATTATTATAATCTTAGTAATACTTATACTTTTAAAAACACTCCCTTGTTTTATTTTATCCCCAATTCTAAGGGGTTAAATATAGCTGTTATATATAGCAGCTGTTAAATATAACACTCCCTATCACTGACTATCTAATGAGTCTGAGTTGAACATGAAACATGGGGGATTCGGACCAGCAGGGACATCAGGAGAAGTTCTCTGCCATGCCTCTCTCAGCAAATCAAAGATCAACACAGACTCTGAGACCAAGAAGCATTGCAGAGCTAGCTCTACCATCAAGTCCCTCTCACAGTCTGTTGAGTCCTATTTATGCTCCCTGAGTCTTTCTTAGCAAAGCTCCATGTGAGTCTATATCAGCTGACATCACTCTGCCAATTAATCTGAGTCCACAGAAGAAGCCATAGCATACCATCAGAAGTTTTTTGGTGCATTTTTCTATATGGAGTCCCAACAAATAGAGCTCAACTGTGCAATGTAAGTCAAACAAATACATGTGTGTTGTTAGCAAAGAATCCTTCATCATGTGTCCTTTCAAGTGCTAGCTCTAGGAAAACATTCTTTCATCTGTGTCTGCTTCAGAGAAACATTCCTTCACCTGTCTGCTTTAGCAAAACAGCATCCTACATAACTGACTTTCCAAAGAACCCTTAGGTTTCCATTTTACTTTCTCTGCTTTACTAGTACCCAATTCTACTCACAATGGGAGATTTCCCATCACACAGGGATTCCTTACAATCCCCAGAGCCAAAGAATCACATATATCACTAAAATAAAAAATAGAAACAATCACCTATCCCCTAACATACAATTAGCAATGGCCCTAGTCATTCTAAATATTTAATATATACAAAAATTCCAGTCATCCTCCTATCTATTTTCACTGGCACACACCAGGAGTAACTCATTCCATCCTGGTATGAATGCTTGCATGATCCCTTAGATGGACTATGAATGGGACCCGACCCTTTCCTCATGATGGGAGGGGTTTTATTCATGTCTTTCCATAGGACCTGCCCAGGTCTATTTGGGTCCTAACCAAAAATATCCAAGACTATCCCTTCACTATCCAAGAAGATGGCCCTCCTCTCACTGACAGGTCAAGGACGAAGGAGGTTAAGGAGATGCCACCCCTGATGGAACAAGATCTGCTAGAAGGACATCCATGACCTGGTGGCCACTGCATAGACCATGTGCCTCCACCAAAGGCCACTCTTCTCCATTCTTATGGCTGTTTTTGCTATTCTCCATTCTAACTCTGGTAATACTTGGCCCCTCCCTAGTCCTCCCAGTACCCCCCACTGGAGGTTTTGAAAGAGAAACGTCTTATGGACATAACAAAGTTATAGGAACAGGGAATTGCCATCCAAAATGGTGCCAGGAGCCTTTAAGAATCCCAATATATCCAGATGCTTTTGGACTTGATTGCCCCTTTGCCTGCTCTCCATATGAGCTAGCAAACAGGGATAAATTCTCTCTCCAAGACCTTGAAACCTATGGGGGCTCTCTCCATTGAAATTGCAGAATAGAAGTAACAGGATCTGATATACATCTGATATATTTGGTATATTTATCAAAGTACCAGACACCCAGAGACATATATCCCAGAACCCTGGAATGAACATTGGAGGACAAAAGTCGTTGGCAAGTTCTACTCCCACCCATTTGCTTGATAGCCCACTGCTGAAATACACATTTCTCAACAACCTGTATTTGCTCCACCACCATCTTAGTCTACCTATAAATAGTGGACCAGGAAATCAAAGTCACCACAGAGTTCCAAGCCAACCTTTCCTGGTTACAATACATCCAGTACAAAACTGATCTCCTCCCCCTAACAACTCATTTCAAATCCTCCCGGTGCTTTTTCTGTGCCTATTTATTCTAGCCATTGTTGGCAGCTCTTCCCATTAATATCTCGCTTCATGAACCCTGTGGGTCTATACACACATGAAAGTTATAAAGTATTCCTCTTTTTAATCCTTTTCCCTTTGCCTATTCCAGGTTCCATCCTGCATGATCCTGTAACATCACTGTCACTATTACACACACACACACACACACACACACACACACACACACACACACATCCTTTTCTGGTGCAATAACATCAGTCCCTATGCTAACTCCTTCCTCCAAGGTTTTCACACTCTGTAATGATTATTCCACAGGTCTACCTATATGAGTCTGAAGAAATCACCTAGCAGCTAAAGGAGAACCAGAGAACCAGATCTTCATCCCCCTACTCCTCAGACTCAGCCTGGCCCTCCCAGCAGGAGCAACAGGTGCTGCCCTTGCACAGACACAACACCTAGCTGACACCTTTCAGGACAAGCTTGACCAGGCTATGGCCTTCACCTCAGACAACCTCAAGTTCTTCCAGCAGCAGATAATATCCATCACAGAGTTGCCTTACTAAACAGGAGAGCTCTTGACCTGCTGATAGCTGAGGGACTTGTGTGCTACTGGGGGAAAGAATGCTGTTTCCATGTTAATGAATCTGAACTAGTAGAACAAAATAACCAGGTGCTTAAGGATCTTTGGTGAGATTTCCAAGCCCACTGTGCCCTGGGTACCTCCACACCATACTACTCAAACCCTCTGGTAGCCTGGCTTCTCCTGTCCTTGTCTTCATACTGAACATTGAACCTTCTTCCTCCTGGCCCTGTTTCATCCAATTTCTAAAACAGCAAGTAAGCAACATTGCCAAAGTCACTACCAACCAGGTATTGGTTCAATACCAAACCATTCTCAACCTAGAGACTGAGGACTATGATGATACCTCCCCTTTATTAAAAAAAAAAAATGGAGAAATGTGGGGCTGGAGAAGCATGGAACTATGGGAAGCTGGAGTAAGAGTAAGGTCAAGAGATTGGCAGAAGGACACTAAACTCATGTCCTGGGCCTGCATGTCCCTGTGCATATAGCCTTGTGCCCCCACCTTTGATTTCTGCCCCCCCCACCCCCGAGCATATAGCCCAGTGGACATGGTAAATTCCCTCTCCCCTTATAAGGTCATGTCTGGCAGCACTTGGAAGTCCTCATTACACAAAAGGAGGCATCCCCAGACCCCTGGACGTGACCAATGATGATCACCCATCCCAAAAGCCCCTACCTACCCACACCCTAAAGGTTTAAGTAGCATTTGTTTCTCCCCATTAAAGGAGTTGTCTCACTGGAGCTGTCAACCAAGAGTCTTTTGTTCTTGTGCCCATTGCCTGAGGTCTCTTCCACTCCCAGCTGCCCTGCTGTGCTTTCTCTTTTAGGATCACTGGTTGGGGAAGGGGAGCCTGAATGGCAGGAACTCAAATCAATATCACAATCACATGATACTCAAGCTTATTACTTGGCAGAATTTTGGAAGAGGGATGACACCAACTGTTAAACAGAGATGAACAGAATTCTTTACATATTGCTCTTAGTGGAAATTGTTAGAGTCACTTTAGAAAATGCTTTCCTTCTGTTATATACTACAACACTCACATAGCCTCTAATGCCTTATTTCCGCTACAAATATACCCCTGAGAAATTGTAACATGTATGTCCTAGAGATGGGTGCATAATAGCATTACATAGGTCACATGCAAATCTGAAAATTCACAAAAGAAGCATGAACAGGATATGGAATTAATACACTGAGGATATGTATAAACAGCATACTTCATACCAAAATGAAGAAGTTACAGCAACACAAATCAAGAAGTGATAATTCTGTGCAAATTTACAAACAACTTGCTATATAATGCCATAGAAGTTAAAACAACTAAAATTAAGAGCTGAATTTTGGCCAGACCTGATGGAGAATCCCTGTGGATCCAGTTACTTGAGAGGTAGAAGCAACAATGATGGTCACAAGTTCAAGAACTGCCTTGGCCACAAAGCTACTTGGAGGCCAACCTGGGTAGCCTAGTGAGACCATACTTAGAAATAAAAAGCAAAAAGGGACTAGGGATACAGGTTTTCATGTATAAATAATGCCCAATACTAGGAAAATGGTTGGCTGTTTCCATTCTTTCTGCTGTCCCTCAGGACTTCAGTCCTTTTCCCTCACCCAATACCAGATCAGGTTCCCCTCTTCTCACCACATCCACTTTCCCTCCCAGGTCCCTCCATCCCCACATGTGATTGCTTTCTTCTCCCTCCAAAGTGGGACTGAGTCCTCACTTGGTCACTTCAGCTTGTTGACTTTTTTTGAGTTCTGTGGACTGTATCATGGATATTCTGTACTTTTTTTTTTTTTGCTAATATCCACTTATTAGTGAGTACATACATATTAGTGAGTGCATGTCCTTTTGGGTCTGAATAACCTCACTCAGGATGATATTTTCTAGTTCCATCCATTCATCTGCAAGCCTCAGGATGTCCTCATTTTTTTCATAATATTTTTAATTCATATTACATCCCATCACAGCGCCNCCACACCTCCCATTTCCACCCTTAAAAATCCCTCCTGGAATTATTCCTTCCCCTTCTTCCTCAGAGAAGGGGAAGTCCCCGCCTTGGTACCATCCCCACCCTGGGACATCTTCTCCTAGCAGGACTAAGCACCTCCTCTCTCACTGAGACCCAACTAGGCAGTCCCAGTAGGGGAAGGGGATCCAGTGGCAGGGGATAGAGACAGAAACAGCTCTCAATCCAGTTGTTAAAGGACTCACATGGAGACCAAGCTGAACATCTGTTACAAATGTGAGGAAGGCTTAGGTCCAGCCCCTGCATGCTCCTTGGTTCATGGTTAAGTCTCTGAGAGTCCCCAAGGGCGCAGATTAGCTAATTCTGTAGGTCTTCTTGTGGTGTCCTTGACCCCCTCCAGCAGCTCAGTTCTATCCCCACTCTAACACAAGACTCCTCAAGCTCCATCCAATGTTTAGGATGTCCTCATTCTTAATAGCTGAGTAGTATTCCTTTATGTAAATGAACCACATTTTCTGTATCCATTCTTCTGTTGTGGGACATCTGGGTTGTTTCCAGCTTCTGGGTATCACAAATAAGTCCTAATCTGGTATTGGGTGAGAGAAAAGGACTGAAGCCCTGAGGGCCAGCAGAAAGAATTGGAAGAGTCAACCTCTGAGGTAGGAGGTGGGGAGACCCTCCAGAGACTCTCAGGACTCAAAGGGAAGGACTTTAGATGAAATGCCCTAACAGTAGGGAGGGGGAACTTATAGAGCCCACCTCCAACAGGAAGACAAGGTATCAAATGAGAGAGGGGGTTGCCATCCCACAGTCAAAACTCTGACCCATAATTGTTCCTGTCTGAAAGAACTACAGGGTTGGAAATGGAGAGAAGCCTGAGGAAAAGAAGGTCCAGTGACAGGCTCAAAGTGCGATCAAGCACAAGGGGAGGTCCCAAAGCCTGACCCCATTACTGAAGCTATGGAGCACTCAAAAAAAGGGGGGAGGAGGCCTAGCATGACTGCCCTCCAAAAGACCCAACAAGCAGCTGAAAGAGTCAGATACAGATATTTGCACCCAACCAATGGACAGAAGCAGCTGACCCCTGTTGTTGAATTAGGGAAGGCTGAAAGAAGCCGAGGAAAGAGCCGGGGATTGGTGGCACATGCCTTTAATCTCAGCACTTGGGAGGTAGAGGCAGGCAGATTTCTGAGTTCGAGGCCAGCCTGGTCTACAGAGAGAGCTCCAGGGCAGCCAGGGCTACACAGAGAAACCCTGTCTCGGGGAGGGGGGGAGCTGAGGAGAAGGGTGACCCTGTAGGAGGACCAGCAGTCTCAATCTGGAACCCTGAGATCTATCAAACACTGGACCGCCAAACAAGCAGCACACACCAGCTGATAGGAGGTCCCCAACACATATACAGCAGAGGACTGCTGGGTCTGTGTTCATTCAGAGATGATGCACCTAACCCTGAAGAGACGGGAGGCCCCAGGGAGTTCAGAGGTCAGGTGGGGTGGGCAGGTGGGGGTGAATAAAATTTGGAGTGTAAAAAAAAATTTTTTTAAGGACATTACCAATATACCATGAAGGAAGAACATTCTTTCATGAGCTGCACTCCCTTGATAGAATGTCCAAACAAGCTCTCAAGAAAAGAACAAAAAGATACTCAACACTATTAATAATCATCAGAATTCAAACTAACATGCTACTTAAGCTCATTAACCAGCAAAAATGTAAGTCTCACAATACTAAGTGCTGACAAAAGTATAAATATGCATTTACTTTGAGACAAGGAGGTGGGAGACATGGGTCTGAAGACACCAACCAAAACAGTGTATGTATGAAATGCTGTATTCAGAATTCTGGAATTTTGTTTTCTTTAAAAAACAAAACAAAACACAGAAATGTTATAAGAATGTGCTTCCACTTTAATCCCAGGTGTGGGGCTATGGGGCTGCTTCGGACTGACCACAGCAGTTAACTATGATTTGCCTTGTGCTCTAGCAAAGGTGTTCTTTTGCCAGCTGCAGCTATTTTCTGTGATTGTGTGATGTTTGGAATTCTGGGAATTTTTCAGAGTGTCTATAAATGCTAGGTGGGATGGGTGGGTGGTTGTCATTCAGTGGGGTTGGTTGCAGTTTGTTAATTGTGCTCAAAGAAGAAACAAAAGGAAAGAAATTAAATTCAGAGATCTCACCCCCCCACACACACACACCATCTTATCCTTCTTTTTCTCCTATTTAGTGATAAAGGATGAAACCTGAGTGATAAAGGGTGAGAAAAGAAGAACCCACAATGTTGCAAAGTCCAGCTACAAAAGTGCCTTAAGAAAATCCCTCACTGTGTCTATTAATTAAAAGGTAAACTAACGGCTGCTAAGATGGCTCAACCAATAAAGGTGCTTGGTGCCAAGCCTGACAACCTGAGTTGGACCTATGGGTCTACATGGTAGAAGGAAAGAACCAACTATAGCAAGTTGTCATAAGACCACCACCTACTGGAGTATACATACATAAACAAATATCATCTTTCTTTTTAAACAGGGGAGCTGCAGAGAGATCTCTGCGGTTAAGATGGCATGTTGCTCTTCCAGGCAATCACATTCTGTTCTGTACACCGACCTCAGATGGTTCACTATGACCTATGTAACTTCAGCCCTAGGGGATAAGAATTACTCTGCTGGCTTCCCCCTCCCTACCCAGCCCAGCACCTGAACTTATATGTACATACCCACACGGAGACACACATGCATACACAAGAGAGAGAGAGAGAGAGAGAGAGAGAGAGAGAGAGAGAGAGAGAGAGAGAAAGGAAGGTTGGTTAGAATTTTAAAAGGGGATTTTGAAACCCACTAGGCTGATATATGCCTAAAATCCAAGTACTATATGAACAGATGAAGAGGCAGAAGGACTGCCAGTTCAAAGCTATGCAGAGAAAATTTCCAATCCAGCCTGGGATATATAACCAGCCTTTGTATTAAAAATAAAAGGGAAAAGAAGAAAATTGGAAAAATCTTCACTGGTACATCATGCTTATAATTCTCATATGGGAGAGGCTGGGCCAACAGTTCAAGTTCAAAGCTTTCCTGGGTTACATTGTTCTTTGGCAGCCAGCCTGAATTACAGAAAAAAAATGCCCTCCTCTTCCTAAAACTGAGTAAGGAAAAAAATCACAATCATTCACTAAGCACAGTAGGTAGGCTAGTGCCTTAAATGTAGTCAATGATCTCAAAGATGTAATAAATAACTTTTGGGGAAAGTGACACGCACTTCCAAGCCTGAGGTAAAAGTGATCTGGAACTTAGAAAGTTCAAGATGACCCACATGCGCACAACACTTCAGACTCCTTAGGACGTTATAGTAACGTTAAAAATATTCAACTTACCTCTATAGTGTAGAGGTAAAGCAGCCAAATCTGCTAAGCAGAACGTCCTGATTAGAACACAGGAAAGCTCAGAGAAGCTGAGAATACAGTAGACTTCCAGATAGCCAACAGTATTCCAACAAAACAGAAAAAGTCAAAAAGGAAGCAGATCAGTACTCCAGGACCCTATGATTTGCAAAGGCCAGTCCAATTTTGCAAGCAGGGGAAGGAAAGAAATACCTGACCAATGAACTAGAAGACACATAAAGACCGAGCAGTGGTGGCACACACCTTTAATCCCAGCACTCCGGAGGCAGAAGCAGGTGGATTTCTGAGTTCGAGGCCAGCCTGGTCTACAAAGTGAGTTCCAGGACAGCAGGGCTATACAGAGAAACCCTGTCTCGAAAA
>NC_034613.1:139247193-139259132 GCF_900095145.1 Mus pahari | reverse complement strand
ACCAAAGAAGAAGAAGAAGAAGAAGAAGAAGAAGAAGAAGAAGAAGAAGAAGAAGAAGAAGAAGAAGAAGAAGAAGAAGAAGAAGAAGAAGAAGAAGACACATAAAGGCATTTTTCCAGAGTTGAATATAAAGAGACATTAAGGTTTCTTAGGATACTATTGCTGTGATAAATACAATGAGTGAAAGCAAATTTAGGGAGGAAAGGGTTTATTTCACCTCCAGGATCACAGTCCATCATCAAGAAAAGGCAGGCACTCAGGGCAAGACTGAAGCAGAGGCCATGGAGGAACACAGATGACTGACTTGCTGCTCTGGGCTTGCTCTTCTGCTTTCTTATACACTCCAGGACCAGCGGGCCAATGGTAGCACCACCCAAAAGGGGCTGGCCTCTCCCATATAGATCATCAACCACCACGAAGGAGGCATTTTTCTCAGTTCAAATGTTTCTTCCCAAATGATTTGGGCTTGTGTCAAGTTGACAAAAACCTAACCAGAACAATGAGATATGGAAGATATTTCAAGAAAGTGAAAGGTCAGGTAAGATCTGGCATGTGTATGTGTATGTATATATGTATATGAATATATATGTATATATACATATATATGCATACATGTATTTTTACTACTGGGTAATGAACCCAGTAATTTTTGTATATGTGGTAAATACTCTATTAGCTACATTCACAGACCAATCTAGTATGTGTTTAAATATAGATTCCTAAAGAGAAAATAGAGAATAAAGGCATTTTTTGATGAGACTTTGATTAAAAGTCTTTCAGACTAGCCAAAAGATATCAACCTATAGAAATTGGAAAATTATTGTGATGGTTAGTGTTAATGTCAACTGGGCAAGATCTGGAATTACCTAGACAGCAAGCCTCCAAGCATACCTGTAAGGAATTATTTAGGTTAAGCTAGCTTCTAGGAATGCCTGTGGGAGATTATCGTAATTAGGTTAACTGAGGTAGGAAGACCTGCCAACTATGGGTGACCCAATTCTCTGGGATATGAAGAGACTGGGTCTCTGTGAAAGCTGGGCCAAGCCCTGCCACCAGTTAATCAACTCAGCTACCATCTGGGCCCAGATCCAGTGATTTTTGAGTCCGTCCACCCTAACATCTAACCCATCGAGGAGCTGCTGAGGACGCGACTCTCCTCCTAAATGGAAGTTAAGCAAGGAACTTCTGCCTGGAACAATAAAGGTAAACCTCTTAGAGGAGCATTGAGATTGAATTTTGATAGAAGAACTGAAATTGTCAGGAAAGAATATTAAGAAGGGTCAGATATGGTATCTCATGCCTATAATCTCCAAATACTCAGGAGGCCAAGGCAAGAAAACTTCCATAGAAAGTCTTTTAAATGGGGTGGGGACATCAAGGTGTCCCAGAGGGTAAAGGTGCTTGCCACCAAGTCTAGTGACGTGAATTTGATATCCAGAATCCATGTGGTAGAAAAAACTGAGTCCCACGAATTCTTCTCTGACCTCCACATGTGTACCAACATGCACCCACACATATATTTACAAACACAATGAATAAATGTTTTTAAAATAAATAATAGGAAGGAAGACGAAAATTAAGAAGAGGAAAGAAGTCATTCTTCCCTAATAAAGAACTGAGGGAAGAAAAATATTTTTAAAATACATCACAGACTGTTTCTGGACATTGATTTGTAAACTGATAGGACCTCTAATGAATGTCAAATATTTCTCTTATTAGCATGGAATTAGAACTGATAGGACCTCTAATGAATGTCAAATATTTCTCTTATTAGCATGGAATTAGAACTTTTTCCAGAAAAAAAATAGTTTTTATGAAAAATAAACCTATAGCCTGTTTTAGGATTACCAAATAGTCTTAGTTGTTGAAAAAAGTTCTCTACATAAAATTTTTGGCTAATAAGAACAACAGGAATACTGGAACTATAAAATCCTAATGAAATAACTTCACAATAACCATCAAGAGAACTGGCCAAAGTAATGTGCTCCAGCATTTGGAAGGTAGAGGCAGGTAGACCTCTGTGAGCTAAAGGTCAGGAAGTCTATATAAAAATGCTTGTCCCCAAGTTTGGAGCTAAGACAAAAGGATGGACCATCCAGAGACTGCCCCACCCAGGGGCCCATCCCATAATCAGCCACCAAACGCAGACACTATTGCATATGCCAGCAAGATTTTGCTGAAAGGACCCTGATATAGCTGTCTCCTGTGAGGCTAGCCAGTGTCTGGCAAATACAAAAGTGGATGCTCACAGTCATCTATAGGATGGAACACAGGGCCACCAATGGAGGAGCTAGAGAAATTATCCAAGAAGCCGAAGGGGTCTGCAACCCTATAGGTGGAACAACAATATGAACTAATCAGTACCCCCAGAGCTCGTGTCTCTAGCTGCATATGTAGCAAAAGATGGCCTAGTCGGCCATCACTGGGAAGAGAGGCCCTTGGTCTTGCAAACTTTATATGCCCCAGTACAGGGGAATGCCAGGGCCAAGGAGTGGGAGTGAGTGGGTAGGGGAGCAGGGTCAGGGGAGGGTATAGGGGACTTTTGGGATAGCATTTGAAATGTAAAGAAAGAAAATATCTAATAAAAAATTTAAAAAAGAAAAAAGAAAAAAATGCTTGTCCCCACACAATGCAGTAGATCTGCACTTAGATGCTGGTCTCCACAGTCTTGTTTCAGGGGTATGTGACTCCTCCTCTCTCACCCATTCCTGGATCCAGCATCATGCCTCTCTGGATGCTGCCATGCTCCCTGACCTGATTCATGGACTCTAACTTTATTGCATTGTAAGGCATAATAAACTCTTTCTTCTATAAACCCCCTTGATCATGGTATCATTGGGTTTGGGTTACACAAATGATGAGGACCATGCAGTACAAGTCAAGCAGGACAATTTATTTACCAAAGATTTCTGAAGCAAAGTGATTAGGGATGTGGCCAGACTCGGAAGATGGAACTATGACCACAAGGAAGCTGTGTTCAGGCCTTTTCAAGCATCATCATCATCATTAATAATAATAATAATAGTAATAATAATAATAATAATATCAGGGAAAGGGGGCAGTATG
This sequence comes from Mus pahari, assembly GCF_900095145.1. Taxonomy (NCBI): domain Eukaryota; kingdom Metazoa; phylum Chordata; class Mammalia; order Rodentia; family Muridae; genus Mus; species Mus pahari. Next base: position 139,256,066 of record NC_034613.1, on the reverse strand, counting down.
AGCAACTTACCCTTTATGGTGATTGGCTGTTCTGTGTCTGTGTCTGTGTCTGTGTCTGTGTCTGTGTCTGTGTCTGTGTCTCTGTGTCTGTGTCTCTGTGTCTGTGTCTGTGTCTGTGATTGAGTCTGTCTCTGTGTCTGTATCTGTGTCTGTGTCTGTGTCTGTGTCTGTGNNCTGTGTCTGTGTCTGTGTCTGTGTCTGTGTCTGTGTCTGTGTCTGTGTCTGTGTCTGTGTCTGTGTCTGTGTCTGTGTCTGTGACAGAAAGGAACTGATTGGCCCTGGCTAGCTCTTAAGGTTTACCCAGGAAGGATGTGAGAGGTCAGGACAAGTTGGACACGGGACAAATGGAATTAAAGACAAAAAGGAGTTACCTTGATCCTTTCACTGTCTGTACAGCAGTAAAAAAGTAACTTTTGTAACAAGAACTTTATCAATTAAGTCATCTCCCCAGCTCTTACTAAGATTTGAACCAGAACTTACTTATTTATAATATGAAGTCAGACATGGTGAAGCATACTTATATCCCTAATACTCAGAAGACTAAAGCAGAGGATTGGTGCACATTCAAGGCTGGCCTAGGCTACACAGTGGATATCAAGGTATCTATAGCAATACCTAATCTCTCAAAAGCAAAACAAGAAAATGAAAACAAAAAGCATGAGAGTGCCAGGCTAGATTGCTATGATTATTCTATTATTATTAGACCTAGCCAAACTCCATAGGGTGATAACATTTGCTAATATAATAAGAGAAATTTTTACACTTATTTGGTTTTCTGTTAAGTGTATGAGTGCCTTGGCTGAATTTATATCTATATAGGTACCATGTGCAAGCCTGGCATTTGAGGAGGCCAGAGGAAGACATCATATGCCTTGTGACTGGAGCAACTTGGTTATAATCTACCATGTGGGTGCTGGGATTTGGTCCTCTGGAAGAACAACCCACGCTCTTAACTGCTAAGCCATCTCTCCAGCTCCAAAATACTTTTATTTAATGCCAATGTTCAAGCTTTTAAGAATACATAGCATCTGGAACTGAGCTGAAAATACAGTCTGTGGAACCAATTTTAGCAAACAGATAAGATTCTACTAGTATGCTGTGTGCTTATATTTATCTTCTCAAGTGTTTCCATGTGATATGCAAATGGTTGCCTCTGAAAGGATTGGAAACAACTTCTCCACTCAATAATCTTGTCTGCAGTAGTAATTTGTGAAACAAACCTTATTAAATACAGAATGTAAAGGTACACTTCATCTCAATAACAAACTCAGTGTTATTCATGTAGTCATTATTGAAGTTTAGTTGTAATTACTAGGTGTGGCCTACAGTAATCATTCGAGCAAAATATTTTTCTACTGCATCTCACAACCTGCCTCCTTCTTTTGCCTTGAATTTTCCAGTGCATAATGAGTTATATAATAAGCCTGTGTCTCATCTCTAAAGCAACCCTGGTACCATGGAATGGTTTAGTGAACTTCAAAGACCTCCACCACCGCTACTACACATCAAGTCTCTGAATAATGATTCTCAACCTTCCTAATGCTGCAACCCTTTAATACAGTTCCTCATGTTGTGGTGAGCCACAACCATAAAATAATTTTTGTTGCTATTTTGTAACTGTAATATTGCCACTGTAAATATTGTAAATCTAATCATAATGTAAATATTATGTATATCTAATCATAATATGTATATGTACATACATGTGTATATCTAATCATAATGTAAATATTAATGTTTTCCAATGGTCATAGGTGACCCCCGTGAAAGGGTCTTTTGACCCCCAAAGGGCTGAGAACCATTAGATTGGACATATGGCTCAGCAGTTAAGAGCACTTGTTGCTCCTCCAGAGGACCCAAGTTCAGTTCTCAGAACCAACTTTAGGTGACTCACAACCACCTGTAACTTCAACTCTAAGGACTCTGACAAGCGCTGCTGTAAAAGTTCATTTTATTTCCAGTTCAGAGCAAACTTGACACCAACAAAGAAATCAGAATCAGCCACAGAATATAAATGACATTTGGCCTGATGTTTATCTGGCTGCAAACTTAAAAGTCATGCTAGAGCTTCAACATCCAGAAAGTTAAGGGCATCAAGATTCAGAAACTGGGACAGGAGAAATGGCTCAGGGGTTAAGAATATTTTCTGCTTTTCCTAAGGACCCAAGTTCAGCTTCTAGCACCCACTATGCTTGGCTCTAAACTGCTTGTAACTGCAGGGATTCTGAAGTCCCCTTTTGGCCTCTTTGGCCACACATATATGGTATAGACCCACTCAGACACACAAATAAAAAATAATTCTTTTTACAATTGGAAAAGATTCATGAACTTGTGCTGGGCTTTTAGCTCAGTGCATGCCTAGCGTTCCCAAAGCTCTGGGTTTGATCCCTAGCACTGCACAGGATGAGCATGATGGCACACACTTTTTTTCTTTTATTTTTATTTTCTTTATTTACATTACAAATGCTATCCCGAAAGTTCCCTATACCCNCCCCCCACCCCTACTCCCCTACCCACCCACTCCCACTACTTGGCCCTGGCCTTCCCCTGTGCTGGGTCATATAAAGTTTGCAAGACCAAGGGGCCTCTCTTCCCAATGATGACCGATTACGCCATCTTCTGCTACATATGCAGCTAGAGACACGAGCTCAGGGGGTGCTGGTTAGTTCATATTGTTGTTCCACCTACAGGGTTGCAGCCCCCTTAAGGTCCTTGGGTACTTTCTCTAGCGAGACAGAGTTTTTAAGCTTCAGAGATTTTCACATTCACTCCACTATAAAGTTGTTAGCAGGAAGCCATGACAGAAAAGGTAAAATCCACTTCTATTTTCAGCATCAACATGTGAGAATTAAGTGTTGTGTAGCCATGGGAATTGTGGTCTTCATGCTGTATCATCTGGGCTGTTATCTGTACAACATACAGGAGTACCTTAAACTCAGATGGGATGGCCTGGTGAGAGATGAGTCATAGGAGCTACAGACTCCCATTAATGGTGGTAACATTTGCACGGAAGAGTCCCCCCAGACAAGGGCCAGTAAAATGACTCAGCAGTAAAAGCACTTGCTGCTAAGCCTGATGATCTGAGTTGGATTCCAGGATCCACACAGTGGAAGGAAAGAACTGATTCTCCTAAGGTGTTCTCTGACCTCCACAAATGTGCTATTACATTCAAACACACACACACACACACACACACACACACACACGGGGGTTGGAGGGGGAGACAGAGACAGACTATAAAATATACAGTTTTTAAAAAACGTTTTCCAGACAAGATGAATTTCAAGATACAAACACGATTTTCTACAGCAAAGAATGACATAGAGACTAGATACCTCACAGACATGATATTGCATATTTATGGAGCCAAGAGGATCAGAAATTCAAAATGTACCTAGGGATTTTCAATCCAGCATAGACTAGAGTTCTAGTCTCAGAATGTGTAAGTAGTATGAACACAGAGAGAAATCACTGTCCGGGTCTGATTTTAAATTCAGGAATACAGGTTAAATTTTAAATTTTAAATTCAGGAATACAGAAGAGTCATGAAGTAGGAGTCATAATTAAATGGAATGTGTAATTAATGAAGAATTTAAATGGGACCCACAAAAGAAATTGGCCTGCAGAGACTCTACCCAGTGAGAATTCAAGTGGCTATCATCCACTTTAATTACATGTGGGAAATAGAATCTTGAAACTGAGGTTTAAATATATGGCTTTAGTTGAGTATTTATTCCATTGACAATTTTCCTAGCAATGTTCTCAATCTACCCAAAATTGAAGGTGATTAAAAAGTAAGTTGGCAAAGAAGCATTCTCAGAAGAAATGTGAAACCCAAATTAGTGTCCTAATGTAGTTGAAAATTGTTTTACTTTGGCGGGGGCGGGAGATAGGTGCCGTGGAATAGCACTTCATTGGTAGGAAGAAAGCAGGGCTGCCTTTTTCAGAAAAATGCTTTTCCCTATTAGACTTTTCAAATAGAACAACAATAACAACAACAATAACAGCAACAACAATAATAACAACAACAATAACCCAATGTACCTTCAATTTGGGGTAGATTGAGAACATTGCTAGGAACATTGTCAATGGAATAAATACTCAACTAAAGCCATATATTTAAACGTCAGTGACATACTCTTATAATCTTAGTTTTCAGAGACAAGAGGATCAACACAAGTTGAAGGCTAGTCTGATCCACATATTAGTTTCAGGCTGGCCTGTGCTATAGTGTGAGACCCTATCTCAAAAGCAACTCAAGAAATAATCGCAATAATGACAGTAGTATGTTTAAGTGTGTACTATGTGCATGCTTGGATACATATTTTTATGTGTATGGGCTTGTATGCATGCAGAGATGTGTGTGCCTCTGTGTAAGTCTACATGTAGAGATCAGAGGTTAACATCAGACATTTTCCTTGACCATTCTCTATCTTTTTTATTTTATTGAAATAGGGTCTCTCTCCTACCCCATCCGGGAATCCATCCCATCATCAGCCATCAAACCCAGATACTAATGCACATGCCAGCAAGATTCTGCTGAAGGGACCCTGATATAGCGGCCACTTGTGAGGCTATGCCAGTGCCTGGCAAACATAGAAGTGGATGCTCACAGTCAGCTATTGGATGGAGCACAGGGCCGCTAATGGAGGAGCTAGAGAAAATACCCAAGGAGCTGTAGGGGTCAGCAACCCTGTAGGTGCAACAACAACAATATGAACTAACCAGTACCCCCTCAGCTCGNGTCTCTAGCTGCATATGTAGNAGAAGATGGCCTAATCNGCCATCATTGGGAAGAGAGGCCCCTTGGTTTTGTAAACTTTATATGTCCCAGCTCAGGGGAAGGCCAGGGCCAAGTAGTGGGAGTGGGTGGGTAGCGGAGCAGGGGTGGGGGGGCGGGTATAGGGAACTTTCGGGATAGCATTTGAAATGTAAATAAAGAAAATAATAATAAAAAAGAAAAGAAAAGAAAAGAAAAGAAAAGAAAAGAAAAGAAAAGAAAAGAAAAGAAAAGAAAAGAAAAGAAATAGGGTCTCTCTCAAACCTAGAGCTCACAAATTCAACTCATCTATTCAGTTCACTTGCCTTGGGGATCTGAATGGCAGTCCAGCATTTGCATTGGGGCTGGAGATCCAAACGCTCACTTGCATGGCAATCACTGACTGAGACATCTTTTCAGCCTCCTAATAATTTAATAATTTAAGAAAAGCTTTTACATCAAATTTCCTAGAAAGGTCTCTTGCCCTTTTAGCTTGCCAAGGAAGAAAGTAAGTACCTGCAGTTATGTGATATAAGAGATTTCTGTATTTTGGGTGAGAAAAGTCAGGAGGAATGAAAAGCTCTGATTGCTCCATTACTTCTCTCTCCACATCTTTGGTATTGTGTATCACAGACTGGACAGCAGTGGGTAGGATTTCTAAATAATAATAACATTCATTTTAAAAAACAACTGTAGCTAGTTATCACAAATTCTATGACTTTAAAGCAGAAATTTATTCTTTTGGAGTCTGTTTGTTTGTTTGTTTGTTTTTGAGACAGCCTGACCTTGAGCTTTGAACTTAATATCTAGGCTCTGCATCCCTGAGGGCTGGGATTATAGGCATATGCCGCCAAATTCCTGATCTCCAGAAATGTATCCCCTCACCTGTGTGTGTATGTGTACATGCTTATATGTGTGTACAGGTGTATGCTAGTACATGTGCACATGTGTGTTCATGTGTGTAAACAAGAGGACCACATCAATGTCTCCATCAATCTCTTGCCATCTTGTATTTTGAGACAAGGTCTCTCACTGAACTTGGAGACTAGCCATTCATCTAGAGCAGATTACCAAAACGTCCTAGGGTTCCTGATTTCTCTATCTTCTCAGAGCCAGGAGGGACTCAGTTCTGTTCTTGGGATTTCTTTGTTTAGAAAAGATGTTATATGAGCAAGGTTGACCTCAGTTCGATTTGTATTGAAGAATGACCTTGAGCTTCTGATCTTTCTGCCTCCACCCCTCTGAGTTTGAGATTACAAGTTGAGTACCACAAACTGAATCCAGTTTTTGCATGTACACATTTGCCTATTTTGGACACTAGATGGCACTGTAGGTCAACCAGAACAAAATGTGTTTTGAAACAGGTTGAAGAAGACAGGATTTCCTTTCTTCCCACCCAAACTGTTCCCTGCCCAGGTATGTGTAAGTTTTCCCTCTCGTCAATATTTAAATGTGGCCCTTGTATCATGGAAACCAACATCACATAAAACCTTATTGGGTATATGGTAGCTCAGGCCTAAACTCCCATGAGACAGAGTTGATCCAATAGGCAATACCATCTTAGATAATCTAAAGCTTCTGTTTTTGCTCCTTTATGTATGTATTTATTTTAGTGTATACCTGCACATCATGTGTAGGGGCACATCCATGATACATTATGTGTGTAGGGGTCAGAGAACAATTTATGAAATTTGTTTTTTTCCTTCCACCCTGTGAGCCCAAGAGATGGGACTTGGGTCATCAAATGTCTGTTTGTTTCCTTTATTTCTTTATTTTTTAAGGAATATATATATATATATATATATATATATATATATATATATATATATATATATAATTGTTTCCCAGTAGTATGAACTTTGTTATATAAAGCACAATTGAAAGTCTTTGTCACATTTTTTGTGTTACTACATTTTGTCCTTAATATGATTTTTTTTGTTTTGTTTTGTTTTTCGAGACAGGGTTTCTCTGTATAGCCCTGGCTGTCCTGGAACTCACTCTGTAGACCAGGCTGGTCTTGAACTCAGAAATCCGCCTGCCTCTGCCTCCCAAGTGCTGGGATTAAAGGCATGCGCCACCACGCATGGCAATATGATTTTTTTCAAAGAAAGGCTGCCATCCTAGAACTCACTATGTATGCCAGGATGACCTCAGACTCACAGAAATCTGTTTTATTTCCAACATAATATTTTTTGTTGATTATTTGAGAATTTCACATAACTTACTCCAATAATATTTACTTCCCAGTCCTCCAAGGTCTCCCCACCCTTGTGACCTTCCCATTCTCCCACAAGAAAAGGAAGGAAGAAAATTTGAAACAAAAAGCACAAGCCCAATATGTGTTACCCATATACTCACTGGAGATTGGTCAAACTCTTAGTTGCCAGCCCCTTAAAGAAAACTGAGCCTTTCCCCACTTGCACAAGGCCGCTCCCCACCAGAAGCCATCAATTATTGAGAGCTTTAGCATCCTTATCACAATTTTTAAGAGTTCTGTTAAGTCTCTTTCTGCCTAGGCTGGTTTTTTGTTTTGTGCCACGTGCGCGAGGAGGAGGAGGAGGAGGAGGAGGAGATGGGGAAAGGGTTGTCCCAGAAGCGTTCCATGTCCATTTTTCGCCTGTGAGTCTGCCATCATCAATACCACTTAAAAAGTAGCCTCCTTCCCCTTTACAAGCAGTGGAAGCACCAGGTCATAGACATCTACATCATTTCTGGTGACAACATGGACCATGACATCCACATGGCCTCTGGGATATCAGCATGTTCCACAGACTTTAGCATGGTCTCTGGTGGCAATACAGACTCTGGACATCAACACAGCCCTCTCCCACAGCACAGGCCATGGACATCAACAAGATCCCTGTTTGAAGTAGGACCATGGACCCCAGCACCTCGGGGGCAACATGGACCAAGGACATCAACATGACCTCAGGCAGAAATCTCAACTATAGACACTAACTTGGCCCCCTGCTGTAGACTATGGGTATCAACCTGGCCTCCTTTGGTAGTCCAGACCACTGATATCCACATGAACGTTGGGTTTCACCTTGGTCTGGGGCAGTAGCATGGACCACGGATACCAGCATGGCCTCTGGGGCTGATCTTTCAAGGAAATCCCATCCAGAAAATGATCAGTTCCTCATCTTGGACATCCTGCTGTTGCTCAAAGTCAGGGAGATTGTGTAGTAGAACAACATAGTGAGGTGCAGAGATCTTCACTAACTAGCTTCAAGCTGCTACACACATACACACACACACACACACACACACACACACACACACACACCTGCTCTGCCCTACTCAGCAACAAGCTCCCTGGTCCACCACAACCTTCTCTCACACCTGTCACCATTGTTAAGTCTCTAATCCTCCCTCTCTCCACTGCATATTGCTCTGCTCCTCCATCTCTCCCACCTCTCCATCTCATACCTGCTTGTTATTGGAAACTGCAGTATGGCATACAGTATACCCTTTCACCCAAACAGCTTTACATACAAACATTGATTGCTCCGAGTCATTGGTCTGGCTCAAGGTCTTTGGCTTCTGACATACCATAAATACTGGACCATTGCCGAGACTCCTCTCGGATATCCTCTTCTTACCCAGAGTCAGAGCGATCCCGAGGCTAAGCAAGGTATCTGAGGGGAGCCTCTATACTAGCTCCAGGATGCTACCAATTGATGTCAGCCACCCCAAGGCTTGCTGGGCTCTTCTACCTTTGTGATTGTAGCCTGTAGGTAGCACCACTGCCCGATGCTCTTTACCTCCCAGTGGGGCAAGCAGCAAGGGTTTCAGCCACAGCATCTCCATCCTGGGGGCTAGCCAATGGGCCTAGGCCCTATTGAGTAACGACCCCCTAGTTCTGCAAGATTGGCTCCTCCACACACTCCAGTAGCTGGGAGACAGAGTACATGTGGAGTAGGTAGACTTAAAGCACTGGATCTTGGTGGGGATGGTAGCCAAGTTGGTCTGGTCTGCCTGCCTTCCTTCGCCCATGCAGGCCTTCTGCCATCCATGCCTAAAGATGTAGGTTTTTTTTTAATTTTGTATGTATGTGTGTGTGTGTGTGTGTGTGTGTGTGTGTGTGTGTGTGTGTGTATGAGAGAGAGAGAGA
>NC_034613.1:139244383-139247182 GCF_900095145.1 Mus pahari | reverse complement strand
GAGAGAGAGAGAGAGAGAGAGAACACATGAGTGTGGTACCCTTGGAGGCATCAAATCCCATGGAACTGGAGTTATAAGCAGTTGTAGGCCATCCAATGTGGGTCCTAGGAATAAAACTCAGATCCTCTAGAAGAGCAGCAAGCACCCTTGATGGTGGAGTTATCTCTCAAGTTACTTTGGGTTTTCTTTGGTGGGAACTGTTTTTGCATTTGGTTGGTTGGTTGGTTGGTTGGTTGGTTGGTTGGTTTTGGTTTTTTGTTTGTTTTTCAAGGCAGGGTTTCTCTGTATAGCCCTGGCTGTCCTGGAACTCGCTCTGTAGACCAGGCTGGCCTTGAACTCAGAAATCCACCTGCCTCTGCCTCCTGAGTGCTGGGATTAAAGCTGTGCGTGGTTTATTTGTTTGTTTGTCCTAGGCTGGTCTTGAACTCCTGATCCTCCTGACTCTACCTCCCCAGTGTTGGGATTTATAGGCTTTTGCAATCTCACTCAGCTTGCCTTATACCTTTTGCAAGGTTGGTGGCTATATGAAAGCAGAATTCTTCTGTGTAACAGCAAAACAAGACAAATGCAAAACAAATCTGACCTTATCCAAGGAAATATACAGTTTCTTTCCCCTTTAAGAAAGAAACAATTGCCCTTGTAAACTACACTGAAAAACTTGAAGATGCCTGCTGCTTTGTCAGCAGATGGCACTATGGAACAGCTAAAAACAATTCTGCTGTGTTTGGGCAGTGTTGGCAGAAGCTGGAGAAATAGCTCAATCTAGACTTTTAAAAAATCTTCATCTCCAGTGAATTCTTCTGGATGATGAAAAATGATATAAGCTCTTGGGAACATGGATCAATGAAGAAAACAAATAATTCTCCAGAAGGAGAGGAATTTGCATTTGCCTCTGTTAAGTACCAGAAAGGTCTTTTGAACTACTATTTAAAACATAAATGATCCCCTAAAGCAACCTATATCACCATCATTAGTGCCTTTCCAGGCATCTGTATCCTTGTATTTTACATCATCTGTAACCCTGCTTTGGAATGCCCTGACAGCCAAGAAACTGTCCCCAAGTAGGCAACACTTGCCAGGAGATCAAGTGTGATGCTCCATGTAGGGTGGGGATAAACCTAGGATGGAATCTTAAGCAAAGTCTCTAGGCACTGGATCCCAGCAGGGAGCTTTGGACAGGTAATCACTTGGGTTCAAAGGCAATGTTCCATTGAGAGGCTCAGAGGAATTTCCCACAGTTAGGATTAATTGAAGATGAAGCACTGATAAGCTGAGTTTGAGACTGGAACAAATTCCTCAAGCTCCTCTGGACATGCCTCTAGAACAGCTGCTAAGAGTCTCAGAGAATCAGTTTTTACATTGTCATCCCACAGCCAAGCCTTGCTCTTGATTGACTGTCCCAAGAGAGGTCACTGATGACTGAAAATTAGATTGAGGGGTATCTTATGAGATGAAACTAGGATCTGGAGAGATGATTAAGAATTCAAGAATACTGGACTCTTCTAGAACACCTAGGTTTTATTCCAGGAACCCACATGGTAGCTCACAACCATCTATAACTCTAGTTTAAGCGGATTCAATGTGTTCTTCTGGGCACCAGGCATATGTGTAGTACACAAGCATACAAGTAGGGCATATACCCATATACATCAATTTAAATTAAATTAAAAAAAGAAAAGAACATCAAACTAACTGGGCATGGTGGCACATGACTATAAACCCAGAACTTGAGAGGCAGAAGCAATAGTATTGGTACACGTTTGAGGCAAGTCAGGGGGCTGTGTAGGGAATGTCAAGCTATCCATGGCCATAAGTAATGAGAGCATGTCTTAAAAATACATTTACACGAAACCAAATTATCATGTAAAACTTACATTCTAACCAGGAATGGTGTCCTCACCGCTGTAGCACTCCAGAGTAGAGGCAGGAAGATGGGGAGCTCAAAGTCACCTTTGACCACGCAGACAGTTCACAGCCAACCTAGGCTATATGAAAACTTGTCTCAAAAAAAACAAAAACAAAACAAAACAAAAACAGATAAACCAAATCATAGCATCCAAGATAAGACATGCTAGAGGCATGACTTTCATATCAGCAATGAATGAAAACTTAAATAAAAATGTGTATAATAAACTTATACTTAAAATATTATTTACTGTTTCTCTGAAAGTCAAATGTGGCCACTTTGGCTACTCTCCTGTCAACAGGGCAATCATGCGAGAGTCTTCCCACAATCAGAGCAAGTCTAGAAGCCAGAAGTCAAAGGAGCCTGAAAGTTGTAGTCTTTAGGGCGATATCACCAAAATGATAGACAGCCCTAGTTCCAATTCCTACTTTAACAGAAACGAAATATTTGACTAAATTTGGCTTAGAAATTTGGAGGCTGGGCATAGTCTCAAACGCCTTTTATCCTAGCCCTTGGTAGGCAGAGAGGTAGGTAGATTTCTGTGAGTCTGATGCCAGACTGGTCTGCAGAAAGAGTTCTACATCATCCAGGACTACATAGTGAGGTCTTGTTTAAAAACAGCACGACAACACACACACACACACATGCGTGCACATGCTAGTTAACTAACTAAAATAATAAAAACTAACAAATTTTGGTTAGAAATTTTTAAGAGAAAGAAAATAAAAGCATCACAGCAATTGAATACCTTTTTTTATTTTTTTTAATTTTTATTAGATAATTTCTTTATTTACATTACAAATGTTATCTCCTTTCCTCATTTCCTCTCTGANAGAGAGAGAGAGAGAGAGAGAGAGAGAGAGAGAGAGAGAGAGAGAGAGAGAGAGACAAGC
>NC_034613.1:139226537-139244372 GCF_900095145.1 Mus pahari | reverse complement strand
GACGCCACGGGAAAGGCAGGGCACAAGGGAGTGGAAATCTACCCAGCACATGCGCAGCTGCCTTGTTTGTTTGTTAGAGCACAGGACATCAGCGCTATCTTGTAATGGCGAATGTGAGGGCGGCTCCCCACACCCATCCACCTCCCCCTGCTCACCAACCCACCCACTCCTGCTTCCTGGCCCTAGCATTCCCCTACACTGAGGCATAGAGCCTTCACAGAACCAAGGGCCTCTTCTCCCATTGCTGCCCAACAAGGCCAGCCTCTGCTACATATGTGGCAGGAGCCATGAGTCCTTCCATGTGTACTCTTTGGTTGGTGGTTTAGTCCCTGGGAGCTCTGAGGGTACTGGTTAGTTCATATTGATGTTCCTCCTATGGGGCTGCAAACCCCTTCAGATCCTTGGGTCCTTTCTCTAGCTCCTCCATTGAGTTTCAGATAAACAGTAAATGATGTTTCAAGTATAAGTTTATCAGACACATTTATATTTAAATTTTCATTCATTGCTGATATGAATATATGTGTACTATTTTTATGTGTGTATGCATATGAACATGTGTTCGTCTGAGGACAACTCTGTTCTCTCTACTGTGAGGGTTTCAGAAATCAAACTCAGATCATCAGGCTTGGAGACAAATGCCTTTAACCACACAGTCCTCTCTCTGGCCCTTTAGTGGCTTATCTATATGCTTAAAATACTTTAATTATTTGACAATGTTAACTATTGTATAGGTAGGTATCAAATGAAACCTATATACAATCTATCAATATGTATACAAAATATCAATATCAAAACATATATTTTATATAAAAATAAATATGCATATTCATCTGATTGGTATATACATTTCCTTTTGTCTTTGATAAATGATCAAAGTTGTATACAACCAAATGTTTGCTTCAAAGTACATTTATTTATGATATCTAATCAGTATTAGATTTGCATTTCTGTTTTGTATAATTATATACCTGTTATATATATATATATATATATATATATATATATATATGTGTGTGTGTGTGTGTGTGTGTGTGTGTGTACATGTACATATATATCTGATATACAGATATACTGGATATACAGAAATGTAGAGAGAACTGACAGTTTTACATAGTAGAACAAAATCTAGTGATGACACTAAAGTGGAACTTCTTAGACTTTTCTTATTCTTAGTACCTTTTATCCACAAAATACTTATGCTCCTCCTGGTGCATAATTATACAAAACAGAAATGCAAATCTAACACTGATTATATATCATAAATAAATGTATTTTGAAGCAAATATTTGGTTCTACACAACTTGGATCATTTATCAAAGATGAAAGGAAATTTATATACTAATCAGATGAATGTGCATATTTATTTTTATATAAAAATTAAATCGTGACTGAATAGCTGATGCTGTAGGACTTAGAGTATCTTTTATACTTTTTGGAGTTGGCTGATATTTTGATTTTATAATTGTTAATATGGAGAATGCGACTTCATATAAATACATAGTACAAGCTTACAGAAATGTGCTTAGGATATTTTCAAATATTGTTGGAAATTCTATCCTACTACCAAGGTAAAGAATCACATAAAGATTTTTAAAAATTGTTGAAGCTGGGTGATGGTGGTGCATACCTTTAATCCAGGAAGCAGAGGCAGGAGGATCTCTGTGAGTTTGAGGCTAGCCTGGTCTACAGAGTGAGTTCCAGAACAGCCTGGGCTACACAGAGAAACCCTGTCTCGTAAAACAAAGAAAGAAAGAGAGAGAGAGAGAGAAAAAGAAAGAAAGAAAGAAAGAAAGAAAGAAAGAAAGAAAGAAAGAAAGAAAGAAAGGGGAAAAGAGAGAGAGAGAGAGAGAGAGAGAGAGAGAGAGAGAGAGAGAAAAAGGAAAAAAGAAAGAAAGAAAGAAAGAAAGAAAGAAAGAAAGAAAGAAAGACCCCACTACCACCACCACCAAAAACAAAAATCAACAAACAAAAACGACTTTTGTTGCATTTTCATTTATTATTTTGGGGACCTGTTTATGGCGTCTGGTGTATGTGTGCTGTGGTACATGGGTGAATGACAGAGGGCAATTTGCAGGAATCAGTTCCCTCCTTCCTCTACCAGATGGGTTTCCAGGGATTGAACTTAGATAGGTCCTTGGCTTATAGAGGCAGAGGTGCCTTTACATGCTGAGCCATTTTCCCAGCCCATGATTTCATTTTTTTATTGAACTCATGTCAGCAAATTAAATAGCATTTTTAAAATCAAACATTCTAACAATATAAATATAGATTAATTTGATACCTTACTGTTGAAGAATGCAATAGGAAAATACTGAAAGTCTTTCTTTTCTGCAAATTATGGGTTTATTTTATAAAAGTAGAAAAGTTTGTGTATACAGTAATAACTGTATAACATTCAACAACTTGGAGTCTGAGCCAAGATATTTTAGGCAGGTTTATTGATGCTGTGTGTCATAATGGCATGTGTAGTACAAAGTGTGCATGTAGTTCTTTTAGAACCAAGTCTTCAGGAACATCATGCAATTTCTGCAAGGACTGCCAAGGTCACCTCACATTCATTATGCTTTTGACTTGGAGTTAAGCTTTAGTCATGGCCCATTTAGAAACCTTTTTATCACTCACGCATTTTCAACAAACCCCACATTAGGACCTGGGGAGCTAGCTCAGTCATTAGAGTGCTTGCATCACAAGCATAAGGATCTGAATTCAATCCTCAGAACATTCATAAAACTGCTGATTGTGTCACCAAATATTCGAACCAATACTTGGGGGCTTATTGATCAACCTCATCTAATCGGAGAGTCCCAAGTCTCAGTTACTGATCATTTCTCAAAATAAATAGGGATGGATGGCTCCTGGGGAATGACACACAAGGGCTGAAATATGGCCTCTACATCTTCTCTGTCTCTCTCAATCTCTCTCCGTCTCTGTCTCTGTGTCTCTGTCTCTGTCTCTGTCTCTGTCTCTCTCTCTCTCTCTCTCTCTCTCTCTCACACACACACACACACACACACACACACACACCAATATATACATATGTACATACATACATACATATTTACATAAAATGTTAAACTGGGCCTAATGGTACAGGCCTGTAATCTCAGTTTCTCAGAAAATTCAGACCAGAAAATCACATGTTCAAAGCCAGCCTGGGTTACAGAGTGAGTAGAATGCCAGCCCAGGCAAGTTACTGAAGCCCTGACTTAAAATAAAAAGTTAAAAGGGGGCTGATGGCTAAAACTCAGTACTAGAATAATTGGCTAGCATTTGTGAAGTCCTGTGTTCAACACCTGGAGAGATAGATAGATAGATAGATAGATAGATAGATAGATAGATAGATAGATAGATAGATAGATGGATGGATGGATGGATGGATGGATAGATAGATAGATAGATAGATAGATAGATAGATAGATAGATAGATAGATAGACAGACAGACAGATAGACAGATAAGCAATCTATAAAGACATTCAGATCCAGAAGAGGGAGGGAACACTGGGATAGAGAGCTGAGAAAGACTCTAAGAAGAGTTGGGATGGAAGAGGGTCTAGAAAGCTGGCTAGAACTTGCACAGTGGCTATGGAAGAGGTTTAGCATTCTATACATAAACAAATGTGAAACAGTGAAATCCACAGTGCAGGACCCTAAATGCTCAACAGAGTATTTGAGGGTCTACAAAAATGGCTAAGGATGGAGATAAGGTTGGAACAGGAATCCATAAAAACTGAAATGCCCTTCCCCAACCACCATCCAATCTTATTCTGCACATGCCTTGGTCTACTAGGCAAAAATTATCCCTTGAAAGTCCCTCAGAGTCCCATGAAGAGCCTGCATCTTTCTTTGTAGAGTGTGGGCAGTCATAAAGCTTTTCATAGCTAGGCAGTGGCACGATCCAATCTGTGATGTAGGCAGATTCACTTGGCAACTCCACACTTGAAAGACTGAAGAAGAGAGAGAACTAGAGATGGAAGAAACATTCAGAGACCAAAGCCTTTGTTGGAAGACACATGGAGGTAACAGTTGAAAGACCAAAACCCCAGAACTGCAAATAAGAGAAGAAATGAAAAGAAACCAGGAAATTGCTAGCAGAATTCAACAACTGTTACATCCAAAGGACTGAAAGAAATTAAGAATGGATCCAAAGTTTCAGAGAACAGTGATGTTCTTAAGGACAATAGCCTTTAAACTGGCAAGTTGCTCTGAGATTAGAAGTGCATTTGAGTAGAGGATGGAGCACAGTTGGCTCACTGCTTGTTGAGCATAAAGTTCGGCTTCAGTTCTCAGCACTGTATAAATCACATGAACTGGACACGAGTGGAGTACACAGCTGGAGCTATACACAGCTGGGAGGCAGAGGAAGTTTAAGACAATCATCTAGGGCTGGAGAGATGGCTCAGTGGTTAAGAGCACCCACTGCTCTTCCGTAGGTCCTGAGTTCAAATCCCAGCAACCACATGGTGGCTCACAACCATCCGTAATGAGATCTGATGCCCTCTTCTGGGGTTTCTGAAGACAGCTACAGTGTACTTACATATAATAAATAAATAAAAATTTTAAAAAGACAATCATCTATTTACACAGTAAATTTGAAACCAGTCTAGTCAATGTAAGGAGATCCCACTCCAAAATAAAAGGATGGGGAAAAGGAAGGGTAAGATTGAGTGAGAGAGAGAGAGAGAGAGAGAGAGAGAGAGAGAGAGATCATTAGGATACATTTTGTGCCAAAAGACTAATAAATAGATTAGCTGAACTGATTAGTCTAATCAGCTTTGAGACCATGGGATTGGAGGCAAATCAGAGCTGCCGATTCAGATTCACACTTGAGTGCTGGGTGCTTATTTAGATGAGTAATTAAGAGAGAAAAAGGTATACCGTGGCCCTATTCTTGAGAATAAAGAGCAAGAAGCTAAAAGGAACCAAAGAAAAGAGAAAGCAGTAGATGTTGGGTGGCTTAGTGACTCACTCCTATAATCCCAGCACGTAGGAGATGAAGGCAGGGGGATCCGGAGATCAAGGTGGGGAACCAGAGAAGTAGCTCAGTGGTTAAGAGCCCTTGCTGCTTGTGGTGGCTTTAAAGAAAATGGCCCCCACAGGCTCATAGGAAATGGCAGTACCAGGAGGTGTGGTCTTGTTGGAGTAGGTGCGGCCATGTTGGAGGTAGGCTTTGAGGTCTCAGAAGCTCAGCTAGGCTCAGTGGCTCACAGACAGAGGAAGACCTGCTGCCTGGGGTTCCAGATGTAGAACCCTCATCTTCCTTTCCAGCACTATGTCTGCCTGCATGCCAAGATGCTTTCTGCCATGATGATAATGGACTAAACCTCTGAACTGTAAGCCATCCCCAACCCATCCTTCTTGAGAGTTTCTGTGACTATAGTGTGTCACTGCTCTTCTGGAGGACCGAGTTTGATTTCCAGCACTAACATAGTGTCTCTTGAACATGTCTAACTCCAGTTCCAGGAGACAAAATGCTGTTTTCTGGTCTCCATGGGCACAAGACACAGTCAAAACCCAGGTAGGGAAAATGCCCTTGCATTTAAAATAAAAATTAAATAAAAAAAAAGAATTCGAAGCTAAAGTCGATTAGATGCTGAGTCAGCCTGGACTATAGGAGACCCTGTGTTTAAAAAAAAAATTCTGGCTTGATGCAAATGCCGTTAATCCCAGTTTATGTGACAGTGCTTCCACTGTCCATCTCTAAATTCAGGTTCAGCCTGATTCACTTGGTGAGTTCTAGATCAGCCAGAGCTACACAGTATTTTTTTCTCAAAACAAAACAAACAGACAAAAAGAACAATAACAAAACCCAAAGAGACCTGTGGGTGTGTCTTAGGTAACAGTGTTTTCCTAGCAAGTCTCAGCCCCCGGGCTCAATCCTCACTCAACACTGCATAACCAAAACTTGAAGGTCATCCTTTGCTGCTGCATAGTGAATTTAAGGCCAGCCTGGGCTATGAGAGACTCTGTCTCAAGAACAAAACCAAACCAGAGTGGGAGTAGGAGGGGCAGGCAAGAGGAGATGGGGGCGGGGAGAAGGAGAGGGAAAGGGAGGCAGGGGAGGGAAGGAGAGAGAGAGAGAGAGAGAGAGAGACCCAGAGAGAAAGACAGAGCAGAGACAGAGGTGGGGGGGCTGCTAACTTCGTGAACGGAGCCTATGCTGACTCACACGGGAGAGCCAGCTTTCTATGAGCCACAGACAAGTGTTTGCCTACCTGATACCCCTTCATGTCTTGAAGAATCCCTTTGTCTCATTTTAAATTACACTGTAAATTTTATTCAGTTGTGTGTGTGCACGGTGCTCAGAAGGGGTGGGCGTCGTTCACACCAGTGACATGGCCCACAAGCAGAGACGAGAATCAACCCAGTGGAAATCAGTTCTCTCCTGCTACCCGTTTACCTGGAGAGCAAACTCAGGTTCGCACATTTGTCAACAAGCACAGTTACTGAGCCATCGTACTTGCCCAGGGACTGAAGAGCCTCTTCTCAGCTCCAGTCACTGTCACAGATGCTCAGGGCTTGGCATGTTTGCCAGTCTTTGTCCCATGAAGCTCTCATTTTGCCAGTTGTCTCATTCCTCATTTGTCTTGAAGTGACTCAATTACACACATTCTGCTCTGTGCCCTCGTACCACACTTCTCGACCTTCCAATGGCCCTCCAATAATTCTGCCAAAAGATATTCTGATGTCACTGACTTTCAACAAAGGCTGTGTCATTTACTGTCTGTGACTTGAAGTTGATTAATGAACCTGCCACATTTGATTCAATTCGGCTAGCAGGAGCCTAGAACAGTAACAACTGGAATTCATAGTCACGCGGTTGAATCAGATTTTGCAAATGGTGCTACATGTTACTAGTGTGTATTGTACTGCCTTTCATTTCTTCTGCACCGTGATGTTTTTAGTTGAAGAGGAAGTATATACTGGCCATGTACTCAAGAGACCAGGCAGTGCAGAGCAGAGGAATAGCATGCTAATGGGAGGAGACAGTGAAAGGCTTTTCCCAAATAGTGAAGGCCTGTGTGTAACTGAAGAACAATGGAAAGGACTGAAATCAGTTCAAAAACAGGAGATGGACTTTGTAGGGTTCATGGGATCTGAAGCAGGCAGGAAGAACTTAAACCATGAATGCCAGGGACTAAAGAGAGGGCTCAGCAGTTAAAAGCATTGACTGCTCTACTGGAGGATCCAGGTTTGATTCCCAGCACCCACATGGGATTTCACAACAGTTTGTAACTCTGGTCCCAGGAGAATTAACAGTCTCTTCTGGATCTGTGCTGAACAGACATATATTCAGGCAAACTCTTATACATATAAAATAAACAAAATATCAAAAAACAAATCACAAGCACCAAAACAAAGAACTTCTCTCTCTCTCTCTCTCTCTCTCTCTCTCTCTCTCTCTCTCTCTCTCTCTCTCTCTATTCTCTTTTTTGAGTATGGTCTCTCAGGCTGACTTTGAACTTCCTTTGTAACTAAGAAGGAGGATAGTCTTGAACTCGTGACTTTAATCCCCAGGTGCTAGGATTGTGTGTACACCATCATACCCATTCTTCCTTTCTTTTGCTTAAAAATCCATTTTCAAAGATTTATTTGTTTATGTATTTTAAGTATATGAGTGCTCTGTCTTCATGTACACCAGAAGAGGGCATCAGATTCCATAACAAATGTTTGTGAGCCACCATGTGTGTGCTGCAAATTGAACTCAGGACCTATAAAAGAGCAGTCAAGTGCTCTTAACCATTGAGCCATCTCTCCAGCCCCCTAAAAACCCATTTTTAAAACTTCTGTCAAAGCAATAAGAATCTCTCTAAGTAGAAATTTATCAGTAATTAGCTGAGAAAGCCATCATGCCAAATGTATCATTATTTAAACTGATCTTTCACTGAAACCTTGAAATTTTCATGCCTGGACTGATAAAAACAATATGCAATATATATATATATATATATATATATATATATATATATATATATATATATATACACTTAACAGTTTAAAAATCAATATGGTCAAATGTATTAAATAAAAATGAAGGTAATTAGTTATGGCACCAAGTATGATCAAAATCTCCCATGCTACATGCTACCAGTTAGTATTTGAACTAGGACTAGGGATTATGGCTCAGTGGCAGAGTGTTTGCCTATTATGCTCAAGACCCATGGGTTCTATGTCCAGCACCTAGGAAGATAATAAATAAATAAATAATAAAAAAACTAATCTCAGGACTGAGACTGTATATAGTTCTGTTAGCAGAGAGCTTTCTAGGCACCCTGACTTTGAACCCTAGCACCAAATAAACTGGCAATAATAGCATGTGCTTATAATGCCAGCACTCAGAAGATGGAGGTAGGAGTATCCAGCCACACTGGGAGTTTGTTTGAGGCCAGTCTAGGATTCATGAGACCCTATCTCAAATAATGAAAAATAAATAAATTAAGCTATATTGATCCAGATAGCTCAGGAACCTGGGTCAGACTACAGATACTTCAGCTTGTTTGTTCTCCCTTGCTTTAGCCTCCTGAGGCCTTCATCCTTAACCTCCCACCACGGCTTTGCTCAATTCTCAATTTGGGAGGGTCTATAAAGGCTCAGAAATGAGACACACTACACCCCCACGCGCCATGACACACTCTGACATGTGATAGACCTTTTGTAGTCTTGGAGAACTGGTGTCCAGGAAGATACAAGTTTCAACCAAAGCCAGTAGTTATAGATAAGGAGAAAGCAATAATTCAGTCCAGACTAAACAGGAAGTGACCCAGAAAGACACAGGAACCCATGGAGCCACACAGGGTCACCTCAGAGACAAGAGTGGGGAGTGGACCAAGCTGAGTGAAGTCAAATTTAGGATTAAAGCACAAGTAGTGACAAGAGGGAAATGTCAAGTTAGGAAGCCCCGTTCTTAGAAATGATGGTGGATGACTGTGGTAGGCCTCAGGCCACTGCCTGGTTACAGGAGGTACTTGCAGTTCACTATTCTGGTAGACACAAGAATCTTTTAGTCTCTCAAATAGAACATATATCTCTAGGGAGGTATGGTTTCTTTGAAAACTGGGTGGGAAACATGTATTGCTCCTTAAAAGGCATAGATGTACACAAAACTTCCACATTTTTCAAAGGGTTTGAGAGAATTGTGGACCCCACCCCCTGCCCCAAGAATAAATACTCCCAGGATAAGAGAATAAACATTCTGGGATCAGAATTTCTACTCTAAATTGTTTTCCCTATGTTATGCTGGTGATGGACCTCGGGGCTATTGCACATGCTAAGCATGTGCTCTACCACTGAGCTATACTTCTAGCACCTACTCTCGCATGTTTAGGGGCACTCTGGCCCTTTACTGAAATGAAAGTATTTCATTCTCATACATTGAAGAAAGTTTGTCTTAAAGGTTCTTGGTAACCTACTCTCCCTAGCTCCTTCACAGCACAATTGGGAAAACTGAGCTGTAGGGCCACTGGGCCTGCAAATCCTCTTTGGAAATGATGTGCTTCCTTGGCACAGTGGCTCACACCTAGAATTCCAGCACTTGAGAAGTAGAGGCAAGAGAATCAGGAAGACCAGCCTAGGCTACTGGAGACTGTTTAAAACAAGCAAGCAAGCAAAACCATAGTGAAAAATGAGAAACGTTGCTAATCATGAGGGCTTATGCCTGTAATCCTAGCAGGTGGGAGCCCGAGACAAGATCACCACAGATTTGATGTCTGGGCTACATTACATTCTGAGGTGAAGGTTAGACTTGGCTATGTGAGGCTTGAACAAAATAGAATACTCTAAAGTAACAGCAGCAAAATAAATGCTATGGCCTCTCTGCCACTGTTTCTCTCCCCCTACCAACCCCCATTTCATCTTCCTCTCCTGTGAAGGAACAGTGAGAAGCAGATGGGTTGAGAGTGCTCTGGGAACCTTTGAGTATATTTTTTGCATGAGGTGGGAGTTATGGGTTGAATTATGTTGCCTAAAATTCATAGACTGAAACCTTAGTCTCCACCCCCTGGAAATGAAGAAATGGGGTCATTGCCGATGCAGTTATTTAGAATGAGATTATCAAGGAGTAGAGGGGATCCTAATTCAGTATGACTGCTGCCTTTATTAAAAGGGGAAAATTTGACACAGGAACTCAGAGAGAACATCTTGTCAAGATGAAGGCAGAGGTAAAGTGCTCATATGCCAAGAACTGCTGGATTGCCATCAAGCCACCAGAAACTAGGAGAGAGGCATAGAACAGGTTCTCCCTAATGACCTTGGAAGAAATCAATGCTGCCCTTCACCTTCATGCCAGAATTTGGCCTCCAGAACTGAAAGATAGTGTTAGGGTTTTATTTCTGTAGTACAGTGCTTGCCTGGTATACATGAACCCTCAGGTTCAATTTTCAGCAATATAAAAGAGGAAACCGTCTCAGGGGCTGTTGAGATGGTAAAGGGGAGTTCCATCAACACTAAGGATCTGAGTTCAGTCCCTGGGGAGCCACATGATGGAAGAAGGCATCTGACTCCTACAACTTGTCCTCCAAACTCCACATGCACACCCTGGTATGCGCTTTTACACACATTTTTTTTTATTTACTTAAAAAGTACCCTGAGTACATACTCTGTTACAGTAACCTAAAAGGGTAATATTGTAAGTGTTTCCTACCCTTGTTTGGGCTGAGCACTGTCAGAGCATAAAGAGGGATTGCTGAGTTTTACAGGGAAATGCCCTTCCTGTGCAAGCATTTCTTTGATGGAAAGGCAGGAAACAAGAAATGCATGGAAATAGAGCGGTTCAGGCCAGCTGGCTCTGACCAAAGGGAGCAGGCAGTAGGTTTGTTTGTTTTTAGGACCAAGCAGGCTTCAGAGCAGGAAAATGATGAGAAATGAGGTCACAGAACGGAACAGGAAAATGGCTCAAAGTAAATGAAACTGGCTTCACATGGATTTAGTTATGGAAAAAGGAATGTGGGGACAGAGGAGACTAGTTAATTACATGTAACCTCATCAGCAATCGCCTCCTCCCTAGCATCCACCTTCAATTTCCATGCATTATAAGTGAAATATTATTAGAAGAGTCAACCAGCTCGTTGCCCTAAGTCCTTACACTCTTGGTCTGCTGGTATCATGGAAAAAAAGTACCATGGACTGGGTACTTTCCAGCAAAAGTACATTTTCTCAAAGCTCTGGAAGCTCGAAACTCAAGATCAAGGTGTTCTCAAGTTTCATGTGTCTTGAGGCCTCTCCATTTGGTTTCCGGATGGCCACTCTCTTACTAGGTTCTTACATGGCCTTCTATATGCTAGTACATCCCTGGGGCTCTCTGTCTATTGACAAGGATGCCAGTCATATCTGATGAGCAATCTACCATAAGGGACTCATTGAATCATTGTTACTTTCTTTGTAAAAAAAAAAAAATTAGATTCATTTTATGTGTATGAATATTTTGCCTGAAACACATGTGCTGGTTCCCACAGAGGTCAGAAAAGAATATCAGATCCCCTAGAATTGGAGTTATAAATGGCTGTAAATACCATGTGAATTCAGGGAATTCAGCCCAGCTCCCCTGTGAGAGCAAAAGGGGAGGATGCGGGGGAAAGGATTGTGTGTGGCGGGTTGACTGCGGGGAGGGGCAGTGAGCAGGATATAAAATGAATTTTAAAAAGTACTTTTAAACCTTATCTCCTTAGCTATTTTTAAAAAGACTCAGTCTTCACATTACATTGAGGATAAAGTCCTCAACATATACATTTCAGGATAACGTAATATGATCTAAAACCCCACCTTTGTAGTAAAGTATGGAAAATCACAAGGAACATACCTGGCCTAGTAGAGCAGCCAGGGAAGGAGAGCAAGAGCTGCTACTGTACAGTTTCAAAGGGAGAAAAGCAGGCAGAAGGGATGATACTCAATTGCCTAGCATGCTCACAAGTTGATCCACGGCCACATAGACTGCACATAGTAACTCATTCCTGTAAGTCTGGCACCAGGAGGTGGAGACAGAAGGGTCAGGGGTTCAAGATCATCCATCCTTGGCTACATAGAGACCACCCTGAGCAAAAGAAAGAGAGAGGAGGGAGGGAGAGGGGGAGAGGGAGAGGGAGAGGGAGATTGAGAGCTTGTTACTGGTTGCAGTTTCCAAGAATGCAGAGCCTAAGATAAACACAGGATGTTTATGATTAGAAGGACCCTTAGGGTCAACCCCTGTGGACCAATGATGAGTACTGCAGGAGTGGGAGGATGCCCTGCAGGTCCAACTACAGCCTCCAGGAAGTTAGCTTTTCCGCTTGAGTTGGCCTTTATGACCTTTATCACCTCTTATCTCAGTTATCAAGGATGTAGGTCCACTGGGTCCAGCTGCTCTCTGCAGCTAAGCCACCTCTTGAAAGGACTCCATGCTGGTGGAGAAACAAGCCTTTCCCCAAACATGGCTCAAAGTTGTGCATCAAAAAAAAATCTAGCATGACACTTAAAAAATGGATGACAAATATGAATTGATTGTGTAGTAATCCAAAAGGAGAGTGTAGTTAAACCAATTTAAACGTATCTCTGACTGGCTTACAAATGAGAAAGACTCAGACTATGGTTATTTGATTTGGTTTTGACCATTACTGGGGGTCAATTGCCCCTAATCTACTTTCCTAACTGCTGGGTTGGCTACTTCCCCAGAGGTGTACCCCAAATACTTGCTGTTTCTCCTGGCCATGTGCTCAGGGTCTATCACCTCTGTTGGTGGCTTTCTCCTCTCTCCTCCCATCCTTCCTCTCCCTCTGCAACCCCCAAGATAACTCCAAACCTGCCTACCTCTAATCCCTTCAGTCATTGACTGTAGTCAATTTTATTTAACCAATAGTTTTAAATCAAAGAAAAAGGTTTGCACAACAAAAGCTGGTAACCATGAGAATTCACTCTTAGGCAACTAGAACCTCCAGTACAGAATTTAGCATTAGGATGCATAGCAACAGACCAAACATCAACAATTCCCCTTTTTTCCAAATATGAAGGCTCTTTTTCTTCTAATATAAACAACATACAGTAAGTAGGAACAACTATGAACAATTATGAAAATTATTAGGTAAGAGTACGTTTGGGGTCCAGTCTATTTGTATTTGGCAACTTAGAAGAAGTATTCTATCATCTATCCTATCTTGGTAAGTTTAGAGTTCTGTATCTAAATCATATTTTCATGCTAACTTGTATTACCATCCTAAAAACATCTTCATAGTCTTAGAACATCTTAAATTCTAAAAAAAAAAAAAAAAAAAAAAACAACCCTTAAGCTTATATATAGTAAGACTATGACTATTTAGTGAGGGCTTCTTTAAATTATTATCCCTAGTATCTCTGATTCTTACTCAGCAAGATTTCACCCCAAATCCACCACTGATCACTGATCTCCCAACCCCGAGCAACTATCAGTTCGCTCTCTTTGTCTCTATAGATTTGCCTATTCTGGCTATTTTGTACAAATGAAATCATATAGTATGTGGCCTTTTGTGTCTAACTTCCTTCATTTAAATAATGTCAAGGTTGATTCACACTGTATAATGTATCAGGGTTTTATTCCTGGGGTAGGGGTAGGGGTGACGTTGGTTGCAGAGAATTGAGACCCAGGGGTCAATCCTCACTATTGAAAAACAAACAAACAAACAAAAACACATTTGTTTTCATTGCCTAGTGGTATTTCATTGAAGGGATATAGCACATTGTGTTTAGCTGTCCATTCATAGACATTTGAGTTGTTTCTGCCATTTTTTACTATCGTGAATAATGCTATTACTCTCACTAAATATTGGATTTTTATACTGGGATTTTGCTAGTTTTACTAATTAATTGGTCACTTTGCTGTTAAAATGTCAACTGTTAGGGAAAAAATACACATATCACATCAATACTATCAGTTGACTTCAAAGGATCTTTTAAGTGTTTTTCTGAGAACCACGTTTGAAAGGGAAAATACCAAATCAAGAATGATATGAGGTCCAGGAAAGTGGATAGAAAGGGACACTGGGATCCTCAAAGAAACAGTATTGCCTAGACCTTCCCTGGTATCAGTGAATCCATGAGTAAGATTTCTAAAGGCATCTAATATATTGCAATCATTTCATCTTTGTGTCTAGTTAGGTATTCTTTTACTCAGTTGCTGGTGAAAATTTTTGAATCTCTGAAATCTATTATCTGAATTCTCCTTTGCTCTGTTTTGTATTATTTGGGGTTGTTGTGACAGACTTGTACTATGTAACCCTGACTGGCCTGGGCTTTTCTGTGTGAACCAGACTGTCATCCAAATTTTGTTTATTCTCCTGTGCTTGCCTCCTCCAAAGTGCTAGGATTAAAGGCATGAGCCACCATGCCTGACTTGTATCCACAAAGTCTAGAAGTTTTACACACACACACACACACACACACACACACACACACACACACACACACACACTCCTAAGGAAGCAAACTTCTGTTTTTATTTGGTTAGTCTATGTAATGTTTCATGAGATGATTGCCCTATTTACAAATTATAAAGTAACAGGGTTCCATCACCCCTTGGTGTTTCATGATTACTTTTTGATTATGTCTATGCATATGAGCAGTTTAGAAGAGAAATAATCAGGAAAATATAGCTTAAGATGATTGGCCGCTCCTTTTATTTATCTCCACTGTGATAAATTCAATGTTTTCTATGTAAATAGTACTCATTAGTCTTTGTTACACGGATGAACTCAAGCCAACCTGGCCATTTGCTAGAAATTCTTGTAGGAGATGAAACATTTAATATGCAAGAGAATAACAAAATTGGTTTTAGTTAAATGGTTGTATTGTTGATGTCAATTGGTTTTAAATTCTTTGTTTCCTACTTGGACAATAAACAGGGCTTTTCTTTTGATTTTGGAAACTGGCATGTGCAAATGAAAGGTTTCGTTCTAAAGATTGCTAGCAGTTACCTAAAAAAAAAAAAAAAACAATTTGTGTATGGGTGTATGCAAGTTCAATTGGGTAAGTACAGGTGCATTCCTGTGTAGGTGTGAGAACAATCCTGGGTTTCTGCCTTTGCTTTCCATCCTGTTTGAGACAGGGTGTCTTTGTTGTTCAGTGCTGCATATGCCAGACTAACCGGCCCATGAGTGTCCAGGAATTCTCACCTCCCATCTCACTATAGAAGCTCCAGCAGCAGGCAGCAGGGGGTGGGGTGAGGTGGGAGTGGATTACATATCTGTGCTACTGTGTCCAGTTTCACATGGGTTCTGGAGATCTGAGTAGGGGTCCTCATGCTTGTGTGGCAAGTGCTTTATTCCCAGAACCAGCTCACCAGTCCTTGGAACAGTTATCACTGAATAACAAACTCCCCCTAAAGCCACTACTTTAGTAGTGGCTTCCAATTGTTTAATTAGGAAGCTGCCATTTGAACAGGGCTTATATATACAGCTAATTCTATTCTAGGCAGTACCAGCTAGGGTGGCTTGACTAGGGCTGGAGGATACACTTCCAGAAGCGGCTCTCCTGCCTGGCTGGCAAGTTGGGAGGAGTAGTAGTAAGTTGGCTCCTCTCTTTATGGTAGCTTGAGCTTCCTCATAAAAAGGTAACTTCATAAATCATAGGGCACCGCAAGAGAAGCAAGTGAAAGTTAGGCTGTCTCTTAGACTTGAAAGCCAATATTATTTTCACGTCAGGCACAACATCATCTGATGCAAGAGGAAGGAACATAGGTACTCATCAGTAAATGGAAGTGGTTTAGAAGTCATTGTACAAAGGACTTGTGTGATGAAATACATAGTTCTGGCTATTTTGGTGAAAGTACAGTCTGTCCTAGGTCTTAACAATAATTTCCCCATGTCCTAATTTGCCTAGTTGGCCCTATAAAGTGTTTTGTATTTTTTGTTTGTTGGTTTGGTTTGGTTTGGTTTGGCTTTGTTTTTGGTTTGTTTTTAGACAAGATTTCACATCTTCCTGGCTGACCTCAAACAACTTCCGGTCTTCCTGCCTCTATCACCCTTGTGTTGGGATCACCAGTGTGTGCCACCATGTTGGAGTGATACAGCACTGGGGATCAAACCCAGGTCCTTATTTCTGCCAAACAAGCACTCGACCAACATTCCTCAGCCTCATAAAGATGTTGGCTTCCATTTTTGTGTGTTTCCTTTGCATTGGTCATTTAATTAGTTTTTCTTAGCATATAAGGAAATTCATTTTGTTGTGATATTTTAATTAATATAATTGTCTTGGTGATAATTTTTCTAAGTTGTCCTAAAACTTGTTAGTTATAATATTTGAGAAGTATTTATTTATTGATGAATTTGTTTATTACAGAACTAGGGATTGGATATAGGGCCTGTGAATTGTAGGTAACTTCAATTACTGGGCTACCTCTCCAGCTCTGAAGCTAATGTTCTTTGAAATAATTTTTGTTTGGCAGATTGTTCTTACAGTGCACTAAAAAGGAGGGGAAAAGTATATATTGCTAGGGTTATCTATTTATGAAACAGGATAACATATATACTGCTGGCCTCAAACTTACTATACAGCCATGTGACAGAGGATGATAATCCTGAACATTTGGTTCCACCTCTACCTCCCAAGTGCTGGAATTGGAGATATGTACCTCCATGCCCTGCACCTACTAGGTTTCTTAATCCATATATGTCTAGTTCCTCTATGATGTGGAAAAGAGAACAGCATATAGCTAAGCATAGATATAAATAGAATACACGAGAAAAAGTCTGTAAGTATATGCATATGCCTAGAGGCATCTTCAACTTAGTTGTGGGCAAGTTCTATATTATAGGTGATGATGAATACAGTGGTGAAATCAGATAGGATACAAAGACTCAGAGCCAAGTATTACAGACATCTGGAGAATAGTAAGTCATTTCTATTCAGAATAAATTATCACGGTAAATTATAAAAATTTTCTAAATACTGGAAATTGTGTTATGCCCAGAGTAACCAGGAACTGTCCATCCAAGTCCTACAATTGTCATTTTATTTGCTGGATCATTTATCTATTCATTCATCTAACTCTCTTTTCTTTAAAAAAATTTATTTATTTAATATATATGAGCATACTGTCACTGACACACAAGAAGAGGGCATCAGATCCTATTACAGCTGGTTGTGAGCCACCATGTGGTTGCTGGGAATTGAACTCAGGACCTCTGGAAAAGCAGACAGTGCTTTTAACCTCTGAGCCATCTCTCCAGCACTCATCTAACTCTCTATCTGTCAATCAATCAATCAGTGTGAGTGTGTGTGTGTGTGTGTGAGTGTGTGTGTGTGTGTGTTTCAATATGTCTTGTAGTCATTGATAGGAGTGTATTTGTAGTTTGGTTTTACAATACAGAGAGTCTTTTATTACAACCTATGTCTTAAAAAGTATATTTAACAATTCATAAAATCAGGTATCAGGTGGACTCAGTATTTTCTTATTATATTAAAAAACAAACTGTTTGAGAACTTAGTGGAAAATTCCTGAAGAAGCTCATTCGGTCAAGATTATTCTGTTGTCATGCCTGATGTGCTTCAGACCACAACTTTATGAGGATTTCTTTTTTATGATTTAAATAGATTTTTTAATATATTCTGATCACTGTTCCTCCTCCCCTACCACTTCTAAGATCCTCCCTATCCATCCAATTCCATGCCTTCATACTCTCTCTTTTTAGAAAAATAAACAGGCAAATAAAAACAAAATAAACTAGGGTAGAACAAAACAAACAAACGAACAAACAAAACCCCAGGGAAATGAAAAACAAAGACAATGCCGGGCGTGGTGGCGCGCGCCTTTAATCCCAGCACTTGGGAGGCAGAGGCAGGCGGATTTCTGAGTTCGAGGCCAGCCTGGTCTACAAAGTGAGTTCCAGGACAGCCAGGAC
>NC_034613.1:139199881-139226406 GCF_900095145.1 Mus pahari | reverse complement strand
AAGCACATACACATATAGAAACACATGCACACACAGGCAACCCATGAAAACACAAAATCAGAAGCCATCATATATAAGCAAAAGGCAAGTAAGGTAAAAAATGCTCAGATAAAGCATTATTAGACAAAAATATCTCCAAAAATATTATTGAGTTCATTTTGTATTGGCCATCTACTACTGGACATTGGGTCTACTCTTAAGTGTGGTTTGCACCCAGTGAGACTGCTTTGGAGTGGTTGTCAATTTGAGATACCTTCTCGGTTAGGGATGGGAGATCATGTCCACTCCCCTCTCTCAGTTCTGGAACCCCATCTGGCAGGACCTGTACATTCTGCCACAGTCTCTGTGAGTTCATATGAGCTAAATCCTGTTGTATCTGGAAAACACACACACACACACACACACACACACACACACACACACACACACAAAGACAAATATGGCATGTATTGGCTCCTAACCATGTAATCTCAGAGGTTGTTTATAGTGTGAGAGGCTGGGAAGAAGGGAAGTTATTTCCCAGAGAAGGAGAAACAGACTGTGTAGTTTTAAGGAGTTCTTGATGTGCATGTTTGATGCCTGAGCAGGTGCTCCTCCTATCTGTACCTATCGAGAGACCACAGGATGGTGACCATCCCTCAGGGTTGGAGTTACAGGCTTTTCCAAGACTTGTCACGTGGGTACTAAAAGCATTGCACAGCAAGCACTTAACTTCAGAACCCTCTCTCCAACCCTACATCACATCTTTGTGTATGTGTATGTGTATGTGTGTGTATACATAATTTCTTGAGATTATAACTATAACATTCCCCCCCCCTTTTCCTCCCTCTGATCCCTCCTGTATACTCCCCTTTGCTCTCTTCCAAAAAGCTTCTTTTTTCAGTGCTTGTTTTTACATACCTATGTTTGTGCATATACATACATACTCCTAAATACAACCTGCTTAGTCTGTATCATGTTATTTGTGCATGTTCTCATTTGGTATTGGATATCAATTGCTGTGCTTTTCCTCAGGAAAGCCATTTCTTTTGTTGTCAGCATTCCTCAGTTGTCTGTGTTTCTCTGTGTAGGGTTGAGATCTCCTGGGCATTCCCTTTATACTTTCCCATGTGTATTGTTGATGTCCTTGTTCAATCCACATTTAGATAGTCATGTTGGTGAGACTTGATGATTGTTTCTAGGAGAAATAATCTCAGAAAACTCCCTGATCCTTAGGTTCTTACAATCTTTACACCTGCACTTCCACAATGATCCCTGAGCTTCAGGTGTGGAAGTTGTAGTACAGATATATTTGTTGGGATTGGACTGCACAACTCTACATTTTCATTTGTTTTGGTTTTCTGTAGTGGTCTCTGCTGTCAAGTGAAGTTTCTGTGATCAGGATTGAGGAATACACTTATCTGTGGGTATAAGGATACATATTTAGAATGTACTTAGGGACCATGCTGATTTAGTAAAGTGGAGGTCATAGATTTATTTATGTTTTTTTTTAATGAGTTTCCACACTGATTCCATAGAGGCTGAACTCATTTTCAGTCCTACCAACAGTGAGTAAGCGTTGCCTTTCCCTACATCCATCCCAGTATTTGTTGTTGGTTGTTTTGTTGATCTTTGCCATTCTAAGTGGGTAAGATGAAATCCCAAAGATGTTTTAATTCTCATTTTCCTAATTGCTATGCAAGATGAACAATTATTTTTTGAGATATTTCTTAGCCATTTTTTTCTTTTGAAGATACTCTCTTCTGGTCCCAAGATCATTTTCTTTTAAATGAGTCATTTGTGTTTTTTTGAGATTCTTATACAGATATAAATATGAATCCTTACTTGGATATATACCCAGCAAAGATTGTCTCCCATTCTGTGGGCTTCTTCACCCTGTTGATTGTTTCTTCAGATGTACCCTGATTTTTTTTAGTTTCATGAACTCCCACTTGTCAATTAGTGTTCTTAATTCTTGGGCAAATGGAGTCTTAGGCAAAAAGTCCTTTCCTACACCTATATAATGTAGGACACTGCCTATGTTTTCTTCTAGAAGTTTCAGTATTTTAGAGTTTTCACATTTAGGTATTGAGGCCACTTAGAATTGTTAGGTTTTGTACAAGGTGATCTATGTATATCTATTACACTCTTCTGCAGGTTGGCATCCAGATTCTTCAGCACTGTTTGTTGAAGCTGCTGTCTTTTCTCTAGCATATGTTTTTGAATCTTTTCCAAATATTAAGTGGCAGAAGCTACATGTACACTCATGTTTTGGGTTCAGATTTTGTTCCACTGGTCTCCATGGCTTGATGTGTGTGTGTGTGTGTGTGTGTGTGTGTGTGTGTGTGTGATATTATTCTAGAATGGTAATCTCTCTAGCATTGTACTTTATGCACAGGATTGTTGTGGCTATTCTCGGTCTTTTTAGTTTCATATAAATTTTAGGATTTTTTTTCTATTTCTGTGAAGAATGGGGGGGGATGTTGGTTGAGATTTCCCTGAATTTGTAAATAGCTTCATTTTCTCCACATTAATTCTTCAGTCCATGAGCATGAGGTGTCTTTCCATTTTCTAGTGTCTTTGTCTTTCTTCGGAGATTTTTAAAAAAGATTTATTTATTTTATGTATGTGAGTCTTCAGACACACCAGAAGAGGACATCAGATCCCATTACAGATGGCTGTGAGCCACCATGTGGTTGCTGGGAATTGAACTCAGGACCTCTGGAAGAGCAGTCAGTGCTCTTAACCACTGAGCCAACTCTCTAGCCCTTTCTTCAGAGATTTAAAGGGTATTTTTGTCTTTTCATAATTTATTGAGTAACAAAAAATTCATAATAATCTATTGTCTTAACTTCAGGGTTTTCCAGATAATCTAGCTGAATGTGATAATTTGGCTGGGACAAATGCAGGCTAATCTCTCTCTCTCTCTCTCTCTCTCTCTCTCTCTCTCTCTCTCTCTCTCTCTCTCCCCCTCTCTCTCTCTCTGTATGTTTCTTTCTTTTTTTATTTATTCACTTTCCATCCCAATATCAGCCTCCCCTCTCCCCCCAGTACCCCTTTCACACAGATCCTTGCTCATTCCCCCATTCCCTTCTTCTCTGAGACAGTGGAGGACCCCCTGGCACATCAAGTCACTGCAGAACTAGGTGCATCCTCTCCCATTAAATCCAGACAAGCTGGCCCAGTTAGGGGAACAGGAGCCACAGGCAGTCAACACTCAGTAACAGGTCCTGCTTCAGTTGTTGGGGGACCTGCATGAAGACTAAACTGCACATCTGCTGCACATGTGCAGAGAGGTCTAGTTCCAGCCCAGGCTCGCTCTTTGGTTGGTGGTTCAGTCTCTTGGAGCCCTCAAGGGTCCAGGTTAGTTGACTCTGTTGGTCTTCCCCTGGGGTTCCTTTCCCATTAGGGGCCTTCAATCCTCCCTTCAACTATTCCACAAAACTACCAGAGCTCCATCCAATGTTTAGCTGTGGGTCTCTGCGTCTGTTTCCATTGGCAGCTAGGTGGAGCCTCTCAGAGGACAGTTATGCTAGGATCCTGTCTGCAAGCATGAGTACCATTAATAGTGTCAGGGATTTGTGCTTGCCCAGGGGATAGGTCTCAATTTGGAGCAGTCATTGGCTGGCCATTCCCTCTGTCTCTGCTCTCTTTGTCCCTGCACATCTTGTAGACAGGACACATTTTAGGTCCAATGTTTTGAGTTGCGGTTCCTATCCCTCCCCAGGGAGTCCTGCCTGGCTACAGGAGGTAGCCACTTCAGGATCCATATTCCCCACTGCTAGGAGTCTCAGCTAGTGTTGTCCCATAGACACCCTGGGACCTCTTCAAGTCCCAGGTCTCTGGCGTGTCCTAGAGATACCCCTCACCACCAATTTCTGTTATCTCCCCTGCTCTCGAGATTTAAAGTTCTCTTAGGAGAAGCCCTTCACTCCCTTGGTTGGACTTATTCATAGATATTTTATTTTCTTTGAGGCTATTGTGAATGGGGGGCATGTCTAAGTCTCTTTCTCCGTATGTTTGTTGGTGGCATATAGAAAAGCTATTGATTCATGCAAGTTGATTCTGTATTCTACTACTTTGATGAAATTATTGATCATTTCTAGAAGTTTCTGGGATCTCTATTGTATAATTTCATGTCTCATTCCAAATAGGGATAGACTTCATCTTTATCTATATGAATCCCTTTAATTTCCTTCTCTTGCCTTATTAATCCAGCTAGTGCCTCAAGCACAATATTGAAAAGTAGTGGGGATAGTGATGATCCTTGTCTCATTCATCACTTCAGTGGGATTGCTTCAAGTTTTTCTCTATTTCAGATGATGCTGGCTGTGGATTTCTCCTATATTACTTGTATTGTGTTGAAGCACATTCCTTGTGTTCCTACTCCATCTAGAACTCTTATTATGAAGACATGTTAGATTTTTGTCAATGTTTTTTTTTCTGCATTGTTGAGATGATCGTGTGATTAAGTTAATTCATGTGGTTTATTGCATTTATTGACTTTGATATGTTGCATTTTGGTCATGGTGGAAAATCTTTTTGATGTATGTCCATATTGTGTTTATAAGCATTTTATTGAGTATTTTTGAGTCTATGTTTATCAGAAATATTGCTCTATAATTTTCTTTTCTGATTGTTGTTGTATCTTTTCCTGGTTTTTGGTATTAGAATGATACTGGTTTCATAGGAATTTGAAAGTGCTCATTCCGTTTCTATTTTTCAAAATAGCTTTAAAAGGATTGGCTGTAGCGCTTCTTTGAAAGTCTGGTAGAATTTTGCAGTGAATCCATCTGGCCCATCTGGCACTGGACTTTTTTTAGTTGGAAGACTTTTTATTACTATTTCAATCTCCTCATTTGTTATGGGTCTGCTTAAGTTGTTGATTTCTTTTTGCTTTAGTTTTCATGGTTTGGCTAAATCTAGGTGACTTTTTTTTTTTTTTTGCTAGTGTAATGGAGTTTTGTTTTTGTTTTTGTTTTTTAAATTCACTTATAATATTCTCAATTTCTTTGGGGTCTGTTGTACTGATTCCCTATTTATTTCTGTTTGGGTTAATTTCAGTTCTTTCTCTTTCTTTCTTTCTTTCTTTCTTTCTTTCTTTCTTTCTTTCTTTCTTTCTTTCTTTCTTTCTTTCTGTTAGTTGGGCCAAGAGTCTGTCAATCTTATCATCTCAAAGAATCAGCTCTTAGGTTTGTTGAAATATCACACTGTTTTCTTTTTATTCTATTTCATTAATTTTGGCTCTGATTTTTATTATTTCTTGCTACCTACTGGGTGTGGATTTGTTCTGTTCTTGTTTTTCCACCTTTTAGCTTTGCATCATTAAGTCATTGATTTGAGCTCTTTATGATTTGTTCATGTAGGCACTTAGAGCTGTTCATCTCATAGGATTGCTTGTGCTGTCCCAGAGGCTTTCTTGTGTTGTCTTTTCAGTTTCATTTAGTTCCAGGACATTTTTTTTTAATTTCCTTCTTGATTTCTTCTTTGACTCATTCATCATTCAAGGGTGAGTTGTTTAATCTTCATGTATTGGTATTTATTTGTTGTCAGTTCTGAGTTTTATTGCTTTGTGGTCAGGGAGGATATGAGGAGTTATTTCCATCTTTTTGTATTCATAAAGATTTGTTTTGTATCCCAGGATGTGGCATTTTTTTAGGTAAACTTCTGTGTACTGCTGAGTAGAATGTTTGTTCTTTGTTGTTTCCATTCTGTAGGTATCTGTTAAGTCCATTGGATGTATAATGCCAATTATTTCTGATATTTGTCTGTTTGTCCTGTTTTTGCAGATGACCTGTCTAATGGAGAAAGTGGTATGTTGAAATCACCTAGTATTAATGGCTTGACGTTGTTCTGTGTCTTTATATCCCATAGTATTAGTTCTAGAGAGATGACTCAGCAGTTAAGAACACTGGCTGCTTTTCCAGAGGACTTAGGTACAATTCTAAGCACCCACACATAGACATAGCAGCTTGCACCTGCCTGTAACTCTTGTTTTGGGGATACAACACCCTCACACAGAAATATATGCAGTCAAAATGACAATACACATACAATAAAAATAAAAACATTTGAAAAATAATAATTAAAAAAATCCAGTAGTCCATTTTTAATGAAATTGGGTGCAACAAAGTTTGGTGCATATATGTCTAGAATAGTTATGTCTTCTTAGTTAGCCATTCCCTTGATTAGAACTAAGTGATCCCTTTTTATGTCTTCTGATAAGTTTTAGTTTGAAATCTATTTTGTCAAGCTTTGGAATACTTTCTGGTCCCATTTGATTAAGTACTTCTGTCCATCCTTTTACTCTAAGGTGGAGCTTTTCCTTAATGCTAAGATGTGTTTCTTGTAGACAACAGATAGAGAGATTCTTGATAGAGTCTTCATCTATTTAGTCAGCCTGTGTTTTTTGGTTGAGAATTTCGTTTATGAATACTGTTATTGATGAAACATGTGTTTATTGTGGTCATCATGTAGATTTTTGGTGCTGTTGTTGGTGTTCTCAGTGTTATTTTAGCAATTATAGCTTCTTATTTCTTTCCATTGTCTCCTGGCTATGCTCATTTTTTGTCTTCATCCTGATATATCGTTTCCTGTATTTTGTTTAGGTTTTGTTTGTTGGATACAAATAATTTTAGGTTGTTTGTAACGTGGTAAGTTTTTATTTCTCTTTTGATTATGGTGGCTAGTTTTTCTGGTATGTTCATCAAGATTGGCTGGTGTGGTCTCCTGACTTTCCAAGCTTCTACTGAGAAATCAGCTGTTAGTTTCATGGCTTTTCCTTTAAATGCGACTTAATGTTTATCGTTTCTTTCTTCTTGCAGCTTTTGATATACTTTCTCTGTTCTGTATACTTGATGTTTTAACTAGGATATGCTGGGGGCGGTTCTTTTCTGGTAT
This sequence comes from Mus pahari, assembly GCF_900095145.1. Lineage (NCBI taxonomy): Eukaryota > Metazoa > Chordata > Mammalia > Rodentia > Muridae > Mus > Mus pahari. The sequence continues at coordinate 139,219,527 of NC_034613.1, read as the reverse complement.
TGTGTATTTTGTGTTCTGTGTGCTTCTTGTATCTGAATGAGTATATCTTTCCTGAGTTTGGGGAAGTCTTCAACGTACTTGTTAAAGATCTTGTCTATACCATTGACTTAGGATTTTTCTCCCTTATGTATGTCTATGATTCAAAGGTTTTGTCTTTTTATGTTGTCCCATATTCCCTGTGGTTTTCTTTCCTGCTTGCTTTTAATTTTACATATTTCTGGTTTATTTGGTCTATATCCTCTTGCTTATTTGGTCAGGAGTCCTGATACATTTTCTGCTTGATCGTTCTACATGTGAGTTTTCCTTTGAGTTTTCTAGTGAAGTTATTCGCTTTTTTGATTCCATCTTCACTTCTACTTAAGTCCTTTTCAAAGTTTCTATCTTGGTTTCAAGTCCTGGATTATCTGCATCATTTCCATCAGCCTTATGTTTGTGTTTTCTTGGTCATCAATCAGATATTTATTCTCCTTAAGTTCTTTCTCCATAATTTAATTTAGCTTTCTCTTTGCATCTTCTTTAAACTCCTTGTATTTTTATGAAGTTTATGATTGTTCTTTTAAATTTGTGTCCTGGGGTTCATCTAGGTAATTCACATTGACAATATTTCTACAGAATTGGTAGATTTGGGGTAGGAGATGGTGGCTTGATCTTTCACATTGTTTGTATTTTTTCAATGAGATCTGGACTTGTGGAATTCTTTTGTTAGTTCTAAGTCATATATGGACAAAACAGCAAAAAAAGGCCTGGCAAATGGAAAAGTAAGCATAGTTCTTTTTCATCCCTTTAAGCATTTTAGAGTATGCACTGGATTTTCTATGTGTAAACTTGGCCAAAAATTTCTCTTCAGAATCAGTGAAATCAAGCCTCATGTCAGGGTTCTTGAGGTAAACTGAAGTAAAAGGACAGCTATAGATACAGGTAAATAAACGGGAACTTACGGAAGTCAGCTCGCCCAAATTTGGAAGCTGAGAATTTCTGACATATGCCATCTACAACGGGGAAGCAGGAATAGTGGCAGTGTAATTCAGTCAGGGCCAATGTGTGTGTGTGTGTGTGTGTGTGTGTGTGTGTGTGTGTGTGTGTGTGTGTGTTTGTGTGTGTGTGTGTTTGTAAAAGAGTCCACAGGACCAAGGTCCAGTATCTGAGGGCAAAACATGACTGCTCCAACCAGGGACACAGACAGCAGGTTTCACCCTTCCTCTCTCATTGTGTTTTATCTGGGTCCTCAACAGATTAGCTGTCCCCCATTCCCACTGGGGAGGGTGGGCCTTCTTCATTCAATCTGGTGATTCCAAATGCTAATCTTAGCTGGAAGCACCCTTACAGATAGTCCCACAGATATTGTTTTTATCAACTATCTGGGTATTCCTTAGCCCATTCAAATTGACAAATGAAGTAAGTCATCACACTTGAAGGACTTGCCCAGAAGGGTCAGGAGCCTTCAGTATCTCTCAACCCTTCTGTTAATAGTTTGCTTTCTGTTGCTGTGATAAACAAGGTGAGTAAAAAGAATGTGGGGCGGAAGAAGTTGATTTTGTTTTACACTTCTAGGTATCAGTTTATCGTGGAGGGAAATCAGAGCGGGGACCTGGAATCAGGAACTGAGGCAGAGGTTGAGGAGGAATGCCCCTTCCGGGTTTGCTTCCAGGTGCCTATTCAGTTCTTAGACAGCCCAGGCTCACCAGCTTAGGAACGGAACTGTGCACTTAACTGGTCCTTCCTACATCAATTAACAATCAAGAAAATGCCCCAAAGACATGTCCCCAGGAAACTATTCAATTGAATTTCCCTTTCCCCTTGGGGATGTCAAGGTGACAAGCCAGATCAGTCATTGCACTTTTTCATTCCAGTCCACCTCAAATGGGATGACGCCCCCCCAAGTTGTGTCCATCCTCTTTTTACAGTTCCAGTCTGTTAACATCTATTTCTCAGCCCATTGTCTGGATCCTTGATTTCCCTCTGTGTATGTCAACAGAGCCTGCAATGAGTGAATGTGTGAGAATACAGATGAGCTAATTAATGGATTAATTCAGCAAATGCTTATTGATTGTCATGCCCCATGCTAGGCATCAGGAAAACAACTCAAAACGGATAAAGCTCAATCCATACCCCCCCCCCTTTCTCTTGTTGCTATTGGTTAGAAAGGATTTCCCTGACTGACCCAGAACTCATGGACAGTCCTCCTGCCTCTGCCTCTGAAAACTGGTATACAGGAGAGCCACCGCTATACAGGCTACTTTTTCTTTCATGAGGTTTTTCTTCTTTTTGCTTTATGTAGTCCAGGATGGCTTTCACTTGTTATGTAGCTGAGAAGGATTTTTGAACTTCAGATCATTCTGCCCCCTACCTGCCCCTTCCTGAGGGTTACGATTATGGGAGCATGGTACCATGTTCAGTTTGGGCAGTTCTGGAGATTGAACTAAGGGTTTTGTGTGTAGCAAGCAAACACTCTACCAACCGAGCTACATCGCCAGCCCCACCCACTCTGTGTGCTTTTATATAACTGTCCTAGAATTCTAACATGCCTTATAAAGAGCTTGTAAAATTGCATTGAATCAGATCTGTTATTAAATCTAGAAAATGAAAAGCACAACCATTTTATTACTTTTAGCACTTATATTCTGTGAGCTCATGTATTTCTGTAAAAATTAAATGTTGTTTTAAAAATGTTTTCCCATTTTTAATTAAAATCTTGGGATATGATAAATATGTTATATATAGTCTACCTTCCTTTACCTGTACATATTCAGGAGAAAGGCATTATTTGGAATCACTTTACACTATCAGAATCCTGTAAGAAACTGACATCCTGTAAGATGCTAATTAAGACACCTTGCATTTGAGCTAAGTAAGTAAGCAATGAAACTGAAATGAAACAGAACGCTCGGGCAGAGTGGAACATGTGATCTCAGTAGCCAGGAGGTTGAGTCAGGAGAATGCCAGACTTGGCGTCATAGTGAGACCTTGTCTGGTGTGGGAGGATAAGAGCAATACAGAGGTCACGGACCCACCTTTATGCACATCATTATCATTTGACTTTATTTGGTAACTTGTAAAAGGCAAGAAGGAATTTTCCATGTACAGTTGTTTTGGGGGTAAAGGGCACAATAGTATTTATATTGTTTCTACTGACAGTGGGGTATAGCCTAATAATTAATGGGTTCACCTTCTTGGGTCAGTCACCTGGGGCTTGTTTCAACTGCTTACTGTATGAGTAAGACTGGACAGGTGACTAAAACCTCACCTGTAAAATGAAGATAGGAACCATATACACAAGTGAGGACTGTATCATTACTAATCAGCACAAGATGGGTGGCTCAAACAACAAATGTGTGTCATTTTGTAGTTTCTGAGGGTTACAAATTCTTAAGTGGCACAGTAGAATGATTCTGGCCTGGGTGTTTCCTGAGGTTGAAATCAGAATGTCAGCTAGGACTGAGACCATGAAGGAAAAAACAGACTGAAACATCTGCTTCCAAGATGACTCTCACATCCTCTGGCAAAGGTCTTCAGTTTCTAACTCCATGGACATCTTGAATGTCTTACATATACCTATATTCCCCCCACGGTGAGCAGTTTAGCAAAGAGAATGAAATGGAACACTATGACCTAATGTTACATCAGGACCACTTGTGATCATCACTTTTGCCATGTTTTATTAGATGAGAGCAAGTGTATAGCCCGACCAAAGGTGTGTGTGTGTGTGTGTGTGTGTGTGTGTGTGTGTGTGTGTGTGTGTGTATGTGTAGGTAGGTAGGTAGGTCAGAAGGGTATCTGGTGGAAATTGGTTCTTTTTCTTCCACCATGTGGTTCCTGGGGGTTGAATTCAGGCTTCCTACTCAATGCCTTGCCAGCTGAGTCATTTTACCAAGTCTTTTTTGCATGTTCTTAAGATAAAGGCTAATAAGTGTTTCTCCCCTATGCTTGCTACAAACTCTATGGTAAGAGACATTAGGTTTGGTGAGTGAACTCAAAATACCATCTAAGTAACTGGTGTACAAAGGAAAGGTCTATCCTATCTCCGGGAGCACTTCGTTTGCCTTTAGTCACATGCCTGGTGGGATGGTGACAGTAACACAAGAAAAGGAGGATTTTTGTTGTTTATTTGGGATTTTAAAAGTGTTTACACATATTTGATTTTTTTTTTGAAGCAGGGTCTCTTGTGTTATAAAGCTGACCTCAAACTTGATGAGTAGCCAAGGATAAACTTAAATTTGTGATCCCCCTGCCTTCATTTCTAAGTAGATTACAGCTGTATGCCACTACACTCCAGTTGTGCTATACCATGCTAGGGATCAAACACAAGGTTTCATGCATACTAGACAAGTATTACACCAAGTGAGGGATATCTCTGGCTCCTAAAGATTACTTTCACAACAATGACTTTATAAATGAATGGATTTTGTTCATTATGGCATTTTTATAATATGTGTATAGTTTGTTCTAACGTCCCCTTCTCCAACTGTCTCCACCACCTTCATCTGCCACCATGAGCCCTGTCTTCTTCTCGCTGGTTCTCTTCCTTCCTCCAGATAACTCCAGATAGTTCCTCTTTCTGCATTCATGTCACATTCATTCCATTAACCTCTGGAATTGGGGATTTTGATCAAATGCAGCATTAACTGGATTAATTTTTAATAGCTGAAAAACACCCAAAAGTCAGAAGCATCAGCCAAGATATAAGAGGACATGAGAGGAAAAATTTCTATAAACTAGGACTCAAAGTATTGATCACAGGGAAAAAGTGCTTCAAGCTGCCGGTTAGTCCACAGAATGGAGGCTGTTGACTAACAACTAAAGCTTCCAAAGTCCTGACTATAATAGGTCAGTCAGTCAGGTTTTTAGGACACTTCCTAATCAACTACTTACCTGTGAGGTAAGCACTACTGATGTTGTCTTCATTTTATATAAGAAGAAATTGAGGCACATGGAAGCTCTGCAGTTTATGCAAGGCCATAATTGAAGCTAGCATCTGAACCTAGGAGAGCTGCCCTTCTGTAGTTTGGGCTAGGGTAGCTTTCATGTGACACTCTATTCTGTGGTTTGCTGTCACTCTCTCCAGTCATTCCTTCCTTCCTTTTTGTTTTTAATCAGTGTAGTCCAGGCAGGCCTGGAACTAGCTATGTAGTCAAGGATGACCTTCAATTTCTGAACCTCTGGCCTTTACCTCCTGAGTACTAGAATTACAGGTGTGTACCACCAGTCCTAATTTATTTGGTGCTGAGGAGTCAGCATAGGACTTCGTCTATGACGGGCAAACACACTATCAACTGCATCATATTCCCAGACCTACCTTTATTTATTTATTTATTTATTTATTTATTTATTTATTTATTTATTTCTACCTATCTATCTATCTATCTATCTATCTATCTATCTATCTATCTACCTATCTATCTCTCTATCTATCTATCTATTTGAGACTAGCTCTCACTCTATAGCCCAGGTTGGCCTCAAATTATTAAGTCCTGCCCAATCCTCATAAGGGAAGGTATTATAGGCATAAGTCAACAAGGTCACTTTTCATGTTTCATTTTAGAATAGGTGACAATGTTTTTACTTCTTTGATAGTAGGGTAACTCTCTTGTTAACTTTCATTGTCTACAGTGGTGTAGTTAAGACAGAGTATACAGACACAGCTCATGTGGTCAGAAAAACTCTATCTTTTTTTTTTGAGACAGGGTTTCTCTGTGTATCCTTGGCTGTCCAGGAACTCCCTCTGTAGATCAGTCTGGCCTGAAACCCAGAGGTCCACCTGCCTCTGCCTCCTGAGCTCCTGAGTGCTGGCATTAAAGGTGTATAGCAACAATTTTTGTTGTTGTTTTACTTTGATTTTGGTTTCTTGAGGCAAGAGTCTTAACTATAGAGCTCTTGCTCTTCTGGTACTTACTATGTAGACCAGGCTGGCCTTAAAAAGCCTAGAGATCTGCCTGCCTCTGCCACTCAAGTTCTGTGATTAAAGGCATCCCTGCCTGTTTTGTTTTTGAAACAGAGCTGGAGTTTCTTAAAAGAAGCTTTTTTTAAAAGATTTATTTATTTATTATATGTAAGTACACCGTAGCTGTCTTCAGACGCTCCAGAAGAGGGAGTCAGATCTTGTTACGGACGGTTGTGAGCCACCATGTGGTTGCTGGGATTTGAACTCCGGACCTTCAGAAGAGCAGTCGGGTGCTCTTACCCACTGAGCCATCTCACCAGTCCCCGAAAGAGGCTTTTTTTTTAGTGTGATTGTGTGTGCATGTTTGCCTGTGCACAGATAAAAGTGTAGGTACATGTATGTGCTCACATATGTAGTGGCCATAGGTATTGTTAATCAGGAGATATGCACTATTTTTTGAACCTGGGACTTGCTAATTAGGTTAGGCTGGCCGGCCAATGAGCCCAGAGATCCAGGGATCAATGCTTCTCCAGCCCTGGATTACAAACCCTTAAGCAAACCTTTGTTAATAGGCTTGGCTTTTCATGTGGGCCCTGGGAATTAACTCAGACCCTCATGCTTAAGCAGCTAGCACCTTACCTACCGAGACACCTTCCCAGCCCCAAAAGGAGATTTGAAAGATGGATTTAAACACAGACTTTAATAGAAACAGAGAAAGAATAAGGCACACTCTTAAATCATAGACTTGAGCTTCTCAAAGGAAAGTCACTTCTTGGCTTTTTACATTTTTTTTTGAAGACACGACCACAATTTAAGATACGTTAAATGTGTAGAAGAGTATCAGTGTGCTATGGAAGACACTCATGTTCCTTCGACACTATTTGTGCCTAAACTCAGTGCCTGGAGAGCTTTAAAAGCTTAGAGTAAAGCACTGAACTTGAATATGTAAAATAACATTTCCTCAAATAGCATAAACTTTATTTTTACTTCTTGCTTTGTTTGTTGACAAGGTGTCATTAGGTAGCCATGGCTGACCCGGACCTTGCTCTGTAGATGTGTATGGCCTTGAAATTGTTGTGATCTTCCTACTTCTGCCTTTCAAGTGCTGGTGTTGCTAAGTTGTGCCACCACATCCTAATTGCTTATTTATTTATCTCCTTTTTGTTGCTTGTTTGTTTTCATGTGTCATAAACTTTGAATGAAGTCATGTAAGATTTGGCTTGATTTGAACTTTGAACAGGTAAAAAAAACAATTACTGATGCTCCTGTCTGCCTACAAGTACTACCAACTCACTCATCAGGTTGATTCTTCTGCCTTGTCAAGGACCCAGGTTGTATCATGAAGTTAAGGTCCAGATGGTTGTCAAGAACCACCTACTTGTTATTTTCCCTTTCTGCTTTTTAAAAACCTTGGTTAGTAGGTAGGCTTTGACTTAAGGCTGACTTTCTTCTCAGTTACAAAGTGGCTGTCTGTGGCATTTGAGGTATTTAACTTCCTTGTTTATCCAGAAAGTGTGTGTGTGTGTGTGGGGGGGGGGATCTTTCTTTCAAACCATGGAATGCTAAGTTTTTTTTCTTTTAGTCTAATCAAGCCACATAGGATTGACTGAGACTAATTTAGACTCAGCCTCTTGATGTGTGAAGGGTTTGAATATCTGAAAGCAGTGGGGGGTTCCATTAGGAGAGAGGGAGGCTCTGAGGCTGGTTCTCCATCTGGAAGTGGTGAGACTCTTGCTGAGACCTGTGAGGATTAGAGATAATGTGTGTAACAGTATCAGGTTGTGCAAAGAAGCAAATAAAAACAGAGGACCCCCAGTTAAATGTGAATTTCACATAAATAGCAACTTATTTTTCAGTATGTGTATCTCTTTCTACAAATACTACAGATTTATTTAGTTTGCACAGAAGGGTGGTTCATGAAATTCTTTTTAGACAGTGATTAAAAGACTTAATCAGTCTTCTAGCTTTGTCCTGAATGTATTTGGATATGACACATGTAGTACAAGCTATTATTTGTTTATGTAAAACTCAAATTTATGGAGGCAGCCTGTGTTTTCTCTGTCAGTCCTAAATATCTGTAGAATTGCTACAGAGTAGGCATTTGCGGGGAACTATTAGTGCTCTTTTTACAGAAGAAGGGACCTCAGGTAAATGACAGCTTGGTATTTCTTTAAAACATTTAGAATGTCTTGTCTTCTCTCAAAAAGGGAATTAACTGAACTGGATGTGATTCCAATAAACCAGTACTGAAAACCAGATCAAAGCAAACGTCCTTCAGTGAAAGGCTGTGCTTGCCCATGGTATGGCTCCTTGGAAAACATCTAATACAGCTACTTAAAACGACATTGAACTTACATCTGTGGCCATTCTGTTACTGTTTTTTCCTTACCTTCTCAGAGTGTTCAGATAAACCATCCTTCCTTTGACTCCAAGGCAATGCGACTGAAATTTCTAGTAAAAAGGCACTGACAGGGGGTGATAATGCAGCGATTGTCCCAGGAATTCTGGCTCCACGTGGGTGAAGCATGAGGTCACAGCACTGTGATTTTGCAACTGGAGGAGGCAGGGGCCTCTGCAAAGCCTGACTCCATTTTCCCTCACTGTTAATTCCCTGCTCCTACCTGGAAATTTTTCTAATATGCTTCCTGAGAAAGTGGGTGCCTTCAATTGCTTATGAAATATTCACCACGTTATGGAAAAGAATAATCTTATTAGCTTGGTTTCAAGAAGACAAACCTATTGTATAGATACCAGATTGAAGACAGGAGATTAAATGGATTTTATCCAAGATATCTATTTTCCATTACAAAATAAAAATAATTTCTGACTTGGTGGCATCTTCGATGTCATGCACTACCTATTTTCTGTCCCTAAAATCCAGAAGAAAAAAAAAACCCTTTTCTTCCTGTCTGCTTTCTTTTTTAAGGTGGAAATCTTGCAGCTTTTCATAGATTTGTCTGCAAGGTCTTTCATAAAAGATTTTTTTTTCTTAGTTAAAAAAAAGTGCACTGGAACTATATCTTATTCACTAGTATCCTCATTGGAAGCTCGATTCGCGGTGGGACTTAAGATCTTTTTATTTCTACTGGTGCGGCGATGACTTCATTGCTTTTTTTTTTTTTTTTAACCAGCTGGGGAATCGTGTAAAGCAGAGCAGCGTCGGACGGGAGTAGAGTTGTGGTTTGCTGCTGCAGCCCGGGCCGCCGCGGTTTGCACGCGTCCAGCTGCTGTGTAAGGAATCCTCGGGCTGCCAGTTCTTTGCTCTTAAGTCACCCCAGGGAATCGTAGGCTGTGAGATGAACGTGCATATGAATGTGTTTGCGCGCGCGTGCACGCACAGCTGCAACAGTTAGGAGCAGCAATTGACTTCAATATCTTTTTTTAAAAAAAACAAACCTACGACCGAGATGAGCCATCCTTCGTCCTTTATTTTCAAGTAGTGCCCGGGCTCCCGCCTGAAATGTGCTCCCCGCCCTCGACTCACTCCGCGCACTGGTCCCCAGAGAGGGAGGCTAGGATAGCTGCGCTGCAGGCAGGATTCCCCCTTTTTTTTTTCTACCGCAGTGACAGGTGGATTCCCGGGCCTCCTCACCCCCCTCAACCCCCGCATCCACCCCTCTCTCAGTCACGATCTCTCCCTCCCCTTATCCTACTCCTCCCTCACTTCCCCCTCCCCACGTAAGCTCGCAGCCTGAGCCCCGCCCCTCCCAGCCTAGCAGACCAGGTTGCTAGGGCCTGGCAGGGCAACCAAACCTGGTGCCCCAGGAGGAGCATCGCGAGCGCGCATAAGCGCGTTCGTGTAGTAGAGGGCTAGTACAAGAAATCCTGGTTCTAGGATTTTGGGGGACTCGAGAACGAGCGACGTGGGCGGGGCGCGCGAGCCCGAACTCGAGCACGAGCGCTTTCTCTTCATTGGCGCCTATTGGTAGGCGGGGCTAAGGCGGGACCTAGCGGAATGAGAGGAGTTTGCCGATTGGGTCAAATGGGCAGACGGGGGCGGTGCGATCATCAAATTAGGCTGCGCGTTCGCTCCGGCGAGAGGGCGGGGCCGGAGGTTTCGATTACTTGTCGCTGCCGCTAGGGAAGGTAAAGCGGTGACGGCGGCCGCGAGCGTGGAGGCTTCCCCGATAGAGGTGGGGGACTCGGCAGGGTGAGTAGTTGCGTCCGCCCGTCAGGCCGTCTCATGTTGGCCGTGTGTCCACTAGCTTGTCTTTAGAGAGGGAACCCAGTCTGTCCACTTAGGAGGGTAACTGAAGGGGTAGTAGCGCCGGTCCCTGCACAACGGGGAGACACAGTGAGGGCGTCCCGAGCTGGAGTCTCCCTAGGCGAGCCACCACGAGTCTCTAGGGTCTTCCCGGAAGGGCTGGGGCTGGAATTTTTGGTACCAGGGCACAGAGGGGGCTGTGCTAGATGTATGGTAGGTCGAGGTCGGACCCCGCGGGGCTCCCCTTTGCTGCAGGTCTGCGGTGTCCCCACCCCGCTGCCCCCATGGCCAGGGCTCTCCGGGCTTGCAGCGAGGGAAGCCCTTTTCCACTACCGCCGAGGAGGGCCCCCGAAACCCCCGCCCAAGTTCCCAGAGAGCCCGGGACCCGCCGGCAGCTACGACTCGCAGCCCCGGTCCTTCTGACCTTGGCTGCCCGGGAGGGTGGGCGAGCGCCCCGCCTGCAGCCCCGCAGGTTTCTGCCACCTTCCACAGGACAAGTTTCAGGCGTTACTGTGAAGTTCATGGCTGGTGTGCTGGCACAGAAGCAGAAATTGACCTCTTCTCAGACCTTCCTACCCTTTGGACCTTCATAGAAATTGAATCCTGGGGTTTGGAACCATCTGCCAGAACGAACAGGTCCTTCTCGCACTGACACGTTTTTTTCTTTTCTTTTTTTTTTTCTTTCTTTTTTTCTTTTGTGCCCACGTTGGGGTAAAAAATAACCTGGGCATATTTCAGTGTAAAAGCAGATCTTTCTTGGGGGTTTTGTTTTTTCGCTTCACTTGAGTTATAGGCATGGCACAGATGCTTGGATAAGAAAAGCCTGACCTTAGTATCTCTATAGACAGACTAGAAGGATGCTGTGATATTTAAATAGTTGCAGATCAGTATTCTGTTAACACAATTATTTTTAATTGGCTGAAATTTAAGCTGATTTTAGAAAGTATTGACACAGAATAATTTCTTTCCGCGCATCTGATTTAGGCTTGTTTGAACGTAATGGTTATGTAGGCAGTATAAAAGATTACACAAATTAATTTGTCTGAGAGTATTTGGCTGGAAAAAAAGAGGCATAAATATGTATAGAATATAGGATTAGGGTTTTAGGTAACATCTGCTGGAACACTTCCAGCTTGTTTGTTTCTTGCTGTAGGGTTACAAAAAAAGACATTTTGACTGAGACACTTTGGAATTACAGACTGCATAACATTTAGATGTAAATTCGTTTTTAATTCCTTTAAGTGTATTAAAATATTTCAGTAAAATGCAAAACGGGTGTGTTTTCTTATCCCTGTATATCTGTGTTGAAAGGGGGAGTATGATCTTACATTTAACAACCCAACTAGGATTCATTAATAATAAAAACGTAAAAGGCCTCCCTCTATCTTTCCGAGAATGAAGATTTAAGTACCTAGCAAGCCTTTTCCTTATTAAAAGTACTATTTTGGGTTGGAGCTTTTTTGGCTTTGACGCTGGAATGGGAGTAAGGAAGCCTGCAGCAGTATTACCAGTTTGACACCACCAGTGGGTGTTTCTGTTGACAAATGCCTAGAGGAGAACAGTTAAAAAGGAAATCTTTTTTGGGTGGTGGGATGGGGTGGGGTAAGGAAGGGAGGTGAGGGGAGAAGGAGCCAGAAGAGAAGCTGTAAAACTAAAGCTGCCAACACTGTGTGTGCTGGGCTTTGCACAAGTACAGGGGAACGTTATTAGGGAGAAAAATACCATTTGGCTGCATTAAAGAATAGAACTCCAAAAGAGGCATACTAAATAAAGTTAACCATTCCAAGAGTGTTTAATAATCCGCCATTTCTAAGTACTTGGGAAGAGGGCTTGGAAAGGGCACCAAATTCTTTTGAATTGGCTTGTCTTTTGAACATAGTGCAGTGGTTCATTTGTTAGGTAGAAATAGAAAGAGTTTACTGTCCTCATTGTGTGGGTTTAGCAGAGCTCCTAAGCCTATTTTTTTAATATAATAAAAAGAACTTGGTATGTTAGAAAAAAATATTCAGAAATAAAATTTCTTCCCCAGGGAGGGAGGCATTACTTTTATCACTGCTTAGTCTTATATTAATGCCTTAGGGACTTCTTAAGCACCCCTGTCAGGGTTCTGATTTTGTTGTTTATGCAGGGTCTTGGAGTTACTTAAATCAGAGAGAGATCCAGCTAGTGTGCTCCCTGAGGTGGGGTTTTTTTTTTTGGAAAGGTTTCCATTGAGAGAAATTGCACGGCCATCTCATATAAATGAGGAATAGAAGGTTGACTGATTGTGAATTAAATGCATTCTGTTCCAGATAGTCTACATCTGAGAAGAACCAGACTTTACATGGCATTTTCTGTTTTGAAGGTGTAATATTCTTACACTACAAGCCTTTAATACAGGGGTGGAAAAATCCCTCTAAGTATGCATTTTCCCCCAACCTGTTTCTCCACACTGGCTAGGAATCTATGAGAGACTCTCAGCCACAGTTGCATTGTTGAAAACGACAGCAGCTCCTCTTGCAGGAAGTTAGCTTTTCAGGATGATTTACATTTCAGTTTACTTTATAATAGAACGTTGAGCTATAGCTGATATATAAGCTTGTAGTAGGAAATTTGTAAAGAAGTAAGCTGGGGAATATTTTCTTATCTGTTAACATTTTCACCCTTCTTCCATTTTCACAACATTGGTGGTGATCTCCTTTATTTTAATAGGATTTTAATGTTTGGCTGTTCAAAAGTGTGCTAATATGGAATTTTATTTTTGGCAGTTAGTGTGAGAGTATGATACTCTAGTATAACAAATTGATGTCAAATAATAACCTGAGTCATTTAAAATGAACAAAGCAGTCCACTTGCATAGATCTGAAATAGGAGGGAGATCTTTTATATAACTCTTTAGTACAACACCAGCAAGATTTGAGATATTTAGTTGTTTTCTGATTCAAAACGATTTTTTATTCAGAATCAGATAATTTTAGATCTTAAAGTTTTATTTTTGGCAACATCAAATTCCTTGACAGAGGAGAAGATAAAATGTCAAAGGTCGCTCACTATCTGATAATTGTGTCAGGACCACAAATTTCAACTTAAAAAAATAATGCAAAATCAAGACATGTAGAACTGGAGCTGTAACTCAGGCAGAGTCTGTGGCTTTGAATTGGCTCCTTACAGAGGTGAGTGGGAAGATAGTCTGTATTTAAGCTCTCTGTATGAGGATCCGCTTTGCTTACAATCTTAAAATCTTTCCTTTTTGTTTTTTCATTTTTTGATAATTCAGTTTTTAGCATTTGGATTTTTTTTTTTTTGAGATAGGGTTTCATTTTTAATTCAGGCTTTCTTGAAACTAACAATGTAGCTCAAGGTGGCCTGGAACTCCTGCCTCAGCTTCCCAGGTGCCAGGATATATTTGATCTAGATTTAACATTTTGATTTTTTTTTTTTAGAAATTTTTCTTTATATGGGGCAGTGCATGCATTAGTGAATTATTCAAATATAGAGTCTCATTTCTAATTTGATTTTATACACTTCTTCATATGGAGATATGAATTTGGAAAGCATTTCCATCAGTGGATATGAAAACTGAGATGGAGGATTTTCTACCTACAGAGATATTTAACATTTAAATATTTCAGATTTGGGAATTAACAGAAAATTATTTATTGGATTAAAAGGACCATGCTCTTGGAAATTTGTTGTCAATACATTGAATTAAGCCATTTCACTTAAAGATAATTGTTTTGGGGGTAGTTCTCATCAGACGTTTTGTGTGCAGCCTTTCTTTTGTATATAGTCTGCTCTGTAATTTTCATAATGCTACATCCATTGACCACTGTTGAATACCAAATGCTGTGGCAAATTATTTATTCATGTGCATGCATGTGTGCTCACAGCATTTCTCCAAGGTAGATGTATTCCTTATATCTCATATACATGTCAGACGGGCTCAGAAATAATTTGCACATATTGGCTAGCTAGTCAGCAGAAGAGGCAAAATTGCCATACAAACCGGTCTGACTTGAAATTGTGCTTTTCCAAGCCCTGCTTTCTGCTGGTTCCTAAAGCCTGTTTTGAATTTATTGTGTACATTGTGCCTGGGGAGTCCTGGAGGTATACATTTGCTTCCTGGGTTGATGGGCCTTATTGGCAAGACTGCCTAGACTCTTGTGACATGGTGAACTAGACTAGATCCATCACGACTGCTGGTTAGGATAACCAGAAGTATAGACTTTTTGCAAGTACCTTAGTTTGAGTCTTTCATAAACGAAAGTTGTATATATAATCATGTATGTCCAAAATGAGATAATTGTTTCAATCATGTGTGTCCAAAATGAGATAATTGTTTCTAGTTAAACACTTGGTGCTTCATGTTTCTGCATATTCATTATAGGCTTACATTGGCTGATTAAATTTACTAATAAAGATTATATAGATAAAGTAATAAATAAAGATTTAATAATAAAGATTATGAAGATGTCCTTTGAATTCAGATTTGTCTTTGTAGGTATGTGTTGCTAGGGATTGATCCCAGGGTATTTCACATTCTAGGCAAGTCCTCTACTATTAGCTACACTCCTAATCGTATCCTCCTAATCCCACTTTTCTTCCCCAGTAAAGGAACTCACCTTTTGTATTCCAGACAAGACTTGAACAGTCTTTTCCTGTCTTGATAAAGAATTCTGCCTGGAGCTGCAATTTACAGGCCTGAACTTCCAGGCCTGGCTAGGTATACACTTGAAGTGGCAGCTATTATGATTTTCAGATGGATATCTTTTCAGTAATTATGACTTAAGTAAAATAAAACTGAGAGGTAAAGTTTAAAGAGGTACATTGTTCTTGTTTCTTTCTTTTTTCTTTTTAAATTTATCTTATATATTTGAGTGCACTGTAGCTGTCTTGAGACACACCAGAAGAAGGCATCGGATCCCATTACAGATGGTTGTGAGCCAGCATGTGGGTGCTGGGAATTGAACTCAGGACCTCTGAGAAAGCAGTCAGTGTTCTTAACTGCTGAGCCATCTCTCCAGCCCTTGTCCTTATTCCTTTATTTTTTTTATTTATGTGTATATGCATGTAGGTATCCAAGAGGCTGGAAGAGGGTGTCTAGAGTCTCTGGAGCTGAAGTTATAGGAAGTTTTGAACTGCCTGATATGGTGCTGGGAATTGAACTCTGGTCTTCTGGAAGAACAGAGCAACAAGCCCTCCCAACCCTGAGCCATTTCTCTGCCCCCCATTCTTGTATCTTAATACATAGACATTGAACTCTAATGAAATACTTGCTCTTGAAAGCAGAATTGTGGGGCTGAGCTGTAGGCCTTTCAGTGGGGTGCTTGTCTAACTTTCACAAAGCCCTGAGTTGGATCCTCAGCACCACATACACAGGAGGTGGAAGAGAGATCTGTAATCTCTAGCATTCAGGAAGCACCAAGCTCTAGCCCTTCATAAACTGTGTGTGGTGGCACATGCCTAGAATCCTAGTACTTGGGAAGATTAGATAATCAAGGTCATTCTTGGCTATGCAGTGAGTTTAAAGCCAGCCATAAGATGCTATCTTTTTTTTTTTTTTTTTTGAAATGGTAGTTTTCTACTTAATACTTTGTGGTGGTTGTAGTGGTAGTAGTAGTGATGATGACGATGAAGAGGAGAGGGATGATGATTTTTCTTTACATTTTTATTACATTTGTCTATTTTGCATATAGGTCTGGCTGGTCATCCACATGCCATGACACTTGTGTGGAGGTCAGAGTCTATGTAGGAGTCTGTCTCCCTCCACCATATGGGGCTCAGGGATTGAACTCAGGTGATAAGGCTTGGCAGCCAGTATCTTCACAGGCTGAGCCATATTGCCAGCCATATTATTTTTAAAGCAAGACAGCCAAACTGTTAAAGATTAGTTTGAAAGAACACTTATAGGTTCCCTTGAAAGAAGAGAAGAACATGTCATCTTTAGTTTTCAGTTGATAAAAAACATTTTTGTCATTTAGTGATGGATATTATAGAGCCTCAGGACCAGAAATCTTTTTGGCCAGATCAGAGAGATGTTGTGCTTAGATGGAGCCTTGAAAATATTTGTTGATTTCTGTACAAAGTACAGCTTTCCAACATACAATTTAACACTTGTTGTAGAACAACCATCTCAATGTGTAGCCTTGGCTTGCCTGGAATTCACTTTGTAGACCAGGCTGGCCTTGAACTCACAAAAATCCACCTATTTCTGCCTCTCGAGTCCTGGGATTAAAGATGTGCAGTGCCACCCCCCAGCAAAAGTATCTCTTATTTTAAAAGTATGATAATCATTCTTTAATAAATTTATGGAGATTTATAACCTTACTGTCAATTTTCAGAATATTTCAATCATTTAAAAAATTTTCTCCTTGAAACATAGTTTTTGAAACCCAGTTTATCTGTTTCAACTAGGCCACAGATACCAGCGATATCATAAACGATGTATTTAAAATATAATTTCTTATACTTGTCATAATTTTGTGTTTCATTTTTATCTATTTGGTGTGTGTATGTGCGCATCTGTGTGCCTGTGTGTCTGTGTCTGTCTGTACATGAGTATGTGAACATGCTAATGAAGGTCAGAGGACAACTTTCAGGAATCAGTTCTCTCTTTCCACTATGTAGGACTTGAGGATTAAACTCATTAAGCTTAGTGGCAAATACCTTTCTTACTGAGCCACCTTTCAGACCAGTTTCAAATTTTTACCTAAACACAATTCTTAGTAGACTATGAAGAATCATATTACAAATGGATCAAGTTACCTTGTGTTTGTGGTTTTATTTTATTTAATTAATAATGTTTGGGGGATGGGTCTCATGTAGCCCAGGCTGATCATAAACCTCTGTGTAGCCAAAGCTGGCCTCTAAGTCCATCTCTCCCTGAGTGTTGGGAGTACAATTGTGTGCCATCCTATTTATGTGGTGCTGGAGATCAAATCCTGGGCCTCAATCAAGCCTGGCAAGCGTTCTACCAAATGAGTCACATTCCCAGTCCTGGCTTCATCTTTTTGCAAAGCTAGCAAATAAAATAACATCATTCGTAGTGATATATTAGAAACACATAGAAAAGAAATTGAGGGAAAAATTATACAATCATTGTATAAGGAAAACTCACTTTCTGATATAAGACTATGGGCAGAATAATTGGTTTTCTTTATACTGAACCAGTGCTGTTGTGCTGTTTACTCTTTGATCTCTTATTTGAGCTCTGATTGTCCTAGACAGATCATCTCTGCTGTGCATATAGGACAGCCTTCATTGTATTCAGATACCCAAATATTTTCTACTTTCTGTGTTGCTTCAGACTGGATGGTGGTGGGATTTGGACATGGTTTTCTTTCTTGCATCATTTTTCTTCTTAGTTATCATTTAAGTGGACTTGAGAATAAAGCAAAACTTCTGCCAAATTGCACTATCTTGGTCTTTGCCTAGTGTGTTGATGATGTAGGTAGGGAGTGCTCATAGTATAGCTTGTACATGTTATCCTTACATAATAAAGGATAATGGTTTGGTTGGAAGTGATTGGAAAGCTGTGCCTAAATTTTAGATAAACAATTCTTGTGGGAAAGTGACCCTTAAAAGTGCTAGGTAGGGGTCTGGAGAGATGATTCAGCAGTTAAGAGCACTGACTGCTCTTCCAGGTCCTGAATTCAATTTCCAGCAACCACATGGTGGCTCACAGCCATCTGTAATGAGATCTGATGCCCTCTTCTGGTGTGTCTGAAGACAGCTACAGTGTACTCATATAAATAAAAATAAATAAATCGTAAAAAAAAGTGCTAGGCAGGTAAATCATTTACTCTGTATGGTAGGTTGTATCTGGATTTGTAATAACAATTTAGACAAATAATGCTGGTCTGATATTAATAAGTCATAACTCTTTGAAATAGTTTCTAATCTTTAACAGTTATGAATGTTTCTTTTGTTATTTTTATATCCTTTCTAAGAGGGAGGCCTAATATTAAATAGTAATATCTGGAAATAACTTGTTTGTTTTGTGTATATGTGGGTTCTTCAGTGTACCCTATTTGTACAGTGGCTGCAGAATCCAGAAGAGGGCATCAGATCCCTTAGAACTAGAGTTGCAAGCAGCTGTGAGTTGCCTGATATAGGTGGTGGAAAATGAACCTGGGTCCTCTGTAAGAGTATCAAGTATTCTTAACCACTGAGCCGTTTCTTCAGCACTGCAATAACTTTAGATAGATAGTGGGTTTTGGCAGCAAGAAAACAGGTTTCTGAGAGCTAATAAAGCATGGATGAATACATTTAAATTTTAAAAATTTATTTATTTTTTAAAATTTATGTTTTACTTTTTAATTGTGTGTGTGCACGTGAGTGTGTATGTGTGTATGTGTGTGTGTGCTGGTATGTGAGTATAGATGCCCAAGAAAACCAGAGGAATTGGATCCCTTAGATCTAGAATGTAGATGCAGGGAATTGAACTCATGTTCTGTGTAAGAGTATACTCTCTTGTAGTGACTAAGATGCCTCTCCAGGCCTTGTTTGTCTGTCTGTCTATCTATTTATTATAAGTACATTAATATTTATAAATATTCTGTGTGCCTGTGTGTATTCATGAACATTTATATGGAATGAGTAAGAGGTCAAAGGACAGTTTTTAGGGATTGGTTCTTTATTCTACCTTGTGGGTTCCTGGGATTGAACTTAGGTTGTCGGACTTGGCCAAAAGCACTTTTATCTACTGAACCATCTCACTGGGCCATTTTTTTTTTTTAAAGATTGACTTAAATTATTTTAGGTAAGTTGCAGTTACAGAACTTTGTATTATGTCTAGAGATTAGATTCTTGGCAAAATGAGATTAAGTTTCATATTAAACGTATAGGAAGATATGGCAAATAAAAACTGGTGCTAAATGGGGCTAAGGAGCTGGGTTAGTTGGTAAAATACTTGCTATGTGTTCATGAAGACCTGAGATCAGTTCCTAGCACTCATGTTTAAAGAAAAGAATGAACTCAATTGTATTTTTTCTTGTTCTCATAATGTTTTGTGTGGGCTTACTTATATATGTATTTATTTGTTTTTACTGTGCAGGTCTTTTGGTTTCTGATTTTGTTCTTAGGAGTTTTCTGTGTGTTCAAATGTGTGTGCCTCTGTGTGTCTCTGTAGACGTTTTGACTCCTTTTTCTGTTTATTTTGCCCTAGTCTGGATTTTATTTTATTATTATTTTTACCTGCCTATTTTCTAATGCATGAGAGAAAGAAAGACATGGAGTGGTTTAGAGCTGGAGAGGAGAGTATAATCAGAATATATTGTGTGAAAAAAATCTATTTTTCCTTTTTCCCTTTATTTATTCAATTTACATCCTGATTGCAGTCCTCTCCCTTCTCTCCTTTCAATTCCACCCTCACACCCCCTCTCCCCATTCTCCTCTCCTCTCCTCTTCTCCTCTGAGATGATATGAACCCATCCTGGCACATCAAGAGCATCCTCTCCCATGGAGGCTTGACAAGGCAGCCCCATTAGGAGAAAGGGATCCAAAGGGAGGCAACAGAGTCAAATCGCCTCTCTCTCTCTCTCTCTCTCTCTCTCTCTCTCTCTCTCTCTCTCTCTCTCTCTCTCT
>NC_034613.1:139188060-139199105 GCF_900095145.1 Mus pahari | reverse complement strand
CGAAGCAATCCCACTAAAATCTGGGACTAGGCAAGGCTGCCCACTTTCTCCCTACCTATTCAATATAGTACTTGAAGTCCTAGCCAGAGCAATCTGACAACAAAAGGAGATCAGGGGGATACAAATTGGTAAGGAAGAAGTCAAAATATCATTATTTGCAGATGATATGATGGTATATATAAGTGATCCTAAAAAGTCCCCCAGAGAACTCCTAAACCTGATAAACAGCTTCAGTGCAGTAGATGGATATAAAATTAACTCAAACAAATCAGTGGCCTTCCTCTACAAAAAGGATAAACAGGATGAGAAAGAAATTAGGGAAACAACACCCTTCACGATAGTCACAAATAATATAAAATACCTTGGTGTGACTCTAACTAAGGAAGTGAAAGATCTGTAGGATAAGAACTTCAAATCCCTTCTCTAATAGTTAGGGGACCCACATGGAGACCGTGCTGCACATCTCTTACATATCTGTAGGGGGCCTAGGTCCAGCCCCTGCATACTCTTTGGTTGGTGGTTCAGTCACTGTGAACCTACCTACATTGGTCCAGGTTAGTTTACTCTGTAGGTCGCCTTTTGGTGTCTTTGACCTCTCTAGCTCCCACAATCCCTCCTTCCACTCTTCCACAAGCCTCCTGGAACTCTGCCTAATGTTTGGCTGTGGGTTTCTGCATCTATTTCCATCTGCTGCTGGAGGAAGCCTCTCCTGTCTGCAAGCATAGCAGAGTATCATTAATAGTGTCAGAGGTTGGCGCCCCCACCATGGGATGGGTTTCAAGTTGGGCCAGGTATTGGTTGGCTGTTCCCTCAATCTCTGCTCCATCTTCATCCCTGTGCATCTTGTAGGCAGAACAGATTTTGGGTTGAAGGTTAGTGGATGGTTTGGTGTCCCCCTCCCTCCACTGGAAGTCCTGCCTGGGTACAGGAGGTGGCCACATCAGCCTCTATATCCTAGGCTGCTAGTAGTTTCAATTAGGGACACCCACATAGTCTCCCAGGAGCCTTCTGTCTCCCAGGTCTCAGTGTCATCCCAGAGATACCCCCCACTGATTTCCCTTCTCTCTCCCAGCCCTCTCAATTCCTCTGTCCCCATATGAGATCCCCACCCCTGCCTCCCTCCCCACCCTCTCTCCCACCCAGTTCCCTCCCTCCACCTACGATGTCTATTTTATTTCCCCTTCTGTGAGATGAAAATAACATACATTTAATGAAGAGTAAGGGTGGCAAACACAAACTTGTAACCCCAGAGGTAGTGGTGGGGTGTAGACAGGTCAATTCCAGATGTTTTCGGGCCAGCTAGTCTGGCTGAATCAGTGTCTCCAAGTTCATTGATAGACTTAGTTAAGTGCAGAATGGTAGAGAAAGTCACCAGTCACCTCTGGTTTCCATACAAATGTGAATACCCAAGTACACACATGTGCACATAAGAACATGTACATATGCATACACCCACCCTCCACAACATGATGGTGAATGATAGCTGAAGAAAACTTGTTGGATTGGATTTGCTGAATTACCCTGATGTTGGCCAGTTGTAGAAATTAGTTTCCTGAGAAGTAGAATCGTAAAGAGATCTTCAGAGTTGATTCAGAAGGGAATACCCTAGAATTTATCCACATTCTTATTCTTGTGGGACATACAGACTTTAATTGCTAGTAATGATTAATAATATTTCAACTAAATTCAAATTTCAAGTCATACAATACATACACAACAAAGGTTTTCTTTGTTGCCTTTTGAAGCAGAGTTGGAGTTTATTAAAGGGGATTTATTTTTATGTGTATGGTTGTTTTATTTACTGCTATGTCTGTACACTGCATGCATATTTGTGGAGACCAGAAGAGGATGCCAGAGAACCTGAAACTGGAGTTGCAGATGATTACCAGCTATCCCGTGGTGCTGGGATTTGCACCCAGGTCCTCCAGAAGTAACCAGTGCTCGAAACTGCTGAGTTGCTCTGCAGTCCCCAAATGTGGTGGTAGTTATGATGATTGTGGTTGTGGTGGTGGGTGGTAGGTGTGTAGAGGCGTGGCTAATGGCAAGATATATATACGTGTTTAATCAAAAGCTTAATAGAAAAATTAAGATATGCCCAGGCAAAGGCGTGACTTTTCAGGGGAGCATCATGGAAAAGGCTGTTCTTTATTGTGCTTATTGAAATTGATGGACGTAAACAAAGGTTTATTTTGTGCAAATTGGAATTTCATACTGCATCGGTTCTTTATAGAACAACCTATCTTACATCCTGAGATCTGTTTTTGCTTCATTTAACAAATACTTAATGAGTAACTACTGTGGCCCTGCCCTCTAAGAGTTTAGTATTAGATGGAGACAGAGGAGGGAGGAAGACACCTGTGGGAACAAATGATATGGTGAAGGTGGATGATCTATCCTGAGGCTTGAGGCCTCAGGCCATCTAGGCTTTCTAGGCCTCAGGCTTTCTAGGCCATCTTGAGGTAACTTTTCAGTGAATTTTAAGGATAAGGATTGTTTTAATTGGAAATAAGTTTTCTAAGAGAGTGGGAGCAGATGCCCTGAGGCAAGATGCAAGTTAGAGGCTTGTGAGAAACAAGACCTTGGAATCCTAGCTTGTGAGTGTGTGTGTGTGTGTGTGTGTGTGTGTGTGTGTGTGTGTGTGTAATGGTTAAATGGGTAAAACTAGAAAGGAGACCTGGAGATCAAAAGAGGTGTTGAGGAGCAGGCCATGGAAGGCTAAAGAACACATGTGACATGAGATCTGAAAGGAGAGTAGGGGAAATGTAGGAAGAGGGGGAGAGAGATGAGGGAAGATAGAGTGAGAAGAGAATATACTTAAAAAACAAACAAACACATTGCTTTGAAAATGCCGTAAAATGAGGGACTGGCGAGATGGTTCAGTGGTTAAGAGTACATACTGCTCAAGTTCAGTTCCCAGCAGCCATGTCAGGTGGCTCACAACAACCTGTAACTCTAGCTCCAGGGATCCCATCCTTTCTTCTGGAATCCTGGGTGCTCACATGCACATACTGCTTTGTAAATAATTAAAAGTAAAATTAAAAACATCTCAAAAGAAAATGCCATAATGCTATCTAATGCCCTTGTATGCTTATTTTTGTTGGATCTATTTTATATATGTGTTTGTTTTTGCCTGTATGTCTGCCTGGTACCAGCAGAGGTCAGAAGAGGGTGTCAGATCCTCTGGAACTGGAGTTACAGATAGTTTTGAGCCACCATGTTGGTACTAGGGATGAAATCCAGGTCATCTGCAAGATCAACAAGTGCCCTTAACTGTTGTGCCATCTCTCCAGCCCCCTTGTATGCTAATTACAGATAATGTTAAGAAGGAAGAATTCTACACTGGCTAGAAAGGAGGAAAGACAAAGAAGGCAGCCATCAGTAGTAGCCCAGTAGCCCCACTGGTTTCCCCCCTGTCTCCTGGGGGACTATTGGAGACTTTAAGCAGGAGTACACTGTGAAATGCAGGGCTGCAATCAAGCCAAGGGTTTCAGCTTAGCGGAATCTTGGTAGTTTGTTAAAAAGGTCATATTCTCTGCAAGGTAAAATATTCTTCTCATCACATTACAATTTTTGCAACTGGTTACCGGATTGATTATCATCTGTGGTACTCTTCTCATTGTTTTTCTAGAAACTACCTTTACTTTTCCTAAGATTCCTTTTCTCTTTTACCATTCTGTTAACCTTATATAGCAATGCCATTTCTATTTATAACTGAATTAAAATATTTTTCTAATGGTTTCATTTTTTTCTCTTCCTTATTTAAACTTAAAACTCTGCTGGTTCCCCCTCATCCCATTTATCTGCTGAAGTTATTTAGTGTCTTGATAAAACATTTTAAATATCAACATTATGTTTGAATTATTCATTTGTCTCTCCAAATACATTTCTGATCTGGTTTAATATTTCTCAACACGTACACAGTTTCTTTCCTGATTTCTAATCTTTTTTGTGTACTTACAGTGTCTTTAGGTAATTTTGCTAATACTGTTTAGGGGCATCAGACTTCAGGAAGCGTAGCATTTCAAATCTCATTTTTTTTGTGACCTTGTCTTTTATATTAAACTATTCTGTGTTAGACTTTTATTCTTCTTTACTTTCTCAGTGTATACACATGTGTCACTGTGTGATATAAGCCAGAGGAGACTGTCTTGAATCCTGCTTTGTCACTCTCTACCTTAACCTTGTGTGGTTGGCTAGTACCCCTAAACCAATCCTCTTGTCTGATCCCAGATCCCCAGCAACAAGGAAGTTAGGGACATGAAAGGCCACACCTGACTTTTTTACACAAGGCCTGGGTATCTGAACTCAGGCTTTATGTTCTTAACCCACTTAGCCCCCCAGCCTACGTGTTCAGATTAACTTATGTGTGCTCATGCTCTGCAGAGGTGCCTAATTAAAATATCCAGGTTATTTATTTCATTCTCCTACAGTAAGCATTCTAACATGTTTAGGAGATGTTTGTTTAGATCAAGTTTCAAGTAGCCTTGCTTTTAGTAGAGGGTGATTTTGAATTAGATGTGCATGCCGCCATGCCAGACATCGTGAAAAAATTTTGTTTGCCTTGCTGAGTGCATGGGGTTCAGGTCTTTATTGGTTTAGAATTGCTAGTTCTTACCTATATTGAATACTGCTTGTTCCCCCTATACATATGGAAATAATAACCACAGCATCATCACCTTCTTCTTCCCTGATTTCCTATGCAATCCACCTTTTGATGTAGCCTTTCATGTAGCTTACTTTCAGCATCAGTTCTTAAGTTTTATTGCACTGTCCCTGTACCTGTGCAGTTTGCCTTCCTGCCCTCCCTCCCTTCCTTCCCACTTGATTGGTGGTTCTCCCTTTCTACCTTTCATGGTGGTTAAAAGTTTGAAAATGGTTTATATCAAATTTTTTTCAGTTTCATCCAGACCAGTGTATGTACTTGAAAATAATTGCCTCTTTTCCAAATTAAGAGCATGAAGCCAACGTTTTTATCCTAGTGGTTTCTCCAGTCTCCAGAGTTAATGCCCCTGATTTAGAGGCGTGTTTTGAAGTCTGTCTGTCTCTATGTGTGCAGTGTTGGTAAAGGAAATCAACACTTTCTTGGCTGACCTTGTGCTAGAGAAACAGTTTGAGTAGTAGAGTGTCATTGTTATTTTTCAGGCAACTGAGAGAATGTTGACATCAATATAAGCAATGGTGATGTTCTGTAAGCCAGCAGAGAGGCCAAATGCAGGACTAAAGCACTGGGTAATAGCACATTCAACTGGAAAAGCAGGGTACAAGTGGCCGAGGCAGACTTAAGGCAAAAGAAAGGGGCAAAGAGTGCTTTGAGAGTGGGTGAAAGAATCTTAAGAGAGGCCTAGAAATGTCAGGTAAAAGGAATGGGCCTTAAGAGGGCATATTCAAGACATAGGTCCACAAATAAGCATGTAGACCTAGGAGAATTGTAAAAATAACAATAACAAAGAAGTGAATTTGTGTATTGTGTACTTCACATTGTCCTGGGATTTTGGCTTTCTTTCATTATGGCCCATAAGAGTGTATGAATATCAAAACTAGTAGTTTAAATAGTGGTATGTCTTAGGGAAATGAACGAGTATATGGTATTTGTTATGAGCTATAAACTCTGTGATGGCATGGTGTGGGCTCAGCATGTGGCACATAGGAAATGATTAGTAGACATTTCTCCTGTGAAAGGTGTCCCTTTTCTGCCACAAAAAAATTGGGAGTCTCATGCCAGTACCTTCTTTTTGGGTGTTTCTCTATATTAGGTACCTATCTAGTGAATTTCCCTTTCAGTTCAGCCTGTAGAAATGCACTATCCTTGGCCCCACATTGGTACATGAATAGGTGCTGATGGCTCCCTATGGGGAGCTCCAAACTTTCCTGCCACTGTTAATAGTACAGTGAATGATTGAGCATGGGGGGACATACTGTTGGAGCAGGATACCAGGGAGGCAGGGCAGCAATCAGGATGTAAAGTGAATATAAAAACTAATGTCATATTTTCAGATGACCTGGATAGACAGAAAAGGTATAAAATCCCCTAAATAAAAATTTATTGACTTAACACAATAAATAATTTTATACATAAAAAAGAACCATTTACACAGTTTTAAAAAATATAGTATATGAGAAGGCCAAAGCTGAAATGAAGTTTTTAAATGATGTATTCTACTAGTTAGTGTAATTGCAGAGTCCTTGTTCATAATACTCTCTCTTTGACTTCATCTCTTTCTCTCTCTTTTTCTCCTTCCCTCCTTCCTCTGCCTTTATCATCCACTACCTTCCCCTTCCTCCTCCTTTACCATCAAACAAAATTATCATTTTTGGGACATGTTTCTTATCTATCACGTGTCTTCGCACACCCCTAGGCTACTACTTAGGTCTTTTAGACTGGCAATCTAGCTTTAAATGTGTTACCACACTGAGGTAAAAGAAATACTGTCACATAAAACCCTTCCGGGAATGCAGTAAGTTAACCAAAGAATTAATTTGCCATGATATAACTTAGGTAGATGGCTTTTGCCATTTTTGGATTGTTCAGTAGTTTTAAACATCCTTTCTACCTTTGAATTAATTTATGGCCCCTACTTTACTGGAAAATGTGTACCCCCAGCCTCTCTTACTGGGGTACAGGGTTGTGACATGTTTGACCAAGTACGTTACACAATAGAGACTTGGACACAGTGTGAGCATTGTATAATGGTGATCATACTGAATAAATAATCTGTAAATCATGTTAATAAAAAAAAGCAGCTTTGCTTTTTTTAAAAAAAAATACTCATTTTAAAAAGTTGTATGTATACATGTGTGCCCATGTAAGTCTGTGTGTATAGTGTGCATGCAGGAGCCAGTGGAGGTCAGCAGAGTATATCAAATCCCTTGGAACTGGAATTATAGGCCACCGTAAACTATCAAGTCTGTCCTGGCAACCCAACCCAGGTGGTTTGCAGGAGCAGCAAGTGCTTTTATAATCACTGAGCTGTCATCTCTCCAGTGCCAGGTTTTGAAGGAATGGCAATGGCAGGGCTTTGGAAATTTAGTCTTTTGTGTTACTAAGCAATGATAGTAACAAAGAAGGAGTACGTGTTTTATTACATTTTTTTGTGGTTTATCTTCCTTTCCTTGAATTATCTAGCGTTTGTGGTTAGATGTCTTATGATCAATTGGGGGATAATTTTAGCCATTATTTCTTCAGGTTCTTTAATCCTATCCTCTTTTCTTTTCATGGATCCTAATTATATTATATCAGGACCTTTGATACTGCCCCACAGATCTTTCCTATTAGGCTCTCCGCCCCCTGCCACCATGTTATTCACCCACTTTCAAGGTCACTAATTGCTTCCCTTGGCTGAATTGTGTCTGCTGGGGAACCCATTGAAGTGGCCATCTCTCTTAAATGATCACATTCTATTGGTGGCAGTTTTATTTGATTTGTCTTTACAGGTTCCATTTTTTTTTGTTGGAATTACCCATCTGATTTTTTATGCTATTCTTTTTGGGTGTCAGAGCCACCAACATTCTGCTTAACAGTATTTAAACTGTTCTAGTATCTCTTTGTGTCTGACTCTTTTTTGGTTTTGTTTTTCTTTGAGCATTTGTTCTTTGTGTTCTTGTTTGCCTTGTGGTTTAACTTTCTTATAGTTGGAAGCCTGACTTACTGTGTACGTGCTAGAGATGGAGGTACGTAATTTTTATGTTTTGCATGGGCATGTTTTTGTTTCTGCTAGGCCTTTCATGTTGGGATTTGAGTTAATCTATTTAAGAGTTGAGCTGGCTCCCCCGCCACCCCATCATTATAGTTTCTCTCAGACTACCTTAGGCTTCAAATTTTCTTAGTGATACTTTGTATTAGTGTGGGAGTTAGTTCCATTCAAAATTTTGAATCTCCCCTTTGATTTATGCCTTGGCAAGTTTCTTTCTTTCTTTCTTTCTTTTTTTATAGGCTCTTGTTTTCTTTCTTTCTGTTGAATTTTGCTTTACTGTTCCTAGAAACTCTTTAGCTTGTTGAAATACGGTCTTTGTTTTTCTGATTAAACCTTGGATTTAGGTTGATGTCCCAGGGCCCTGCCCCTCTGACTGTTCTATTGGCCTCTTTGTGGAAGACTGTCCCACTCTCAGAAGAAGGGTACAGCATTCCTCCACCCCTCTTTCATGGAACTTTAACCCAGGTCCTAAGGATAGAGGCAAAAACTGCCTTTCTTTGTTGGACATGGGAATGATGGGGAGGGGTGCCTTGCTCCTCTAGCACTGCTGTTGTACAGACTACATCACAGGACTGCATCACAATGGGTACCCTCAAGGCTCTTTCCTTTGCCTCAGTGCCTATGGGGTATGGGCAGGGGTTGGTGGCTGGAGGGTCAAGATCCTGCAGAAGATTGGGCTCCCCAAACTCTGCAGCCCCCAGAAGTTTCACAGTGCCCCTTCAGCAAGCTGCGCCAAGCTCTCACCACTTTGCCACCTGTTTCAAACCCTCCCTTTTTCTATTGACTCATAGTCTATTCCAGGTAAGCACCAGATTGTCCCCTGTCTCTCTGCTTCTTTACTTTTTGAGCCAACTGTTTGCCCTCTTTTGGGTCAGAAATCTGGTTACTCTTAAGATTTTCACATATGTGTATAGTTAAGCCTGAATTTAGTTGTTATTCCTATTCTCCTAAATAAGACTGAGATTTTAGAATGGTTATTCTTAAACCTGGTGGCCTTCTCCATGATAATGTTTCTTGTATGTTAATCTTGATTTGATTAAACTACCCTATGCCTATAAAATAGTGAATATTTTCTTTAAATTTCTTTGCTCACCATTCTTCATTCACACTCTTTCTTCCTTGTTGTCTCAGTTCTCTTCTGTCAATACATAAATGCCAACTCTGTTTTAAGGAAAAGAGCCAAATATGAGTAAGTATGACCCGAGACCATGAATCCCAAGTCTGAATGCTCTGTTCTGCCATGGAAAAGAGTCACGAGCTTTTATAGTCATAGAAAAGGAGCTTATGAATTGATTGCTTATAAGACGTGTGTGGGGGGGTTCCCAGGTAAGTGGGGGGGAAATTGTAAGCCTTGAATATCGGTGTTAGGGTTGAGGGGATGAGGCATGGAAGCTTAATGATGTATTCCAGGGTTTTTATCTGAAAGTCAAGACGTTTTAGGTCACAAACAGGCTATTAAAAAGGGACAACTAGTAACCCAAAATAATTCTGTTCTTGACCTGAAAGATCCAATTACATTATAATCCCAGTGTTCTCCTCAGCCAAGGTCAAGCCGTCTGCAAGCTCCCTAATGCACATGTGGCTCCTTCAGAGAACTCCAGATTCTGTCTAAATAGTATTCTTAAGTAGTTCTTTCAGTAACTGTCCATTAGTAGTAAATCTGTTCTTAATGTGTCTGAAAATGCTCTAACTTAATGTTTCTCTTGAATGATTGCTAAATGGCACATAGAATTTCAGATTGACAAATCTTCCTTCTTCACATTGATACTGTGACAAGCTTTGTTAATGAAAATTCTGTAGTTAGTTCACTGTTTTCCTAGCAGGCACATCAACATTTTTTTTTTTTTTGGTTTTTTGGTTTCTCTGTGTAGCCCTGGCTGCCCTGGAACTCACTTTGTATACCAGGCTGGCCTCGAACTCAGAAATCTGCCTGCCTCTGCCTCCCAAGTGCTGGGATTAAAGGCGTGCGCCACCACGCCCAGCTCAACATCTTTTCTCTTGGACCTCCTTTGAAGACCATTTTTTGCTTTTGGTGGTAGTTTCTCTGCACTATCTTTCTTGTTGTTGTTGTTGTTGTTTGGTTGTTTGGTTGGTTTGTTTTGAGACAGGGTTTCTCTGTAACAGAACCCTGTAAACTCAGTCTGTGGACCAGGCTGGCCTTAAACTCACATAGATCTGTCTGCCTGGACCTCCTTGCTGTGCTGGGAGTAAAGACACGCCTGACTCTCTGCACTATCGTTAGCGGTGGATTTACTCTTATTTATCTTGCATTTATTTCATATATTCCATCAGGAGACTCCTGATAGTCTCAGTTGTATTTGTGGTCTTTAGAAATGTTTCTCTTTCATTTTCACTTTCTGGAGCTATTACTTAGATATTGGAACTTCATTGTTCTCTCTGTGTGTGGGGGAGTGTATTTGGGTGCAGTGGAGATATGTGTGGAGGCAAGAGGACAATGTTGGATGTCATTTCCTCATTACCTGTTCACCCTGCCTTTTAAAACCATTTCTATTTATTTTTATTTTAGCTATATAGGATGTGTGTGTGTGTGTGTGTGTATTTATAATCATATGTGTGCAATCAGCTGTGTGTGCAAGTACATGTCATCCTGTACACATGTGGAGGTCAGAGGGCAACTTTATGGATTAAGTTTTCTCCATCTATCTTTATGTGTGTTCTCAGGTACTGAACTTAGATGGTCAGGCTTTGTGACAAGTAGTTTTACCCTTTTATCTCTCCTCCGTCTCTCCCAGACACAGCTTTTTCGCCCTCAAGATAGATTTCTCCTTTGCATGGAGCTTGTCTAGGCTGAGTGGCTAGATAGCCAGCAAGTCCTAAGGATCCATTCTAGGGCAAGCCACACCCATGTTTCTTTCAATTGGGTTCTTGGGTTCTGGGGATTGAACTCAGTCCCTCATGTTTAGGAGGAAAGTGTTTTCCCAATTGAGCTATCACTGCAGCCCAGATATTCTTTACTATTTTAATATTCAAATTGTGCTATTTCTAGTGACTTCTTAGCATCTTTTTGTTTTTTCAAGTTTCTCTGTATAGCCCTTGCTGTCCTGGACCTTACTCTGTAGACCAGGCTGACCTTGAACGCAGAAATTCGCCTGCCTCTGCCTCCCAAGTGCTGGGATTAAAGGCATGTGCCACCATGCCCAGCTGCATCTTTAAAAAAAAAAAAGTTTAAATGAATTTATTAAATTCTTGGGCAAATGGCTGTATCTGGAGGATATCATCCTTAGTGAGGTAACCCCATCACAAAAGAAGTCACTAGATATGCACTCACTGATAAGCGGATATTAGCCCAGAAACTTAGAATAACGAAGATACATTATGCAAAACAGAAGAAAA
>NC_034613.1:139153685-139187680 GCF_900095145.1 Mus pahari | reverse complement strand
GAGAGGCCCCTTGGTCTTGCAAGCTTTATATGACCCAGCACAAGGGAAGGCCTGGGCCAAGTAGTGGGAGTGGGTGGGTAGGGGAGCAGGGGTGGGGGGGGAGGGTATAGGGAACTTTTGGGATAGCATTTGAAATGTAAATAAAGAAAATAATAATAATAATAAAAAACTTAAAAAAAGTTTATTTAGTGTATACTAAAAGGTGCAGTAGCATAGGCAGTCACAAAAGTACTGGCTGTAACAAATTTCTTTTACAACTCACCAATTTGTTTTCTTTATCATATGGTTATATTGAGCTTTGGATTATTAAGGGGTTCTTGAAGAAGGAAGACTCTCCCTTCCTGTTTTCCCTTGAACCCTTTTGCTTGTTTCTGTATGTAATTTTTTGGCATTCATTAACTTAGAAAGCATCTGCCTATGCCTAGGTTGTGAAATATGATTAGTATTCCTTAACCATTCTTTTTGTTTTTTGTTTTTTTTTTTTTTTTGAGTCAGGGTTTCTCTGTGTACCTTTGGCTGTCCTGGAACCTAACCTGTGGACCAAGCTGGCCTCAAACACACAGAGATCCACTTGTCTCTGCCGTCTAAGTGCTGGAATTAAAGGTGTGTGCCACCACTGCCCAGGCTTCTTAATTGTTCTTAATATTGTTTGAGGTATTACTCAGAAGAGGAAGTGTGAATTCTGTATCTGAAGACCATCTTACAGCCTTTTGGTCACTTCTGAGATTTGTTACTCGGAGCCAGTGAGAAGTATAAGTCAGGTTTTTAAGAGGAGGAGCCTTTTTTTTTCATGGCCTAGTGCTTTGGTTACTTTTTCTTGGCACAGTCTTGGACTGATGTGTGGAGATATTCTTTTTCACCAATCTGTGTACTTATGGTGGTTCACATCCAGTTTCTTCCCATGCATAGACTTGAAACATTTTCAGCTTCTTGACTTTATAGTCATTTGACTTGCAGTTCTTGGTTTAGGAGGTAGAAAGGAGCAGGTCTTTGTCCTGTGGTAAATTGTGTAGCATATACTGTCTGTATTTTTATCACGTTTCGATTATTATTTTCTTCCTGGGCCACCAAGTAGTTCAGCCAGTTAAAAACCAGGAAGAAGCTACAACCACAGACATTTTCTACTTTGCACTGGTTATATGATTGTTTAAATATAGCTCAAGGCATCTAATAGTAATTTTTATTTTTGAAAGGGCTTTTTAAATTTTCCAAATTGTAAAACGTAGGAGTCTGCTCTTTCCACTATATGGATCAAATTCATAGATTTTTTTTATTTGCAGACTACAATCGATAAAGAAAGATAACTTCTGTTGGAAAATGAAGTTTAAGATTCTCAGAAGGGAATATGTAGTGGTGCCCAACCCCACTCAATCCATTTTATGCTACTATACCACACTCCTTATATTATTCGACTCATGTTTTTGAAGGCCGAAAAATCTAAAAGCATGGTGCCAGAGTGTGTTGAGATCATTAATGTTATGTGAGCCCATGGCAGAAAGGCAAGTAAACAAAATATTGAGACAGGAAATTGGGCCAAAGTCATCCTTTTTATCAGTAAGTACTCTCTTAATAATGATATCAATTCATTCTTGAAGGAGAGTTCTCATGACCTAATCAGTTCTTAAAGACTTCACATTATTTTTTGAAACAGAATCTATGTAGGTGTGGTTGTCCCATAGCTCACTATGTAAACCAGGCTAGATTTGAACTCATAGAGTTCTACTGGCCTTTGTCTCCATAATGTTGGGAAGAAAGGCACAGGCTACTATACTCAGCAAGGCTCCACCTATTAAAGTTGCTATAATGCCAACTACCTATTGGCATGAATCTTGGAGTGGGCATTCAGACAATGCTGGTTGGTTTCCCTCTGGTTGTTACAAATCCTCCCCATTAGTTTCATTCTTGCTATGAAGGCATTACCATTCATCATGAGTTAGTGGTAACCTTGCCTTCTCTCCACTGAGAAACTTCAGTGTTCTGATTTTCTCCAACTCCTGGAACTGCCTGCAGATAAATCAGCTTCTAGCTTAGAGCTTTTCATCTTTCCCAGATGACGTACTGCTCAGTGCTTCAGTGCCAGGGATCCTCAGCTTCACTGCATCTATTTGAATCTTCTTGCCATTGCCCATTCCCTCTTTTTTTTCCCTAGCTTGTTCTCAGAGACTTCTCAATGGGGAGGAACAGTTGTTTTTTGCTCTCAGGACATCTTGTGGGTAGAGGCCAAGGATGCTGGCAAGCATCCTAGGATGTACAAGCTCTCTGTCCATAACAGAATCACCTCGCCTTAAATGTCAGCAGTGCTGAGGTTGAGTAACCTTGTTGCATCCTTAGTTTCCCTTTTGCCTCTTCTGTTTGCTCTGTTCGTATTCTTTTTACTTTCATTTTTTAAAAAAAAAATATACATTTTTATTTTATGTACATTGGTGTTTTGCCTGTATGTATGTCTGTGTGAGGGTATCAGACCTTGGAGTTACAGACAGTTGTGAGCTGCCATGTGGGAACCTGGGTCCTATGGAAGAACAGTCAGTGCTCTTAACTGCTGAACCATCTCTCCAGCTCCCCCCTCAACTCTCCCGTCCATATTCTTACTCCTAAGGTTCTCATCCTAGAAAACCTTTCTTGAGAGCTGTCAAGATGGTTCAGTAGTTATAAGCACCTACTGCTCTTGTAGAGGAGCCCAGGTAGGTTTCCAGGGTCCACACGATTAAATTAAAACTGCCTGTAGCTCCAGCTCTGAGAGATCTGATGTCCATTTCTGGCTTCTATATATACCTATACTCATGTGAATGTAAACACACATACACACACACACACACACACACACACACACACACACACACCCCTAATAGTTTTTTAAAAAGATTCTATTTCTTAAAAGGAAAAAAAAGAACTTGTGTGAGCCACATATCCACTTCTCTTCTAGCTTCCTAATTATCTAAATGGCTGAAAGTGCTCAGGACACAGTCTGTCCATTTTTCATTCACTCCTCAAACTTGAGCTGTTGCTTTCTATCTTCTCACCTTCATTACCACTCACTAGTGGCTTCTTGTATGCTTCATTTAGTCACTGCATTTAGTCCTAATTTTACTTAGCATTTCAGTTGCATTTGATAAATGAATGTATACTCGAAAGACTGGCATCTGTGTTTTCCATGTCCTTCTTTTATATTTATTTTTCTGACTTCCCTGTGAGTTCTTATTTGACCCTTTCCCGCTTTGTACCTTTTTGCAACAGGCTTTCAATGTGTATCCCTGGTTAGTCTGAAACTCATAGTATAGACCAGGCTAGCCTCAAACTCAGAGATCCACTTGCCTCCCTCTCCTGTTTGTCTGAAACAGGGTCTCATATGGTCCATGTGGATCAGGCTAGTCTTAAAGTCATGATCCTCCTGAGTGCTGGGTTCATAGACAAGCACCACCATGCCTTGAGCAAAGTTGTTTCTCCTAGTTGTCTCCCTTGCTTGTTTCTGTTGAGTGTGTAGGTTGCTTCCTTGAATTGGTAGGAGTCTAGGACTCCCATTCCTCGGGGAACGTACAGTTGATTGGTGCCTTAATCCATTTCTCAGGCATCACCATTACTGAGGAATGTTCCTGGTCTCAGATGGCGTTTTAGAGAAGCAGGACTGGATAGCATCAGTCCTACTGAACGAAACTAGGGAAGGAAGAATACTGGCAATAGTGTTCCCTGCTCTGCAATCATGTAGCTTGCTGGCATCTTTCCTTGTCTTATTTCCTACTGCTTCTAATTGTATTATCTTTCAAAGGTTCTTTTGGAAAAATGTATCTTTTGAGAGCATGCCTCTTTTCTTTTCTTTGCCCAAAGCTTTGGGTTCTTCAGATTTGTGGCCAAGGATGATGAACTTCTAACTTCCAGCTTTCATATCCTCAGTGCTCTGAATACAGGCTGAACAGAGCTACTGTCTAGTCAGCCATTTTAAAGTAGACCTTCTAGGCCCCATACCTCAATGAATTCCCTAATTTTCTCTGTTGTGGACATTGTGGCAGAAGATGTCTTTTAAAGTAAATTCTTGTGTACACTTATTTTTCTTGTCTATACTTTAATTTTTTTAAAAAAATTATGATCCTTATGTCCTCCCTTAGTTTTGCTATGGGCAACAGTACATAATTCTTATGTGGTTGTGCCACCTCATCTATGAAAAGTCAGGGAGAAAAGTTCAGTCACCTGAACAAAAGTTGCTTGTTAAAAATGTGCGTTGTAAGCCTGGTGGTGGTGACGCTTGCCTTTAATCCCAGCACTTGGGAGGCAGAGGCAGGTGGATTTCTGGGTTCGAGGCTAGCCTGGTCTACAGAGTGAGTTCCAGGACAGCCAGGGCTACACAGAGAAACCCTGTCTCAAAAACAACAACAACAACAAAAAAATTGCGTGTCATGTTGGGCTGAATGGTAACTCAGGATTGTTTTTGTTGTATTTTCAGAATTACCAGTGGGACTGAGCATTTATATGGTTCATTCATTGGCTGTTTATATATTTTCTTTCTGTATTTTCTCTTCATGTTAATGAAAGACTTTTCCTCTTTAGTACCCTTTATCAGGGTTTTGTTAATTCTGTCAATATAAAATAAGCAAACATTTAAGTTATTGATCCGTTTACTTTTTAGTTTATATTTATTCTTATTTGTAAAAGATCATAAAGCACCAACAACCTTAAAAATAATACATACTGGACATGATGGCTCAGATCTATAATCTTAGTACTCTTAGTACTTAGTTGCTACAAGTTTGAGACTGTTTTTGTTTTCTTTCTAGACCTGGTTCAGACCCTGTCTTTAGTGTAAAATATGGCCTTCCAGTCTGAAATAGACACTCTCCTTTGAGTATTCCTAGTTATTTTATTTGTATATCTCATTTGGTAATTATAAATCTGAATTATCTCATTTTGCTTGCTGTCCTCCATTATCCTAAGATCTTGAGATATTTCAGTGTTTGTTCAAGCCAGCAAAAATTTATTGAGTACTTGCATTGTCCTAATGGCGGAGTTAAGTTTTCAGATATTCCAATTCTTACAGCTGGCCCATATGATAGTTTAAGGAAGACTTTTATGGATGTCTAAGTTTCATGAATGATTCTTTTATATGTAATGTAGTGTGACTGGTGATATCTTGATGTGTCATTAATGTGAAAATCAACTTTAAACATTATTTCATCTTCATTATTTATCTTTCCTTAAACTGCTTAGCCTTTTCACAGATCTTTTAGAAAAATCTACCATTTCAAATGCTTGCTGTCTTTGTAAATTGTATAGTTGCAGTGATTTATTGAAATCCTTTTGTTGTGCTCCCTTACCTTCATGGTGGGGATCAAACCAAGGGACCTGTACATTTAGATGAGTGTGTATCCCTGAGGAACAATCTATAGGTCGGTTTCGTTTGAGAATCCATATCAAAAGAAGAAACTAATAATAGACTATAACGGATTCTATAACAGATTTGTTTTCTAAAAGTGGTTTGAGCTTTAAAGCAGTTACAGTCTAGCATCAGCTGGGGGCTTTTCTTAGAAGGATAACCTTTGTGTGTAGACTTGAAGAAATGAGCACGAGGATGTAGAATGGTTCTTGTGAGAATCCTGTTCATGTGATGGATTGTAATCAATAGTTGATTTTTTTTTTTTAAAGAATGACAGGGTCTTGCCTTGTAGCCTACAAAGGCAAGTCTTCCTAGAACTGAGATTTAAGATGTGCACTCCCACAGCATGATAAATTTATCTTTAAAGTTGGATATGTTCTATGTAACCAAGAACACATGTATAACTATATTGCTATAAGCATGTGTTTTTATTTTTACTTATGTGACTTTGACTGTGGGGGGAGGGGAAGGGAAGGGAGAAGGAGGAAGGGAGGGAGGGAGAGAGAAAGAGAGAAAGTGTGTGTGTGTGTGTGTGTGTGTGTGTGTGTGTGTGCATGCACACACACACAATTGCAGGTATCCTGGAGGCCAAAAGAGGGTATTATATCCTCTGAAGCTAGAATTACAGGTGGTTGTGACCTGCCTGACTTCGGTTCTGGGAACTGAAATCGGGTCTTTAAGAGCAATGTATGCATTTTATTGCCAAGCCATCTCCCCAGGCCCCTAAAACATGTTTCTTCACCAAAGCTCTGTGACATCTTTATTATATGAACTATGTTCATAATTTGTCCTGTTGTAGCAGTAGATATAGTTTTAATTTGTGAACATGATACAATAATTTCGACAGTGAGAAACCATCTAATACAGAATGATGTTTTTATAGTTCTCTCTCTTTTTTAATATTATCTAACCCATATCTAATTTGACAGCAACATTTTCAAAGTGATTCATCACCTTTGTTGAATCTTGCCAAAGCAGCCAATGTAATTTTTACTTACTTTGCAACTCTCTTTCAGTTGCTTTTCATGGTACTTAATTTGAAACCATGCAATGATTAGTACAGGCCATAACAGTTTTAGGGAAGAAATGCAACTGACTTGGATGTTAACCATATAGCTCAATTTAAGGGACCAGAAATGTGAGGTGAAGCTGAGAGTTGTGGCTCAAGTTTGTAATCCCAGGACCAGTGAGGCTGAGGCAGGTGGATCACTGCAAGTTACAGGCTAGCTTGAGCTACAAAGTGGGTTCCAGGACATTTTCTGCTACAGAGTGAGACTCTGACTCAAAGAACAAAGGTGGGTCCCAAATAGTCTGAGGGTCAGTTAAGTTTTAGTGGAAACACCTCTGTTATCTTGGTGTTAACCTGTCTGTTTTATAGAGGTTGGTGGGGGGTTGGTAGTAGTCAGGTTAGATCTGTTAGACCTGCTGAACACCAGTATGGCTTGAATGCACAGTGTAAATTGGTGTTTGTAATGCACTTGATTCTTTTCAAAAGGTCCATTAACCATGAATAACATGCTTAAAAGAATCTTGCCAAGGTGACTGGTGTTCAGACTGCCTGGAGAAAATCACTTGAGATTTCACCATGACTCCCTCCACTCCCCCTCCCCAGAAGAGTTAGCTCTTCCTCAGCCATCTATGCTTTCTCCCTCATCTACATATTGGAAACAGCTTGGATAGTCCTTGATTTTTTTAAAGCACTTTTCATGGAGGGTTCACTAAATCTTTGGCTCTTTCTGTGAATTCTTTCTTTCTGTAATTTTTATACTTAATGTTTCATACGCACTTGGTCTAGCCCAATGAACTGAATGAAAGATACTTTTGGGGGGGAGGGGCATGTGCCACAACTTAATTTTGCTCAGATAGAGCTTTCATTGATGGGATTTAGAAAAATTTGTTGTTACATATACAGTCAGGTCAAGAAATACTTTGATGTAGTTATACTTAATCGAATATGTTCTGTATGTCTAAGATACTGCCTCTAAAGCCCCGAGTGGGTCTTGTCTGCAAACACAGGTCTTACTGGGTCAGTGGGACTGTATGAAGAGGAGAGGTTAGAGCCTGGGGGAAAACAAAAGACTTAGCATGGAGAGGACCTCAACTGGCCTGAGAAGAGTAATGGCACTTTTGGTGGGTAGCTGCTCAGATCCTGGCTGCTTTGTGACATTCTGGAGATGCTGTCTCTTTCAAAGGTGTTTTCCATTCCACCACACACTCCTAGTGTTGCTCTATCCATTCCCAGCTTCCTTCCCCTGCCATTGTTCTCTTTTCTTTAACCTTATTCTTTCTGTTCTTGAGGGCAAGTCCCATCTTTGTAGGTCTTAAAATAGTCTTTCATTTTCTAAGTAGCAGGATATATATATATATATATATATATATATATATATATATATATATATGCTTAAAATTTGGCTTATCTTCCAGACTTTCCACTTTCTGTTCATAGCACTAGAGTTTTTTTTCAAGGCCATATTTGGTTGGCAAGTTTTGCTTTGTCTTGATAATGTATTTGTAGCCATACTGTTTTCTCCACCCTCATCATACTCAAGGATTTAGTGCACAATGTGTTCTCAGCATTCAATAGGGGTTAGAAATACAAATAATGAGATCCAAGCTCTTGTTCTAAGAATAATAGGTGGGGTGGGCAGAGATGGAGAAAGAGTGAAAGACACCGAGACTGACCTATTTTGGCATTTTCGTGACTGATTTCTCTATGTGCTATCGTAGGTATGGACAAGCTATAGTCAGTCATTTCCCATAGGCCACTTACTTAGCTTTAGGAAGAAGCTTTAGAAAACAGATGCTGGGCTTCTTTTGTCTGAAGGAGTATTTTCTTCCCTGTGTTTTTAGCATTTCTGAAATCCAGAAGAATCCAAATCCTGGCATGTATGTTATATAGAGTTTTCAATTCTCCCTTCAAGTGTTGTTAAATTAATTGTGCTTATAACTAGTAGAACCTCATAACTGGGGAGCTGTACTATATATTCAAACAAGTATTACAGTGAAAGTATGTATAATAATGCACTGTCAAATATGGTAGCCGTAGCCACATATGACTGCATAATATAACTTAACTAGACTTTAAATTTAAGCTTAAATTAAAGTTAAAAGATTTAATTCCTCAGCTTCATGAGGCACACTTCATGTTACCAATTTGATTAGTGGTATTGGACACTATAGACAGTAAAGCAGCTCCATTGTTATAGAGTATCCTTTTAGAGTAGTGGTTCTCACCCTTCCTAGTGCTGAGGCTCTTTAATAACAGTTGCTCATGTTGCAGTGACCCCCAACCATACAATTATTTTCATTACTACTTCATTACTGATTTTGCTACTGTTATAAATCATAATGTAAATATCTAATATCCAGGATATCTGTTATGTAACCCCTGTAAAAATGTCATTTGACCCACCAAAGGGGTTGCAACCCACAGGTGAGAACCATGCTTTTAGATTGTGCTTCAGAATGTGGTTCTACAGTTGGACCTGGAGGGTTAGAAAAGGCGTTAGTTCTTTGTTCCCTCGTGTTATTACTACATGCATTTCTTCCTTTAAGCATATAAGGGACTTATCTTTGGTTTTACCAGTGTGTAGAACAATGTGTAGGTACCAGGGGTGGGGAAAAAGATGGAGCAGAAATGAGCTCAGATGGAAGTGAGGAAATCTCATTTCATAGCTTAGTCAAAGTTTATTCAGTGTATAACAGGGTGCCTTTCTCCCCTTTGTTTCTTTTTTATAGTTTTTTTGAAATTACAATGTATTAGTCAAGGTCCTCTTCCTTCCCTTTCCCCCTTCCATCCCCTGCCATGTATCTACCTCTCTTTGTTCTCAATTCATGGATTTTTAAAAATTTTTACGAACATACACAGGACTTGTGCACTCTGTACAATGTTACTTGTGCTTTTTTTCCAATTTGTTTTGGAGACAGGTCTCTGTATTGTGAAGTCTGCAATTCCTTTGCCTCAGCTTTCTGAGTGTTGAGAATGCCAGTGTGTGCCAGAGGTTATTTTTTAACAACAAATTTGATTGCAGTGACTATTTAAGGATTTTTGCATAGGTTCTTATCATGTATGGAATATGGTTCAAGGAAGCTTTTTATATTAGAAGGTTATGATTTAATGGGATGTATACCACAGTGAAAATTTCTGAATTAGATATTTGTAGTACTATTTGTATTTTCTCAGAGAAGATATAGTTGAGCTTGATAGATGGAAATAATTGCATAAACTATTAATTCCTATGGCTTTATTTTTGCATTTGGTAAGTCTAGTTTGCAAGGACTTGAGGCAAAGTATTCCTAAATTTTTTTCTTGTTCCTATTTTATTACATGAAGGCAGTCTATACATCCTCCCATTAATGATCATCTAGGTAGTTTCTTTCATTTGGCTAGCAAAAGATGGGCAAATGCTTTCATCATTTCTCCATGTTACATACCCTAGGGAAGTTGCTCAGCTATAACAAAGATGTAATGCCCAACAGTTTTCTAAGATAGCTGGAGTAATTCATGTTGCTTTCTTTTTGATTCTAAGAGATTAAGGTTTAGTCATGTATGGATTTTTATATCTATTTATTTCCCCATATGTCGCCAGCTTGTGAAATCACAAATAAACCTAAAAATAGTACAGATCTATACTGTTGTCCAAATTACCTTTAAACAGTACAGGCACCAAGGACATTCTTTTTTCTATTGGCAATTGACACTAATTTTGAACCACATGCTCTTGTTCTTCCTCTTTTTGTAATTTGATTGCATTGAATGTTGGATTCCTATTGCTTTCTGTGATGAGAGGGAGTGATGTAATGTACTTTGCTTATCATTGGTATGACTGGTAAGTGTTTGGGAACTTATGATGTGAAGTATATAAGAAAGCGAAGAACAAAAGTATTCTGAATTTTTTAAAAATTAATTTTGTGGTGTTAAGACCAAACCCAGAGCCTTACATATGCTAGATAAGGGGTCTACCACTGAACTATTTCTTCAACCTGTTCTGTAAGTTTCATTTAGTCAAGTTCAGCATAATAAATTGGTAAGCTTCAAGCTGAATTTTTGGTATTTGTGAGGTTCTGTCTTAGGCATTTCCACATCTAAAGACTGATAAGAATGAGTCTCCTAACCTTATAATCTCATCTAATGAGGATAGGAGACACATAATGCTTAGAAGAACAGCAATCATTGTCACTAGGATTACAAGTAAGGTGCCCTGTGGCTTCTGTATCTTATCTGATTTGAATTGTAGACAGGAGATGGTATCCTGTAAGAATCCATGGGTGAGTAATAGTCTATGATGTCAAATCTGAGAGGATTTTGGTTAAGGCTGTGTTCTATGCGAGGTGAAGGGAATCCCTTGATGAAGTCATGAACCAAGAAAATATGGTCTGTACTAAGTTCTTTCAGATCAGGAGTATCAGCAACTTCCTGAAGACTTATTAGAAAGGCAGATTCTTGGTATCCACCAAAACAAACAAACAAACAAAACCAGAATCTGGGCTCTAACAACTCCTTTAGTTATTTGTGATACACTAAAATTTGAGAACCATTACCATTGATCTGTACTTACCTGGTCAGAGAATAGTAAACTGCTTTTGGTTGGAGAGTAAAGATTGACGAAGAAAGAGATAAACAAAAGGGGAGAAGCTTAACTGGGGATTCGAAGTGTTAGGGTTTAAGTATATAGGTATCAGCAAAGGAAAGGTCAGTCCAGGAGATACTTTAGAACAGTAAGCTGAGACTTTTCTAAATAGAGTCAGAATTAAAGGCTATTAAACTGCTCATGCCAATGGCGCATACATATAATCCAGCGCTGAGGTAGCTGAGGTAGCTGAGGTAGCTGAGGAAGGGGTGACTGAGACAAATACAATTGTCACCCAACCCAACCAATGAAATAAACAGAACACCTGAGGGATACTGGATGCAGTGAAGGTATATTAGGGGCAAGGGATATCTGGGACTTCTAAGGAGACCCACTGCAAAGGAGCAGCAAAGCCAGGATGGGCCAGCCTTGATGCAATACTGGCTCAGTGGCAGAAACAAAAAAGACAACTGAGAATCTTAGAAGTAGCTGAGGCCTTGGACCTGGATGTTGACACAGGACTGTGGGACTTGCAGAAGTTACCCAGGCATAGGCCAGATGTTACATGGTTCAGAACGTGGGCTATGGAGGATAAAACTGTTTTCTATAAGTAAAGATACCTCCCTACCTCCATGACACAACCTCAGTGGAGGAAATGTAGGGACTTGAAAGAAGGTGAAGAGGGAAGCAGAATTGCCTTAAATCCCACTTCACTGAGATAAGCAAAGCACGTTCTGTTTAAATATTTATGAGTTCACATTTGTTTATTTAAATTCAGTCGGTATGCATGGAATTATACAGTTCTACAACCAAAATTTCTTAGACAAGTGATCTTAAACACATGTCAGTGTTCCACACGTGAGAGTATACCCAGGTCAATGTGTGTTTGAAAATTGGTGGATTTTATGTTTGAGAGACAGAATGTTTATACAAGCAGCTAATTGGTAAAGATTGCAATTTCATTTGGCATGATTACAAAAACGTCCTGTCTGCATCTATTTTACACAGAATCTGGAGCAAGACAGCCTGAGATGCATGGTGTGCTAGCTATTGGGCTGAGAAAAAAAACCCTCCCAACTGTAAAAAAGGAAGAGACAAACATTTATGTTTTTATTAGAATTTCAAGATTATTCTTCTGTTTTATAAGAACCAATTAAAGCAGGTGTGGTTGAGTACACCTATAATCCCAGTACCAGGGAGGCAGAGGTGGAGATGTCCACAAATTTGAGGGCATTCTGGTCTGTATAGTTAGTGCCAAACCAGCCAAGGTTTCATAGAAAAACTGTTTTCTTTTCTCCTTTGTTTTCTTTTTCTTTTTTCTTTTTTCTTTTTTCTTTTTTTTTTTTTTTGTTTTTCGAGACAGGGTTTCTCTGTGTAGCCCTGGCTGTCCTTGTCCTGGAACTCACTTTGTAGACCAGGCTGGCCTCGAACTCATAAATCCTCCTGCCTCTGCCTCCCGAGTGCTGGGATTAAAGTCGTGCGCCACCACGCCCGGCTTGTCCTTTGTTTTCTTTTGTCTTGTCTTTTCTTCTCTTTTCTGTCCCTTCCTTCCTTCCTTCCTTCCTTCCTTCCTTCCTTCCTTCCTTCCTTCCTGTGTTATGGGTTAGTTGTTGTTGTTGTTTTCGTTTTTTGAGACAGGGTTTCTGTGTGTACCATTGGCTATCTTGGAACTCACTCTGTAGAACCGGTTGGCCTCAAACTCAGATTCACCTGCCTTTACCTCCCCAGTGCTCGGATTGAAGGTGTGTGCCGCCACACCTGGCAGAGAAACCCTTTCTTAAAGGAAAGATGGAAACAAAACAAAACAAACAAAAACCCAATTGATGCTGGGCTTAATACCATCTGCCAAGTTTTAAAACTCTGCATTTAAATAGGCAGTTGCTAGTGGGAA
Organism: Mus pahari; assembly: GCF_900095145.1. Taxonomy (NCBI): domain Eukaryota; kingdom Metazoa; phylum Chordata; class Mammalia; order Rodentia; family Muridae; genus Mus; species Mus pahari. The sequence goes on along the minus strand of NC_034613.1, from coordinate 139,174,857 downwards.
TTATTTTTTTTTTTGCTAAAAAATAAAAAAAGCAAAATGTGGAATAGTTTGTACATTTCTTAAGTTGTGTAAGATTTTTGTTCATTGATAGAATATATATATCATCTCCTGTAACAAGATTCCCCACCCCTTAAGATACATGGCCACTTCTCTGTCCCTTCTTTTGAAACAGTCTTCCTTCCTCAGCCTCCCAATACAGGCCTCTACTAGTTTGTGGCTCGTTTCTTCCATATCAGTAAATACAGATTAATGCTTGTCTGGTTTTTGAGACAAGATCTCACTCTGCGCCCAGTCTGGCCTTGGTATTGACCAACTGTAATGATCCTCTCTCTCTGCCTCAAATGGTGAGATTACAGATGTAAGCTACCTTGTCTGGCTCAGTCATGAGAATGCATTTATTTCGATGACACTAATCAACTTTATATTAACTGGTAATAGGTTAGTTTTGTTGTTGATTTTAAAAACAGCATGTACTATAAATCTTTGGCCATTTGTCAGATAATCTCCTGCTGGGCGTAGTGGTGCATGCCTTTAATCCCAGCACTTGGGAGGCAGAGGCAGGTAGATTTCTGAGTTCAAGGCCAGCCTGGTCTACAGAGTGAATTCCAGGACAGCCAGGGCTATACAGAGAAACCCTGTCTTGAAAAACCAAAAAAAAAAAAGGATAAATCTCTAAAAGTACAAAAAAAAAATGATTTTTATCCAGGGGTGATGAAGCACACCTATAGTTCCAGGCATAGGTAGGTGTAGCTCTTGAGTTCAAGGCCAGCCTGGTGTGCAGAGTGAGTTTTAGGACATCTAGGGCTACACAGAAATCCTGTCTTGAAAAACAAAAATATCATTTTTAAATAAAAAAAAAATCTATGTGTGTGGATATTTTGCCTACATGTGTGTCTACACCACATACCTATTTGGTGCTTGGGGAGACCAGAAAAGGGCATCAGATTTCTTGGAACTAGAGTTAACAGGCAGTTGTGAGCTATCATGTGGGTGCTAGGAATTGAGCCCAGGTCCTCTAGAAGAGCAGCCACTTCTCTTAACTGCTGAGCCATCTCTCTAGCCCAGTGGAAATGCATGTCTAAAGAAGCAGGTATACAGCTAGAATGCTTAATACCTGTTGCAGGGTTGGTCTTCAGAATCCTTTATATTTCTTTCTTTCTTTCTTTTTTTTTAAATTATTTTCTTTACATTTCAAATGCTATCTCGAAAGTTCCCCATACCCTCCCTCTGCCCCTGCTCCCCTACCCACCCACTCCCACTTCTTGGCCCTGGCCTTCCCCTGTGCTAGGTCATATAAAGTTTGCAAGACCAAGGGGCCTCTCTTCCAAATGATGGCCGATTAGGCCATCTTCTGCTACATATGCAGCTAGAGACACGAGCTCAGGGGGGTACTGGTTAGTTCGTATTGTTTTTGCACCTACAGGGTTGCAGCCCCCTTCAGCTCCTTGGGTACTTTCTCTAGTTCCTCCATTGGGGGCCCTGTGCTCCATCCAATAGCTGACTGTGAGCATCCACTTCAGTGTTTGCCAGGCACTGGCATAGCCTCACAAGAGGCCGCTATATCTGGGTCCCTTCAGCAGAATCTTGCTGGCATGCATGTGCATTAGTATCTGGGTTTGGTGGCTGATGATGGGATGGATCCCCGGATGGGGTAGTCTCTGGATAATCCATCCTTTCATTCTACTGTGAGTGTGAACTCATGTTTTCTGGTACTTACAAGGGTACTAGATATTCTTCATTGAACTTTAATCATTATGTTTGATAAGTTAAGCAGGATTTCTTTGAAAACTTATTTAGACAAGCATGATAGCACACACCTTTAATCCTAACGCTGGGAATGGGCGGGGCTGTGGGGGCAGAGGCAGGCAGATCTTTGTGAGTTTAAGGCTAGCTTGGTCCTCATACTAAATTCCAGGACAATTGTAATAAATAGTAAGTAGTAAAATAAATAGTTAATAGTAAAAGCCTGTCTCAAGCATTACATAATATTATTGCTATTGTGGGTAAGTGTGCAGATATGCCACAGTGCCTATGTGTTATAGTGTACATGTGGAGGGCAGGGGGACATTTCGGGGGAGTCAGTTATGTCTTTGAACTCAATGTTCTAGGGATCGGGTTCAGGTCATTTGTCAGGCTTTTGTTGCAAGCATTTTAGCGGCTGTGCCATCTTGTCCACCCAGGTTAAACATGCCTTCTTGTTTGTATCTTGTTTACTTTTCTTTTTATGAGACAGAGTTTCATGTAGCCTGAGTGGGTTTTGAATCAAAGTTCTGATACATGTACTTTTCTCAGCTCTCGGGTTATACCTTGTTGATCTTGTATTTAAGTGACTACTGGTGAGATTAGACCGCTGTTCATTCATTGCCGCTTGGTCTTGCAAACTTTATATGCCCCAGTGCAGGGGAACACCAGGGCCAAGAAGGGGCAGTGGGTGGGTAGGGGAGCGGGGGGGGGGGAGGGTATAGGGGACTTTGGGGATAGCATTTAAAATGTAAATGAAGTAAATACCTAATAAAAATTGGGAAAAAAAAAGAAAACCATTTCTTTTTTAAGATAGGCCTGTTCATATAGCTGTTCTTTACCTGTTTCCTTTTGGATTGTTTAAATCATACTGATTTGTAAGGTGCTAACATGTTAAGGATATTCAGTCTGTCTCTTATTTCATAAATCACTTCTTTACTTTCTAAACTTCTTTATAGTGACATATGAGGAGTGGAAAACATCAAGCTATATGAGACCTTAGTGAATTATCACAAAGCCAACACTAATGTCACTTTACCCACCTGGGACATAAACATTGGCAAACTTCCCAAGTCAGTGGATGTGATTTTGAATGACCATTGATGGCTGAGATCACAGTAGATTCAGGTGGCACGAGTATACTTTATAAAGAGAATTAAAATCAATATAATTATTGAATAACAGTTGGAATTCTTTTTATTATCACCACCATCATATGGAGGTCCTTTAAAAATATCATCATCCATAATGTCTACTTTCTTTGTGGCTTACCAATTCATTCTTTTGATAAACAAATGTCCATAATTAATATCATTCAGTTTATCTGTCTTTTGTGATTGTTGCTCATGGTATTACAATGAGTTATTCTTCTGTATTATCTTTAAAAACTGCTTTTTTCATTTGCATTCAGAAAATTAATATTAATACTTTGTACAAATTGGAAGTCGTTTAATTTCACTTTCCCTTATGGACATCCAAATGCTAGTATCGTTTATTGGAAAGATGTGCTCTGCAGTGCCAGCATCCATCTCATATGTGAGCTATTTCTGGACGTTCCTTTCTGTTCTCTCATCTGCTTGTCTCCATGAGCTTCATAATACATCTTGATAATCTAGGGAGAAAAGTCTTTTTGTTCTACTACAAGGGTGTCTTCTTTGCCATGACAATCTGCTCCCTGTATACATTTTCAAATTAACCTGTAAATTTCCATAACAAGTTGTTACTGTTGATTGGGATTATATTGGGTCTGTAGGTCTCCTTTTGACATCTTAAACATGATAAGCTTTAGTATGGAAAATCCTTTTATTTTTAAGGCTCCTTTAATTTTTAAAATTTTGTTTTCATTTCATTTACCTTTAGTTACTTAATTTTAAAATTCCTTTAGTTTGAAAAAAATATATGGGTGTTTTGCTTGCAAATATGTATACCACTTGTATGCTTCACATCCATAGCTGCCAGAACAAGGAGTCAGAGCCCCTTAGACTGGAGTTACAGAAAGTTGTAAGCCACCTTGTGGGTTCTGGGAATAGAACCTCTGGAAGAGCAGCCAATGTTTTTAATCACTGAGTCATCTCCCTAGCTCCTTGTTTAGTGTGTATGTGTGATATGGTCAAAGGGCAACTTGTAGGAGTTCTTTTCTTCCACCATGTAGGTCCCAGGGATCCAATTCAGGGTTTTTTGCTTGGTGGCAAGATACCTGAGCCATCTTTGCCCCCAAATTGTATTTAAGACAGAGCCTTACTGTGTATTCCTGACTGGCCTGGTATTTGATATGCAGCCCAGTCTAGCCTCAAGGTCACAATTGTCCTTATGCTTCAGGTTAGATTACAGGCAAGTACCACCATAAATGATGTGTTTGGTCTTTTAAAAAATTAATTGACTTTTTTCTTTGACAGTTTTATGCATATATATGATGACGTTAGTCTTTTTCACATGTAGCTCAGACTGGCCTTGAGCTTTTTGTGTGGCTAAAAATGAGTTTGAATTTCTAATTAGCCTGCCTTCTCTTCCAGAATTCTTAGATTGCAAATGTGTATTACTTTGTCTGCTTAAAATTCTATTGTTGCCTGGAAGTGGTGGCACATGCCTTTAATCCCAGCACTTGGGAGTCAGAGACAGGCAGATTTCTGAGTTCAAGGCCAGCCTGGTCTACAGAATGAGTTCCAGGACAACCAGGGCTACACAGAGAAACCCTGTCTCTAACCCCCCCAAATTCTATTGTTTAATGTTATCACTGGCTTATAGAAATTAATACTAACTTATGTGTCCCTTATGTTGATAACATTCATTTTCCCCTAATTTATAAACTAGGGATTTTTTTAAGTTTTTTTTTTTTAATCTGTATAATTTGTCAGTAATGATAGTTTTTTTTCTCCATAGTTTATATCTTTTATTTTCCTTCCAGGCATTATTCTAGAGGAAGGAAAATGCCTTTCTTATAATAAAAAATGTACCCACTTCATATCCTTTTCCTTTGCAAAGCAGACATTAAATAAATGAAGGTAAGAAAAATGTCAGCAATATTATGCCAACCCCATCCCCAAAAGGCATCCTGCTGGGGCTGCCACTCTCCTAGGACTCTTGAGATGTTTTAACAGATCTAAGCATCAGGGAATGGTATAGACTCCCAGTGAAGCTGTGCCAGCCTGGGCTAAACCTCCCTGCATCTTGCTCAGTAGTCCCGTGGTGAGCTGAACAATCAGAGGACATAGTCATCTCTCAAGATCTCTGGTGTTGGTTTCATTTTGTTTCTATGAGTCAAGGTGTTGACTATGCCTATATAACTAATAGTGGCCTGGAACTTGCTCTATGGCCCAGGCTGGCATTGAACATGTGCTCCTATTGCTGAATTCAGCCTCCTGAGTGCTGGGATTATAGGCCTCTGCCGCCATGCTCAGCTTTTTCTTCATTCTCTGCACAACCTTTCGCTTATCTGGATTACCTAGCATTATTAGAAACTCAAATTCTTTCTGAATGAAAAACTAAAACTGCAACCTATTTTCATTTCTGAATTATTTCAGGTTATAAACCCAATTCTGTTGGGACCTCAGTGGCCATGAGACTCAGTTAAAACTCATAATGCCACCAATGTTAATAATAATGCCACAAATGTTCCTAAAGGCTGTTTAAACAAATCACTTCAAATATTTTTAATGCTTGAAATTTCATCTTGAGAGCACTGTGAAGGTAAAGGAGCTAGAGATAAAGGCTTGCTAGTAGTTACAAAACTTCCTCCAAATAATGGAGTCACTAGTGAAGCCACAGGGCATCATCCCTGGTCATTTTTTCTTAGTCATTATTCTTAATATTCTCCCACAGGAGGTAGCCCAGGGAGATTTCCATGTTTGCAGGAGACATTGCCTTGCTCTTGTGATGCTCCGTGGTGCCAGTAGAGATAGGAATTTCAGGAACTCTAGAAACGGCACAGGGAGAGAAGTGGTGTATGTGTGTCAGTGTGGGCAATGTCAGGGACTGTTTGCCAAGGAAAATTCCAAGTTGGTTAGTAATTTGTTTAGTTACAGCTGAAGGATTAAGTATTGCTATAGGTTGTCCTCTGCAATGTCATAGTAGTGACAAAAGTGAGCAAAAGCAGTCTATGGGCCATTGTGGCCTGTCAAAGTCAAGTCAATGGAGCATGTGATGGTATCCCCTAACTGTAAACATACAGTTGGAAGGCTAAAGTTGGAGAATTGCTGTGAGCTCCACACAAGCTTGGGCTATACAGTGAGTTACAGGCCAGCCAGTGGTTACAGAGGGAGAGGTAGAGAAAAATCAGTGCCTGCTAGGCAGCCCCAAGAACTAGATGGGAACTGAAGGGATTATTGCTGCAGGGTCACCTCCATGGGAAGAACTACTGGTCATCACGATTATGGCCTTTCAGCAAAAACATAATGGAGGTGGGTAGCAAAACTCAGGAGACCGATGAGCTACTACTGCACTAAAACGGTGCTTTTGTGACAGGTTTATTTTTGGGTCATATGGCACTTTTGATGAGTAAGGGTTTCATTCATTGGCTATTTGGGGGTTATAAGAGTGGGCAAGTGAAAACTAACCATAGGTTTGTAGAAGGCCAATAATGTTTTTTTTTCCCTTGTATTTTTCATCTTTGCCATGGTAGGTGTTTGATGACTGTCAGCTGTCAGTGGTATGTGTGGATCATCATTAAGACTTCAGAAGACTTCGGGACACTCTTAAATGTTACTCAAATGAGCTCAGTTTAAAAGGGGGGGCTGGAGAGATGTCTCAGTGGTTAAGAGCACTGACTGCTCTTCCAAAGGTTCTGAGTTCAAATCCCAGCAACCACATGTTGGCTCACAACCACCTGTAATGAGATCTGATGCCCTCTTCTGGTGTGTCTGAAGTACAGCTACAGTGTACTTAGATATAATAATAATAATAAAAAAAGGTTTCTCTTTGACCAAACTAGCTGATTAAGTAATTTCATTCCCCTAGATTAAAATATTTTAATAACAAGTTTAGAGGAAAATCTTATTCTAATTTTNGAAAATGATGTATTTGAATTCAATTTGCAGATTTCAAGTTTGAAGAAAAAAATAGTGATGGCTGTAATTATAATCAGCAGATGAATGGGATGTGAGACCCATTTAAGTACAAAATATGACCTTAAATTAATTAATTCAGAACGTTCTGGATGCTCTTCAGACTGTGCTGATATTTTAAGTAGAAATTTCCTTTACAGGAAATATAAATGCAATCTATGCTATAGTAAAGTAAGGATTCTAGAGGAAGCCATGTGGAGTAAAGAGCTTTTTGTTTGCCCAGCAGTGTCTTGCTGGATCATTTTTATGAGTTATGTGTGCCTTTCTTGAGTTTTGAATTTATGCGGTGAGTAAATGATTTTTTTCCCTGTCCTAAACATACCTTTTCTACTGTCACAGGGAGGGACTTAGAAGTAGAATTTCAGAAAGCACAGCTGCCTGTACAGTTTAAACATACTTCTATCGAGTAGCACCATCTTTGAAAATGGGTTCTTCTTAGCTTCTCTATATGGAGTAAATTCAAATATATTATATGACTGTTTCTTTTAAATAGAGCATAAAAATAATTCTTCTGTTTATTCGTTAGCATGAATAGCTTCCAATCTTCTTCTCCCCTACCGTGAACACATATTTTGTTCTTTATAAGGAATGGATTTTAATATATAATAAGTTTTTCAATTACAAGTAGTATGTCAGAGACTAGTATCTGAATCTGGTACTTAATAATTGTTCTTAGTCATGGCAGACTATCTTTTCAATTTTGAATTATTTTTTATGTTCTTGGATGTGATAGTCTATAGTATTCATAGTGTTACAGTTATGGAAGAAATAGTTGATAATTTAATGTTTAGGGAAATGTATTAGGGTGTTATGATTGTTAAATCCCAAATAGAAGAGACTGGAGAGAGCACTGGTGAGAGCATTTGCTGTTCTCCTTGAGGACCTGGGTTCAATTCCCAGTACCCAAGTGATGCACACAACCATTCATAATTCTGGCTACTGGGAATCCAATGGCTTCTTTTGCCCTTGGGCACCAGCATACATGTGTATACACACACACACACACACACACAGGCAAAACATTCATGCACATAAAATAAAATAAGTAAATCTAAAAGAATCCAAATAGATGTTGAGGAATTTTTTGAAAAGTTGACTTAAGAAGAGTTAAGGCTGTGGAATGGGCTCAGTTGCTAAAGCACTTGCCATAGAAACCTGGAGATGGGAGATTGGATCCTGAGAACCCATGTAAAGAGTGAGGCACGTGTGACAGCCACCTGTAATTCCAGAACTCAGGAGGCAGAGAAGGGCTCCCTGGGGCAAGGTGGTCAGTTAAACTAACTCTTATTGGCTAGCTCTGAGTTTGGTGAGAAACCCTGCCTTAAGTAGTTATCAAACAAGACACTTGAGGTCAGCTTTAATCCTCTACAGATGTTTACTCACACATACACCTGCACATATGTTTACATCCACACACATACATTTGGCTGTGCATAACACACACACACACACACACACACACACACACACANCACACACACACACACACACACACATGTTTACATCCACACACATACATTTGGCTGTGCATAACACACACACACACACACACACACACACACACACATGCATGCATGCACGCACGCATTCACCAAACCACACCACACCACACACAGCACACCACTCTGAAAATAAGTGAAACAGACATTTCAGTGTCTAGTTCGGATTTTGGTTCTTCAGTCCATACTCATTTCATTTAGAGAGAGAAGATATTTCCTATGGCTTCATGCTTTACTGATCTTGAACTCATGATCTTCCTGCTTCAACCTTCTGAGTACTTCTGCATTTTTTTTTATAATTTTAGAGTTAGAATTCATAAACTCACTTCAGGGAACACTTATTTATACCTATTAATTTTTAATCCATTTCTTGTAGCAAGTCCTTAAAAGAAAAATTTTGTTAAAATATCACTTAAAAACTGAAATGTTACCACATTATTTTTGTTAGAATAACTTAGATTAAATATGGTTAGATTATATAATAGGTATTTTATGTGCTATATATGGAGAAGTAATTAAAGATGATAATAGAGCAGGGATGACCTGATGGTGCAGTGGGAAAGGATGCTTGCAACCAAGTCTGATGACCCAAGTTTGGTCCTTGGAACCCAGAAAATGTTTCTTAACCTCCATATGTGTATCCCCTACACATCCACTCACTTATACAAGTAAATACACATTAAAATGAAGTAAATGGATAAAGTGAAACTGGTTCTTTCTGAAAAAAAATTCAGCTTAGTAGTAATAGAAAATGACCTTTCAGTGCTTAAACTCATTCTGTCAGTGTGGCTGGATTACAAATTAATTGCTTACTATTGAGTATATGGGGATCCGGTGAGATAAATGGAACAGCCGTGAGCATTGTGGGAGAAGGCTATTTATTACTGTCAATCTGTCATCATCGTCATCATCACCATCAATTGGCTACTTTGGGAATAGATGGAAAATAGATAATCACTAATAGATTCTCTAATAGCGCTGGTAAAGGTTGATAAGTGATGGGTTACTCAGAAAATTTTTAGAAACCAAATGTGTACAGCCACGAAAGTGCTATTGCAATGTGTCTTTTTCCAGAGATGTCTGTGGGAGGTATTGCCTCTCTGAGTCCGCAGCCCACAGCTAAGCATATGCTGTTGGGTGCTTGGCTTCTGTTGGCTAGCTCAGAGGAAGGACTCGGTGCAAAGTGGGACAGGAGGGGAAATCAGGAGGATATGGAAGATGCTATGTCCCTCTCCATTTGATTTTACTGTGTTTAATGATGAAGGCTTTCCAAGACCGGTTATTTTTCTCGCCATATATATCATATATTTTTGGAAATATTTGAGGAAATAGTTGACAGTTTGATCAACCTTTCCATAAAATGATTCAATATGTTGAGCTTCTTATTTTGAGCATATCTTTTGGTTTCCTCTCATAAATAGATGAAAATGGTTTCCATTTCTGGCTTCTGGGGCAGTTGGAACACTTGACTAGCATCGACTAGGCCATGAATTATATCCCCAGCAACAACCTAATTTCTTTTATGTTCTTATGTTGTTTGAGTAAATGTTCATAAGCTGTCGTCATCACTGGAGAATTTAAAACTCTGTATTTTGTATAGCTTTTCTTTTATTTCTTTTTTTCCCCACTCCCCTCAAAAAAAACAAAAAACAAAAAACCCCCAACCAAACAACAACAAAAACCCCAACCCTGATCTTGCACTTCATTATATAATAATTTAACTCCATTTATGTACTGATTTCCCCTTCATTGTTATTGAGGCTTTACAGTGCCACCAAGCAATTTCCACACATAACATTCTAATTTTGGAGAGAAGTCGGGTACAAAATTGAAACACGATTACCTTTGCAGTCTTTGGTGGATTTGGGGTTAAAAATAACAAAGCAACCCTTCTATAATGTTAAACATTAGCCATTGTAACTCAAAGGAGATGGCCTTTTGTAAAAGATTTTAATTTGAGGACATTGGGGCTCTCTGAATTACAGAACCTCATCATTTTTCACATTGTATGTATTTATTCAGCAAGCGAAATTATGTACTTGTCTGTTATTGGATACTTACAATATGGTTCATGTTCTGGGTCAGCCTTCTATCTTCTCCAGCATGGATATAATATACATTCCTAGTAATTTTTTAATGGGTAGCTGATAAAGGAGGGGTGAGGGTAAGATAGAATAGAAAGTCCTGCGATTGCAGTCATTTATTACCTTCCTGCAGTGCATACTGGGTAAATTTGTTTCCTTTTCATTTAGTCTTATACCCCCTCCCCCTCCAGAAAATCCTTTCTAATTTTTAAAGGAATGTTTGTTGACACTGACTGAAATATTTTAGAGAGTTAGATCTCAGGCATAGTTTTAGAATATTTAGTGTGTTTTAAGTTGGTTTCCAGGGTCTGTTTGCATTAAGATATATAGTAACTGACAAGCAGACATTTGTCATCCAGGTTAAAAAAAAATCATTTCTTGCTTTACTGTGTATTCAGGTGCAGGTATAGGAGTAAATGTTAGCCAGTGGAATATGAGTGGAAATGTTGGGGACATCTTTTGTGTTTCTCCTAAAGAGAAGTGAGTTTGGCTCTCCCTACATCCCACTTTCTCCTTTTTTTTTCTGTGACTGGAATGCAGTCAAAATGGTGAAAGGTTTTTTTTTTTGACTCTGAAGTGGAAAACTCTGGAACATGTTCCCCAGATATTTACATGAAAGAGATATAAATTTCTGTTTTATTTAAGCCACTGTTATTTTGAGCTTAATGTTAGATGACCTAAACTGATATCCTAATTCAAGTATTAGTATACATTTAGCAGGGTGCAGTGGTTCATGGCTGTAATCGCATCACCAAGTAGGCTCAGGCAGGATTGCTGCCAATTTGAGACCAGCCTGGACTATTGTCTTAGCTTCTGTCCTGTTGCTGTGACAAAATACCCCAAGAAAAAGCAATCTAAGAAAGGTTTGCTTTAGCTTACAGTTCCAGAGAGATAACAGTCACTATAAGAGAGGGAGCAGGAGCATAGATCAGCATGTCACATTGCATCAGGAAGCAGATGAATGCATGCTAGTGCTCGGCTTGCTTTCTCTATTCTGAACTGTCTAGGCTCCCCCATGGACAGGTCATTCTAGATCTGCCAGAGTGACTATTAACACTAATTATCACAGCTGTATAGTGACCTTTAGGGCACCCTGAGCTACAGTGTAAGACTCGCTCCCAAAAGCAAAACAAAACAAACCCTGAACCATATACTTCATAATATGATTAGGTATTGGCTGAAAGAATAGACATTTGCTCAAAAAACTTAAAGGCAGCAAGATTTTGTACTAACTCAGCTTATCATCCGAAAGCAATTCAGAAAATAATCAGGCAGCCTTTACCTTTAAGATTTGCCCTTCTCCAGGTAAATTTTAGGTTTCTAACTCAACTAGTTGCAGGTCTTTTGTGACTGCCTCCTCAAAATCACAACCCAAAGCCCCAGATCTGTCAGATCTTCTAGTGAGCTCTCAAGATGGTTACTGTCTTGGTCTAGGAGTTGAGTCCCTATCTCCCAGAAAGGAGCATAATTCTATTTCCATCTTTGGCAAGGGCTTTTTATCTCTAGTCAGATAAATTATGGCCCAGGGCAGTGGCGTGCAATATTGTTTAACTGGCATCTAAAGACTGTGACTGGCATCTTTTTGTTTTTCCTAAGTGTAGCTAGGATGGAAATGATGGGTGTCTTCTCTGAGTAAAAGCTTATGACAAAGGTTTTTGAAACATGTTAATATTTTCTTACTGGTCAAGTGGTTCTTTAAAATTTGCAACAGTTGAAAAGACAAAAGAGAGGCTGAGGATGCAGCTAAGTTGGAAAAATGCTTGCCTAGCATGCACAAAGCACCATGCTCGAACTCCAGAACTTCATAAAGCAAGCACTGTTGGCATACATGCCTATAATCGCAGAAGGCATGGAGGTGGAGGCAGGAGGATCAGAGGTTCACATCGAAAGCTCCGCTATAGCAAGTCTTGACTGGCCCATGTCCTGTCTCCAAAAAGGTAAATTAAGAAAAGGCAAAACACTTGAAATATTTCAGGAGACTTCTTCGTTTATGCTAGGTTGTAAGACCTAAAGTAAAATGCTAACATTACTCAGAACAAAAAAAAAAGAGTATCATGTAAATCTATAAATTAGAATATGTAATTTGGAAAATGTAAGTTTATTATTGGCTAAAAAACCAATAATACATACTGGAGAATTAGTAGCTCATTCCTTTAATAGTACTTATCTCATTATATGATATAGGTTTGTTCTGTTTGATATCTTAGTCTGAAGTAATTTGGATAGAGTTGCAATAATGTATGCTTCCATATTAAATTTGATGTCTGAATTTTGGAATCTTATTTGGCCTGTGGCTTTGTACATATTGACTAAGATTAAGGTTGCTTATTTGGAGGTATATTTATTATAAAAATGAATATTATTCATTTTTCTAGATTTTTTAAAAATGCAAATTGAAATAGAATTGATAGGCAGTTCTAGATGCTTTCATGATAAAATGAAAAAAACCTGAGGCATATATATATATATATATATATATTATACATAGACCTCTTTTGTGTGTTTATGATCAGACATGTGCTCCTCAACATACTCTAGCTCAATGGCAAGTTCAAGGCCAAGTAAAAAATTTTGTCTCAAAAAACAAGCTCAGGCTGGGCATGGTGGTATAGGTCGTTAATCCCAATATTCAAGAATTAATGCAGGTGTCTCTCTGAGTTTGAAGCTGGCCTGATCTACACCGCAGGTTCTAGGCCATCCAGGTCTGCATAATGAAATCATGTCTTTAAAAAAAGCTGGATGGTACACATGAAGAACACAAGAGTTTGACTTCTGACCTCCCAATGCATGCAAGAACACAAACATGTTCACACAAACACACTTAGACATGCACACAAAGAAGCAGAGAGAATAAAGATTAAGTATATATTTGTATATACATATATCTGTATTTATTGGTTTTGCCTTTCTTTATGTCTTCCTTTCGTTGAGTTGCTATCTGTTGGCATTTCTTTATTACAGTATAGCTTTGCCCCAACCACCTTCCTTGTTCTTTACTAGCCCTTAAATAAGTGTGTGGACTCAGCATTACTGTCCTGTGCCATTTGGTTCAAAGAACAATTTCTTAAATATGTCTTGTATGTTATATCTTCTGGATATCAATTACCTCATTTTTACTTTTTAAAATACATTTATTTTGCCTTTATGCTTGAAACAGTAGACAGGTTTCAGTTTGTTTGTCTGTTTGTTTTTGTTAGTAGTTTGAATGTTGAATTGTCCCAATGCTGCCTCCTTTTCTTCCCTTCCTCTCTGTCTCCCTCACTTCTTTGACATGGTCTTGTTATGTGGCCTCAATTGGTTTGGAAGTCACTTATGTAGCCCAGGTTGGCCTTGCTCATGGAGTGGTTTCTGCTTTTAGCCTCCTGCAATGCCAGCGCTCTGCCTATATATGTGCTACCAAGTCTTGATTTCTATTGTTTCTAACCAGAAACTGGCTATTGACCTGGCTGAGTCTGCCTTGTATGTGACAAGCTCATTTTACTTCTTTTACCATTTTCCTAGTTTTCCAGTTTGAGTGTGTGTCTTAGCTTGGATCTTCTTGTGTTTATTCTATTTGAGGTGTATCGAGGTCCTTAGATGTTGTGCTGTATTAAGGTCCTTAGATGTTGTACTGTTCCATTGCTGAGAAGAGACACCATGACTAAATCAACTCTTATATAAGAGAGCATTTAACTGGGGGGCTGACTTACAGTTTTAGAGGTTTTGTCATTATCATCATGGTGGGGAGCATGATGACTTTTGTGGCACTGGAGCAGTAGCTGGCATGACCAGAATGTTTGAACACATATCTAGAATTTTTGTAACAAGGCCAGAATAATGATTAAACAAATAGCTGGGATTTTTGTGGTCCAGTGAAGTTGACACATGCAATTAACTAATGCAATATGCTCAAAGGTAGCTCCTGGTTTCCTGAGGGCTGCTTATTTCTCTTCATTCTATTTGCTTCTTCAGATTGCATGATCTTTGTCAGTACAGTCTGCAAGTTCACTGATTCTTCTGCCAGCTAAATATCTGGAGCCTCTTTAATGAGTTCTTCAAATAATTAAGTACAAAGTTTAGGATACTTTTCAGTGTAGAGAAATATTGTAAATGTAGTAGAGCTCCCATCTGCTTCTCCCTTTACCATCTCACTTTAGTGGTATATAGGCATTGCAGTTTATGAGTCGGTGATTCATAAATTATTGATTTATTGATTATTGATACTGCTAATAAAGTTTCCAGACTTCATTCAGGCCTCATTTGTAATCTGACCTGAGAATTCAGGAGAGGTAATAGCCAAATCCCATTTTGCAAAATGATTTTGCTAACATTTCTATAAAATTCAACCTGTCTTTTTATTGAAGGAACCCAGTGGAATTCCTTTCTGTGTTTTTCTTTTAATTTACACTTACTTAGTGTGTGTGTGTGTGTGTGTGTGTGTGTGTGTGTGTGTGGGACAGGGGGCACATGTGTGTATGATGCAGAAGTTGGAGGACAACTTCTAGATATGGATTCTTCTCTTTGACCATGTGGGTTCCAGTGGTGGACTCAGGTTGCTAGGTGTGGCAAGCAAGAAATGCCTTTACCTGCTGGGTCATCTCACCATCTCTTCATTTCGTGTCGTACATTGGATGTGGCCTAGGTCATAAGTAACTAATAACTAAGTGACAGTGAAATAATAATAAGAGTAAATTATAATATCTCTGCTCTGTTCAATTATAAATGGTTCCCTCAAAACCTGATTTCTTTCTTTATTAAGTTTCTCAAGTTTTATTAATTCTGATGATTTTTTAAGGGGGGACTATAAATTCTTACACCCCCACCCCACTCTTACAGGGTTTTCCTCATATACTTATTTAACTGCTTATTGCTTGTCTACATATCTATTTCCTTTAGGCAAAATATAATTTCCTGAGAAGTAGATATCATACTTCAGATTCTAGCCTATGCATATAACATAGGTACTACATTAATGAAAACACACAAAAAGATAAGAATTATATCAAGAGTTTCTAAGATTTTGTCATAGGGTAGAGAGATCTCAGTATCATTATCTTTCCTGTCAAAATTCTCTCTGAAGTGCTCAAAAAATCATTTTAGCTTTTTTCTACCTGTTAACTAAAGAACTTAATAACAGCTCATATTTATGAAGGAAAGATAAAAATCAAAGAAAAGTAGTGGTCTTGGGATAAGCTGTCCTAAGAATTCATAAATAAGAATTGACCATGTATGTTTATAACAACAGTAACTGTCAGGGAATGGATTATTACTTGCTCTGGAGATTATCCATAATATGTTTTACAGTTCCACAAATTTAATTATTTGTGGGTCAGATTTTTGTTTTTGTTTTCCAAGACAGGGTTTCTCTGTGTAGCCCCGGCTGTCTTGGAACTCACTCTGTAGACCAGGCTGGCCTGGAACTCACAGAGATCTGCCTACCTCTGCCTCCTAGTGCTGGGATTAAAGACCTGTGCCACCACTCCTGGCTATTATTTGTGTCTTTAATTCCATGCAGAAAACATTGTAAAGCCCGTTGAAATACTAATCATCACCTTTCTGTTTGAGGACTAACAGAATCTGAAAGCTGGAACAAATCTTCTATGTTCATTCCAAAACAGAGAAAATTCATATGCAGGTCCTATAAGCAGCTTTTGAGAGGGTGCTTCACAGCACAGTAGGTGAAGAGTGGCATAGCTTCCTGATGACCATGGAGCCAGTTTCATCATGGGATCACCATTTACTTCAAAATAACTACTACTTAACTATAGGTGCAAGATTCAGTCCTTTAAAAAGACCCACACTCAGTGTAAATATCATCTTATCCGCTGTTCCGGTTAGTCGGGTTAGCATAGCCTAATTTTAAATATCACAAGTGACTTTTTAGTTCCTGGCATTGATATGTCTTTCCTTCGAAGATGAGACATCATTATCTCAACAATTGAAGCCCCATTAAAATGACGAACAGTTAGTCCCCACGCACTTCTTGTTGGCACAGACTCTTCCTGCCAGAACTCCAATTTCTATTTTTCAGAGAATACTGATAAATCTGAGTGCCATCTTTCACTAATTATTTGACCAAAACCAAGTCATTTTTACATCTTTCAGCCTGTGTTTTCATTCATTAAGAGGAAATAATACCATCTAAACAAAAATAGGCTAATAAGAAAGACTGATCTTTTATATATATATAAAAAAAGAACAATCATCATTAATTGTATAATGACAGCAGTATAACAGTAAATGACAGAAATAAAGCAAATACCTTTACTAAGTGGGATTTATCATCTTAATTAGAAGCTTGTACTTAAAGGGGTTTCCCAAATGACACAAGTAATTTATGTCAATTTACCAAAAGAGATGGTAAATTCATAAAATATCATTAGCACTTTTGGGGGATGTGGGGAGGAGCCAGTCTTGCTATGTAGCCCCAGGCTGTCCTTGAACTTTGTGCTAAATGTTGGGATTACAGACTTATATGACCCTGTCAATCTCATTTTAGTCTTGCCAATTGTTGCTCATTAAATTGTTTACAAAGCATGGTTATTAAATTGAACAACATCATTGAAAATTCTGAGGCTGGAGAGATGGCGGCTCAGTGGTTAAGAAACTTGCTGCTCTTCCAGAGGACCTGGCTTCAATTCCTAGTACCCATAGAGTGGGTCATAATTTAGTATAATGTTTAATGCTACATTTATCATCTCTGTGTCATTTCTCCACACGTGTGTGTGTGTGTGTGTGTGTGTGTGTGTGTGTGTGTGTAGAGGCCAGAGGCCAGCCTCAAGTGTCATTGGTGCCATCCACATTTTTTTGATTGAGGCAGAATCTCTCATTGGCCTGGAACTGGCAGGATTTCTCAGATCTTGTAGATTTTACATTTCCAAGGCAAGCAGTTTACTGACTAAACCTCACCTGAGTTTACAATGAACATACAGACAAGCATTACTTTGATGTATACAGGTGTTATGTCCACTTGTGTGCCTGTGCACAAGTGTGCAGTGCTCTGGGAGGCTAGAACAGGAATTGCATCCTCCTGGAATTGGAGTTGCTGATTGTTTTGAACAACCACGTAGGTGCTGGCAATTGAACCCAGGTCCTCTGCAAGAGCAGCCAATGCTTTTAAATTCTTAAGTGACATGTTTGGGAGTTTCTAGCTTGGCAACCACACAGAAGTTCTAAGAAGAAGCGTGCCATGAGAAGTCATGAGAGACCTGCAGTCCCCTGCCCCACATTCTTTGCCTTGTGAAGACCTTCCTTCAAGCTGCTTCATTACTATAGAACCTCTAAAGCAGTGACTATAAGTAGCATTTTCTCATGTTCTGGAGCAAAGTTTGAACCTGAGGAGAAGGTATGGAAACCCCTGAATTTGTCCTCATGTCATATAACTACTCTGGGGCTAGAGCTTTGTAGCTAATGTTTTAAATGGGGCAGTCTTGTTTGGACTAAGCCCTTCAATCTGTGTGGATTGAACCACAGGGCAACCAGCTGGGGTATAGTATCAGAGAACTGTTATTGGAAGGGGCGGGGTGGGGCGGGGGTTGAGATGCCCTGCAGATACAAACTGTCAGGGAAACCCCACAGTCCTCACAGGTATTTCCAGTTTACAAAAGAAAACAGATGCAAGCTGTCGGAGACTGTGCAGCTCCACATCAAGTTAGTATGTGGTAAGATGGGAACTCCAAGCTGCTCTTAGCCCTGTTTTGTCCTTTCTTAAAATTGTAATCTGCTTGAGGGAAAGAACCAATCTTTTCTTTTCCTTAGGTTTTATCTTTTATTGCTTACATCATTTATTGATCTTAAAGAAACTGTAAGTTTTACTGTTTGCCCTTCGAAAGTTAGCAGCACAGACAAGCTGAGAAAGTGTAAGGGTTTTTGTTGTTGTTGTTGTTGTTTTGTTTTGTTTTTTCTTGATTTTCTTCTAAATTTTTAAATTTTTTTTTAAAAATAGGACACAAGTATCTTTAAGTAAAAATAACTTTCAGTGAATTTGGAAACTACCCCAGGCCTCCTCTTGATGCCTTACAAAGTTGCTGCTGTCTAGTTATTACCACTTGGTTTTCATCTTTAACATAACCCTCACAGGGCTAGAGCTTAATCACCAGCTATTTGGAAGGCAGTGTTCTATTTGTTCTGGTTTTGCTATTTTTTTGGAAACCTCCTGAATTGTACTCAATCACTCCATAGACTTACCTTGTAAGTGATTTGGAATCATAATGAGAAGACGGGATAGACTTTACAGATTTCATATTGATCCCCCGTGAACTGATTTTTATTATTGAGAATTTTAGTATCCATTCTCAGTTTGCAAGGCTTTGAGTGCTTAGAAATGAATGTGTGGACTTGAAAACAATAAGGAACCTCGGAGATCATCTAGCAGAGGGGTCTCAGAGTTCAACCAAGAGGTTAAAATTAGTCAAGGTCAAGCATCTACCAGGACATTTGTCTTGGTGAGAGAAATCTAGGTTTCAGAATGTATTATGTACTTTCCAGTGTGGGACTATGAGGACCAGGAGTCTGGAGATCAGATGAGAATGTCAGTTTGTCAATGTATTAACACTGTAGTCTGGAAGCTTTTGGAATTTTCCATGTTGTTGACTTTGAGATTTTATGGTGTCTTCAAGACTAGTAACTTCTACTATGTTGTTTTAAAAGGTGTGTGTGTGTGTGTGTGTGTGTGTGTGTGTGTGTGTGTGTGTGTGTAGGTGTATATAGGTGTCTGTCAAGGCCAAGTGATCAGATCCCCTGTAGCTGGAGTTACATTTGTGAAGTACCAGATGTGGATGATCCAAACTTAGGTGTCCTCTACAAGAACAGCAAGCTATACCGGACATCTGTCCAGCCCTCTTCATCTTCCACTATGCAGATTTTTTGCTTGTTAGTAGATTTTGAGAGATTTAAAATCAGCAATAATATCATAATATGATTGTTAATATGTTCTTAGGTAGAATTGTACAAAACAAAAATGGCATTTAGTTAGAATACAGCTTTTTACATTTTTTGTTTGTGTATATGTGCCTGCACATGCATGTTATAGCAAACAAGTCTAGATCACAGGTCAGCTTATAAGAGTTAGTTCTTTCTTTCTGCTATGTGAGTCTGGGGGATCAGATTTCAGGTTTTCAGGTCCCTTTCCTCACTAAGCTTTCTTACTTGCCCTAGAATATAGTAGTAAGTATAATGCAAGATTATTCAAAAATAAGATAAAACATTATGAAATATTTTCTTAGAGTATATATGTATTGTACTTTTGACTCTCACTTAAAAGAATTGAATGACTGTAGACAGGCTCCTATGATGTGTTTAAGCTGCTTGCTGCTGCTTGCTTTGTGTAAGTGGGGGAGGAATAGATGCTGCTGATGGAGCGCAGGGCCTCCATGCATGTTAAACAAGTGCTTCTACTGAGCTATACCCCCAACCTCATTCTCTTGTTCTTGTCGACAGTACTGTGGTGATTAATTTGTGTGTGTATCATATGTGTGTCTTTGTATACAGATTCCTAAAAATGTATTCCTGTGTTAAAATGTTTGTCTTTAATTTTGGTTTTGTCAAAAATTGTGTCAGTGTGATTTCCTACTAGCATTGAATGAGCAAGCTTAATTTCCTCAAGTTCTCAATATGGTATGTTTACTCTTGGTTGTTGCCAATCTGAAAAATCATATCTCAGTATAATTATTTTTTACATCTGTCTATCGTGTGTGTACGTCTCTGTGTGTGTGTGTGTCCCTGTGCATGCATGCCTGCACACATGCATACACATAGAATGGTTAGAGGACAACTATTGGGTTTGATCTCCAGGACTCACACTCAGTTTGTCAGCCTTGGCAGCAAGCACCTTTACCCACTTATTTTTCTGGCCCAAATGTTCAGTCTTTAATATATGTATAGCCAAGTAACATTGTATGTTCTTTCCATTTAATTATTTAACATCCCAATCACTGTCCCCTTCTCGGTCTCCCCATCACAGTCCCTACCCCCATCCTCCCTCTCCTCCTCTGAGAGAGTGGAGGCCCCCCTCCCCTGGGTATCTCCCCACCCTGACCCATCAAGTCACTACAGGACTAGCTCCATCTTCTTCTACTGAGGCCAGACAAGGCCTAGCCCAGTTTGGGGAACCGATTCCACAGACAGGCTACAGCTTTAGGGGTAGCCCCCATTTCAGTTGTTGGAGGACCTACATGAAGATCTAGCTGCACATCTGCTACATATGTGCAGAGGGCCTCAGTCCAGCCCATGTATGTTATTTGGTTGGTAGTTCTGTCTCTGGGAGTCCCTAGGGTCCAGGTTAATTGATTCTGTTGGTCTTCCTGTGGAGTTCACATCTTATATATCCAAGAGTCAGTTTTGTTTTTCTTTCTATGACTTCGGGGGTTTTTTTGACTATTTTAATTGATCTTAAACATTTGTGTGTGTGTGTGTGTGTGTGTGTGTGTGTGTGTGTGCATGAATATGTATGTAAAAAAACAAAGGAAAAGTTTGAGTAGTTGTTTCTATCCTTCTGCTATGTGGGTTGTATTTAGGTCATCAGACTTTACAACTAGTGCCTTTACCTGAAGAGCCTTCTCACAGGCTCCACACTAGTTGCACACTAATTGGTTATCCAATACCAAATGGCCAGCGCTGAAAACATACATACAAGTAACATTATACAGTCTAAAAACACAAATACAAGTAACATTATACAGTCTAAAAACACAAATACAAGTAACATTATACAGCTTGAAAACATACATACAGGTAACTTTATACAGCCTGACTGAGCAGATTTCACCAGTGTGTGTGTGTGTGTGTGTGTGTGTGTGTGTGTGTGTGTGTG
>NC_034613.1:139134952-139152975 GCF_900095145.1 Mus pahari | reverse complement strand
CACACACACACACACACACACACACACACACATACAGACACACACATGTACACACACACACACAGACACACACGCGCACATGCGCGCGCCTATGGAGGCTAAGGGCATCCATCCCTTGGAGCTGGAGGTAGAGGAATTGTAAGCCTCCAGAAGAAGAGCAAGTCTTCTTAAGTATTTCTCTAGCTTCCTAGCTCAGTATTCTTCAAAGTCTTGAACTCTAGTTCCTTCCATCCTTTTATAATTTTAAGGATGTTGTTGTTGTTGTTGTTGTTGTTGTTTCTTGGAGTAGGGGACACAGTAACTCGGTTCCCATTTTCTGGTGCGTGTTAGTGTACCAAAATCTAGGAAGTTCCAAGCTTTGTAAGTTTATTTTAAATTTAGTTATTTAGAATTTGGGGCTCAAAATATCATTTTGAGGTAACCTCAGTAAAAATTGATCTGTAAATTTTTTCGTATAGTTACTTTCAAAAACATTTTTAACCTCTAAGATAGCTTAAATGGTTGGTATAGTATTAATATGGTCTCTGAGTTTTTCCTGCCCTATTTTAGCTCCTTTGTTTCAGTGTGATCCCCAAAGCCTTCTTTGGAAGGCTCAGAGTATTTAGTAGGATTGGCAGTGCTGGGAAATGAGGATCAAATTGGTCTTGGATTAGTGTATTTCCTTCCTTGTAGAAAGACTGGAAAGGACACAGCAAGGTAAATGTTGGTTAGTTTGAACTTTTCACACTAGCAAGTTCTGCGGAACTCGTGTTTACCAAGTAGGTGTTTGATTTAATGATAGGAACTGAAGTTTAGAGGCTAGATTACTAAATCAAATTACTTTCTGCTATTGAGAGAGTAAAGCAGAATGAAGACCCTATTATGTGAGGGTCAGATGGTCCTGTGCAGGAACAAGTCTAAAATAGAGTGTACTCTCTTTTGCCCATTTAGCTGTGGGAAAGTCTCCACAAGAAGATAATTAGGATGGTTTGCACAGGGTTGTGCTTTCTGCAGAACTGGTTTCCTTCTATCCATGGATCCTGAGTTTTTAAGATGCTTTCAAATTGTTTGAATTCTTCTATTATTGCAAATTTAGTCATGTACCAAATTTATTCCTGTGCAATCTTCAGTGACAAAATGGTTTCCTCATTTGTATGTATAAAAACAATGCCAGGAACAAAAACAAAACTCATGATTCAACTGATTTTGTTCTCTCTTTGAACAGAAGAAAAGATCTGTTGAGATGAAGATTATAATTTCAGCAATGAAGAGAACATTCTAGGCCCAGGCAGCTTTTAAATTCGGTGCTCATACTTTATGAAATAAACTCTAAGCCTTATCTTTCTGTCAGTTCTTATAGCTACCTGCTTACTTACATATGCAGAAACAAGATTAATTCTAGAGCTGATGAGATTGCTCAGTGGGTAAAGGCACTTGTCACACAAGCCTGACTTTTTTTTTTGATCCCCAGAACCCACAGTGTGGAGGGAGAGAACAGAATTCAGTAATCTCCACACCTGTGTCTGTCTCTCTGTCTCTCTCTGTCTCTCTTTCTCTCTTAGTCTCTCTATCTCTCTCCATAAATAAATAAATGTAATATGTTTTAAATTCTCCTAATTCTAGGTATTTAATACTGTGAGACATTTGGTTATTTGTTTATAAAGTTGATGGCTAGTAACGTCAAATCTTGTCTTTGGAAGGTACTGTAGAGGGCATCTAGTTTAGTACAAGACTGGTTTCAATCAGGGACAAACTGTTTCCAGCCACCCCTTCCTGCCACCTGCTGGTATTCTCTGTGTGTTCTGCTTTAGAGATACAGGCCTTCTCTGTTCCTCAGCTCATCAAGTTCTTCTTTGTATTGCCTTGAATGCTCTTCTCATGACCCTGTGCCCATGGCTTACTTCTTTTCATAGAACAGAATATGGTTTCTCTGACAGATCACTCTCAGACCACCTATCTAAAGGACCCTTTCCTGTCATCTGCCATGACTTAATTTTTTTATAGTAATTGTCACTGTAAATTTATCATGCTTGTTTGTTGCCCACATCCCCTTAGCGTTATGAAAGCAAGAGGCAGGCTGGTATTCACCAGCTTATCCCAAAGCCTTTCCTACCATCAGATGGCCCGTTGGAGGCATCTGATAAATACGATCAATGTGAACAGAATAAATATGACTGGTCCTTACCTAATCACTACTGCACTGAGATCTCTCTCTCTCTCTCTCTCTCTCTCTCTCTCTCTCTCTCTCTCTCTCTCTCTCTCTCTCTCGTGCGCTTCCTTTTTCTCAACAAGTTCAGATAGGATGTCAGTTATTTTTCATAGAAGACAAACTCAGTTTCTTCATTAGCTTTCTCACTGGGTGTGATTTGAGGAGTGTGATAAACTCTGGTTTATCTGTCCCTAAGAATATTTTGGCTTTGTTAACTGTATCTAGCAATAGACATAGTAAACTGTGTGGAACCTAATCCTAAGTGACAGAAAGGACATAGCATTTTTGTTTAAGTCATTAATGCAGTACTCAATGTTTTATTTTCAATAAGAATTCTCATTTGCATCCAAATAAATGGTGAAGAAACTAAATATATATGATGTCTTAGGGTCATTGTGAATTCTTAAGAACATGTTTTATGATTGAATATAGCAGCATAGAAATTCCAAAACCACAAATATACAATACGGAATAATTACAAGTAAATCATCAGTTAAGCCAGTAATTAAATAGAAATGACATCTCTGAAAGACCATGTTAGTATGTGTCTCTTCTACATTTCGCTGCTCCCTAGAGGTAATTAATATCCTGATTTTTGTAACAAACATATAATCACATATATGCCTACATGTTATGGTTTGTGGCTTAGTTTTTCTGTTTTAACATCGTACATAAAAGAAATGAGTTTGTTTTTATTAGTTTTCTGTTATACAACAAGTTGCCACTATTGTTCCTCTAAAAATCGCCGATATGCTTTAGCTCACAGTTCTGTGGGGGCAGAAATACACCCTGGCATGGTTGACTTTTCTATTCAGGACATGATGAGGCTGACACTCTGCCTCTTGTATTTTTTTTTCTTTTAGTAAATAGGCTCTCTCTCTATAGTCCCAGACTAGTCTCAGACTCAATTCTCCTGCCTCACCTTTCCAAATGCTGGGGTTACAGGTGTGTTCATAGTCTACCATATCTAGCTTAAAACAAACACACAAATGAAAACAAAAAACCAAGAAAAAATGTAGATTGTAACTTTGATTTCCAAGGCCCAACTTTGTCCTTTTTTTAAAACCCACTTAAATATGTTTCCTATTTTTGGAATTTCTGGCATGAATGATTTTTCTATATTGCATATATTCATTTTAACCTTGAGATTGGTGCTTAGTTATTTGTTTTAAGTTTCTGCATTTTTTGATGTATGTATATCCGACTCTTAGTTTTCATTCTTCTTTAAAAACAAACACTTGTTTTATATAGGTGTATCTTACATATGTGGAGGTCAGGGTCAAGGCAATCTATAAAAGTGGTTCTTTCCTTCCATGATGTGGGTCCTGGGGATTGAACTCAGGGTGCCAAATGCCTTTACCTGCAAAGGCATATCATCCTCTGGCCCCTGACAGTTTCCTTTTCTAAGTTTTGATTTAGCTTCTTGCCATAAATTTGTGGCATTATAATTTTTAAATGTTAAGACTTCTTGTTTGACTCACTAATGGGATATTTTGGGCATTACTAACTTCCAAACATATTAATATTTTTCAATTATTTCTTTACTGTTTCGCTTCTTCCATGTTTTAGGTATGGAGAGAGAATGCCGTCTGATTTCAGCCCCTGTAATTTGGTTTGAATTACATTATGGCCTAACATACCATCCGTTATAAATGTGTATATGCTAGAGAATTAGAGAAAAAGTATTGTGTAGGTAACTTGGTGTTTTTAGAAATCATCTAGGATCTTCTGAATGCTGACACCTTTCTTTCTCATTGAGTTCTTGCATTATTCTCTTGTTTTGCTATTCTAACTCACTGAGTTTTGTCTCTCACCCTTTGGACCAACCAGTCATCAAAATGCTTGCCCCCCCCCCTTTTCTACCTTAATCCTGCAGTTATTTCCTGGGCTTTCCAGATCATCTGACTCTTTGCGACCCCTGTGAGTCCCTTGCTTTCTCAGCTATCTGTTTAGCTCTTGCTTGTGGGTTCTCACTTTGTATTTCTTCTGCCTGGTGGTGTTTCCAGTCTATCCACTATAAATGAGAAATGATTTGTGACACTAATACCAGGTCTAGATTGGTGCTATTTTCCCCTAAGATGAGCAGTGACACCCCCAATCTTCTTATGGACCCATGTTAGTCCAAGGTACATTTAGAGGTTCTATCTAGATCTCTGGGATGACATAAGGCCATAGTTCTGCTCTGTGCAAAGGCTGACATATTGCTGGTTTCCTTTGTCTAGAGATGGTAGCTAGCTCTTTTGGGCTTCAGTTTCAAATGACTAGTGATGTACCAAGCTTTGTCCTTTTGAAACACCCTTGACTTTGATATTTGTGCCCCTATATTAGTAAGGGTTTCATAAGCAACCTGTTTTTCTTTCATTTTTCCCTGATTTCTTCAACTTGCAAAAAGGATCAAAACAGTTTAGAGTGGTTTGGGCTACTTCTCCTGGTTCTATTCTTTTGCATTGATTTGAACCAGTTACTTCTTTATAATCTTTAACTATCATAGCTTTCAAGTTCTTTTTTAAAAAGTATTCCCCCAGCATTTGTATTTGTCCTCAAAGACACATTTCATCCAAGTTACATAATTTGCCGTTAACAGAAGCTAAAGTGTCTTTGTCTTCATCCCATTTTTTTCGCTTTTAAGATTAATCAGTGTTATTCAGCTAAATTTGGCAGCTTTTTTTGCCTCAGTATGAATTCTGATAGTTAAAACACAGATTTTGACACCTATGGTATGTATGTACTGGCATATTTAAATTGAGGTCCTCAGTTTACCTTGTTTGGCTTGCTACAGAGACTAGGCAGTAACACATCTGTATCTCTTGCTGTGGACCAGTATTCGGTGCTGGGTCATCTCAGTGGAGATCATTTACTTGTTACCTCAGTTCCCTTGAAATAAATTATACTGTAATTTTCAGAAGAAAGGATATTTAGATGTTTCCTGGATCTTTCAAACCAGCCTTAGGAAGTGAAGATTATCTCTCCAAAATATTCTGAGCATCTTTTAACTAAACACGCATCTTCACTGCAATCTCAAACATCACAATTTTTCCTCCCTCTGTACAGTGAGAAGCTCTATGGGAGTGAGAGCCTGGACTACTTAATTCACCACAGCCTTGTGTGTCTTTTCAATCAGTTCATTAGTCTGTATGTATGATGCATATTGTGTGTGTTTACCATAGGGACGTGAGAGTAGAGGTCAGAGGTCTGCTCTTTCCATCACTGGGTTCCAGGGCTCTGAACTTCGCTTGTCATGCTTGTGTGGCAAGTGCTTTCCAGTTGATCCATCTCCCCAAGATCCTTGTGGACCTATTTACCATTTCCCTGAAACATGGGAGATAGCCTCAAAATGAAATTTTAAATAAATAATAGAATGTTTGACCTTTTTTCCCAAACTGTAACATTGTAAGACAGGTATCTGAACATATGCCTGTGATCCCAGCCCTTGAGAGACCAAGGAAGGAAGATTGCCATGAGTTTGATGCCAGCCTAGGCTATAGATTTTGTGACGCCCCCTCCATTTAAAAAACAACAACAAAGGATTGTAACATATTTTTTACTGACTATAATAGTACCCCCTTAAAGCAGTGGTTTCAATCTATGGGTCAGTACCCCTTTGACAAACCTATCTCTAAATATATTTATATTACAATTCATAACAGTACCAAAATTACAGTTATGAAGTAGCAAAAAAAGAATGTTATGGTTGGGGGGGGCACTAAAACATGAGGAACTGCATTAAAGGGTCACAGCATTAGGAAGGTTGAGAACCACTCACTGCACTAGAGAATTGTGTGTAGGTGGAAGAAACATGTTTTAGTTTTCTGAAGAAAGTATAATGAAAGGTGGTCAGTGTGATTGGAGCCAGGATAGCCACATAGGGAACTAGAAGATGTTCTCAGAGAATGGAGTCAAGGCATGTGGCTTACAGATGGACTTCAGCTTTTACCCTTGATGGTGTGGGAAGTCATTCTATAGTTTGCAGTGAGATATAACATGATCCAACCTACTGAATGTTACTCCAAGTCCTATCAGGATTGTAAGAAGTTGGAGGGATATTGTAATATTGATTTTACTTATTCTTTGTGTTCATATCTGTCTGTTCCACTGTCTTTACTTGCCTCTGGTGGCACAGCTCTGTTAGAACTCTCAGTATATTCTGTATTCAGTAAACCCCCCTCCCTGGCCTGACTTCCATTCTTTTTTTTTTTTTATCCTTATAAAGGAGTATTACTTCTACTTGTAACTCTACTCTTCCATGCAGATTTTGTTTGTGCACATGAGTGCAGTACCCTCAGGTGGCCAGAAGAGGGCGGTGGGTCTCTTGGAAATGAACTTGTAAGCATTTGTGAGCAAACATGTAGGTGCTAGGAACCAAACATGGATCCTTTGCAAGAACAAAGTTCTCTGAACTACTAAGCCATCTCTTTAGGTCCAATATATTTAATTAAAACCAAAAAGAGCTGTATCTGATAATTTACATTATTACCTGGTTGCAGGTATTCTTTTTTTTTTTTTTTTTTTTTTTGAGCATCTCACTGTGCAGACCTGGCTGGCCTTGAGCACACAGAGATCTGCCTCCTGGAGAATGCTGGGATTGAAGGGGTGGTTCACTATGCCTGTCTGTTGCAGGTTCTGTATGGTTGCAAATCTTCATCAGGATAAGAACATTTAAATATCATTCAATTATGCATATTCTAATTGTTTGGAGGTCTTATCCTAGTTTACATTTCCACCATCGTGTTTGCAAGAACACTTCCTGTCAACATATCATGTGAAGTACCTTTTTAAAAAACTTTTGTCCCCTCACAATAGTCACAAGCATTTACATTTTGTTTTTCTTTGACCTTGAACTCATAATCTGACCAAAGCTAGGTATGAATTTCTTTTCTTTTTTGGTTTTTTGAGACAGGGTTTCTCTGTATAGCCCTGGCTGTCCTGGAACTCACTTTGTAGACCAGGCTGGCCTCGAACTCAGAAATCCACCTGCCTCTGCCTCCCGAGTGCTGGGATTAAAGGCGTGCGCCACCACACCAAGCTCTAGGTATGAATTTCTGATCCTCCTGCTTCTATCCCAAGGGCTGAAATTACAGTCATGTACCAACATACCTGGCTAGATTTAGGCTTTACATTTCTGGTAGAATTACCACAGAGATAGTGATGTATTATGTTCTATCAGGAAACATATAATGTTGGTTTCTTTCATTCTTGACCATGTTACTTTGACCACTTAATTATGGTTGTATTGGGCAGAATTCTTCACTTTAAAATTGTACTTTGTTCTTTTGTAATTAATAAGTACCTACCTTGTGGGTAGATAGTTTGAGATAAGATAGTATTTTTCCTGTAACTTTCAAGTATAAATTTTAGCACATATTGATGACACTTGCTAAAGTAATTATTTCGAGAGTGATTGCTACGTGGAGATTTTGTAATTCCATCACTACCTTTATTATTTGTTATAGAACTTCATAAAAAGCTTTGCCTGTATTTATTTATATTTATGTTTTTATTTCATTCTGCAAATTATATATATATATATATATATATATATATTTTTTTTTTTTTTTCCCTGTTGCCAGTATGAGTCAGTTGAGCTTGGCTCCTAAGATCATTTGACATGCTCTGGTTGTTCTTCAGGCATTTTCTTACTTTCTGGCTCTGCACTTTTTCTGCCCTAGTCTTAAATTAGTCACTTCTTCAAAGAACTGGGAGTCTTTTCATTAGAGTATGTAGTGTGCTCAGAGCTGTTGGTGTGCCATTATGTGTATGCTCTCTTAGGGCATAGATCTAGGGAATATGTATATGTGAGAACATAAACATTTACATCATTTTCTTACCCTTTCATATCGAATTTCCCTTTTGTGGGACTAAGAAATGGAGATCTAATTCCTGCCTGGAGAAGGTAGGGCTTATAAGGCCCCACCCTGAGCAGAGGAGCCATTGGCAGTTGATAGACACCATCAGTTTTCTTCAGGGATGTGGCCCATGGTAGGTTGTCCATGTTCCAGTGGCTAGCACCCTATACCCATGCACATACTGGCTAAACTAATTGGACTCTGGGTTATTAAAAAGAAAAGATAAGAAATTGGGAGGGGGAAGTGGTAGAGGTTTCATTTAGTGTATACTTACCTGTTTGGTCCAAAACATAGATAAGGAAGTTTCTTGTCATCTGGGTATAATGACACACACCTTTAGCCCCAGCACTTGAACATACTGGAGTCAGAGACATGTGAACTTCTGAGTTTCAGTCAGGGATATATAGATAGTGAGACTATCTTTAAACAAAATGGTTCTATCACTATTGAAGAAAAAATGTCTAAGATCTAAGTATGGTTGAGTACAATGTTTGTTGTTATTTTTAGAATGAGGATTCTAGGTAAATTCCTATTTTCAAAAGTTAACTGGTACTTCTTTCCTTAATAGTGGTCATGGTATTAACTTTAAACTAAGAGGTTCATTTCATTTGAGGTTCTTTCTTCCTACTTTCATCTACAGCATATGAAGCATTAACACAGATAAAGAAAACATTTTAAGAAGGGTAAGATAGGTTGAGTATTGTAACCTGACAGTAATGGTGCTTCATTGTGTCTGCTCTTCCAGGGACTCATTTAATACTGCACAGTTGATCAAATGTATGAAGGTTCCTTGCCAACCATCGAGAATTTCTTCGTTGGGACATTTTTCCCCTGTTTACTAAATAACTTGTTTAGAAGTGTCTTTTTTGGTGCCATGTTCTGTGGCTCGCATCAAAAGAGGAGTTTGTCTTCATGAAGATTCCTAACATTGGTAATGTGATGAATAAATTTGAGATCCTTGGGGTTGTCGGTGAAGGTAAGTTAAAATTTCACGTTTGAAGTTTGGAGTACTATATCATTTTATACATCGCCAAAATTTTTATTCAGATCCTCTTAGCTTATCAATTCAGATATGCACATAAATGTACAGTAGTTTTTTAAAAAAAGCCTGTTCTTCAACTATGTGGGTCTTATTCTCCAAGTGGAAAACATTTAAAAACCCTTTAAAGTTTAATAGATATTTTTTGAGACCAAGTATCTCAGTGTCACTTTTGCTGTCCTGGAACTTGTTCTATAGACCAGGCTGGCCTTGAACTCAGAGATCCACTAGCCTCTGCCTCTGGAGTGCTGGGATTAAAGGCATGCGCCACTATGGCAATCAGGTATTTTTAAAACTGACCTGATTTCATTCTCTTCACTAGCGTGGTTTCCTTAGTCTATGTATTTTTGTTATTACATTTTTTATCATCTGAGCTATTTTTTAAATACCTGAAAATTCATTTGTATATGCGAACTTTAATTACTGTGTAGTAGACAAATGGATAAATAACTTTTTTTTCCTTTGAGAATGACAGACCATAGTTTATGAGTTTTCAAGTAATGGTTTTGATTATATTTTAATGTCTTAAATTAGTATGCATGGAATGGTTTTAATGCCATTTATTTTCTTTCCCTGTAGTGTATCACATGATGCTTTTATGACCAAAGCTATTATTGATTAGATAAAATACAATTCAGTTTTCAAAAATTGACTTCTAGAAAAATAATGACCCTTTCTTTCTTGCTCAGTCATTTGAGATAGCTTTACAGAAATTTGTAAAAATGATTTTAGGGGCTGGAGAAATGTCTCAGTGGTTAAGAGCACTGACTGCTCTTCCGATGGTCCTGAGTTCAAATCCCAGCAACCACATGGTGGCTCATGACCATCTGTAATGAGATCTGATGCCCTCTTCTGGTGCTTCTGGAGACAGCTACAGTGTACTTAGATATAATAATAAATAAATCTTTTAAAAAATGATTTTAGATGAGTATCAGGGGAAACGGGTTCTTAGCATTTAAAAAAAACAGATGTTACAAAAAATTTTGGATTTTAGGTTTTTAAAATTAATTTTGAATTTCAAGTATTGAAAATTTTGTACAGAGCTCTTTAAGATTTTAATATTAGATTGACAATTTTTTAAATAAATAGAAATAATGAGAATCTGATTATTAATTAGGTGCTTGTTTCAAGGTCTGAAGTTCAAATCACACCAAAAAGTGGTCCTCCTCCCTTTTCATCTCATCGTTGATATTACACAGCAACAAGTTATTCTCAGTCTCTTAATTTTTTGAAACAGGGTTTCTCTGTGTATCTTTGGCTATACTGGAACTTGCTCTGTAGACCAGGCTGGCCTCAAACTCACAGAGATCTGCCTGCCTCTGCCTCCTGAATGCTGGGATTAAAGGCATGTGTCACCACCTTGCTGTAAAAAATAATTTTTAAACACTGCTTTTTAAGAACTTATTTTCAAAACTATTGCAGTTAAAGACTCCTGCAATAAAGGGAAGAGGGTAGGTAGAGTGTAACAAAGTTGGAATGTTCCAAAGTTTGGATCTGACTGTCTAGATTATAACCTTGTTTTGTTTTTTGTTTGTTTGTCTGTTTTAAGTATGTATTAATGAAAATCTTAGATATTGGCTCAGGTTAGCCAAAATTACAAGCCTATCATTTATAAATTAGAATCTGTTGATTGTAATTATGGTCTGTCATTCTCAAAGAAAAGAAAAGAAAAGTTATTTATAGCCAAACATTGTCGTTTTACTTTTTCTTTGTAAATTAACTCAATTGGTTGAGTTTAGGAAATGTACCTGTCAAGCATGCATTACTGTAGCCTACACTATGCATTTTGACCACCTAGAAAAGTTGCTGTGGACTGTTTCCTGGTGATTGCGAGTGAGTTAGAATGGTTCTAATCGCTGGTTTCATCTTAGCCATGATTATTAGACTCATGCCTCTTCACAAGAAATAAAGGAGCAACTTTAAGAGACATAGCTCCCAATTTTGTCTCACTCAAGTCCACCTTCTTATAGTGGCATGCAGGATTTGCCTGTCTGCTAATAACAATGTTTGTAGTGTTTCTTCAGAGATCCACCATTGCATGTATGTTATGTCTTGATTCTTTTAGTTAGCTGTTTCACATTGTAACTTTAACCTCCATTTCCTGGGTACTTTCCTGCCAAGGTACTGTTTCTTTATTCTTCCTCTAGCCAGGTGAGCTTCCCACTTACATAACAGGATGAGTAACTCAAGAGATCATGTCAGAATAAAACAGAAAGTGGCAGTGCTTGGGACCGATGCAATTTGTACTGGTTTTTAAAAAATTTATTTATTATATGTAAGTACACTACAGCTATCTTCAGACACATGGGAAGAGGGCATCAGATCTCATTACAGATGGTTGTGAGCCACCATGTGGTTGCTGGGACTTGAACTCAGACCTTTGGAAGAACAGTCAGTGCTCTTAACCACTGAGCCATCTTTCCAGCCAGCATCTTGTTCTGTTCAGAGGGATTTCTGAGGCTGGTAGTTTTGGGGTGTGTGGAGTGGGAGACTGAACATAGAACCAGTGACCATGGAAGAAAAGCACTATACCACTGAACTTCACTCCTAGCTCCAACCTATAGTACTTTGCCTGTTAGTATATTACAGTGTTCTAGAAAAGGCTATACTTGGCTCCTGGGATAGAGATCTTATTTGAGTAGGCTCTGTGTTTGACCTTACTCTTGTGAAACTATTAGCTTTTAAGTTTTAAGTTTCCTAGAACCTATTGAGTTGACTTTTATTTGATTCAAAACATGCATTTTTTGAGATGTCTTGCTGTGTACCCCTGTTTGGCTTGGCACTCACTATGTAGTTGGACTGGGCTTCACACTGATGGCAGTCCTCTTGTCTCAACCTGGTAAGTGCTATAATTGCAGTGTGTACCACTGTACCCAGTTCACATAGCCTCACAGCCTTATGGTGTGTGTGTTTTGTTCGATCCCATTTTGCTTAAAATAACAAATGTGTGTAGTTTTTTTCTTAGAAATGATTTGTCTATACTCTGGGTTTATACAAAAACACATGAGACCCCTGCTCTATTTGTATGTGGCTTATGATGCTATCACTCTAGAATATTGTCATAGATGTTGTTATTCTAACATATACTCATAAGCAATATAAATATAGAACTATAGTTCATATGCATATCTCTGATTGCTTACTTCTTTTTAATTATAGGAGCCTATGGAGTTGTACTTAAATGCAGACACAAGGCAAGTACATGATTTTTACACGGAAAACTATGTATGCATTGCAGCTGTTTTGAAACTGAAGCAGTGTTCTTTATATGTGGGCATATAATTAAAGTTGTCTGGTTCTGGTAGTGATGGTTAGTGAAATAGAATTGATATGTAAACATGGAGAAAAGGTAACTTTTGGGATAAATTTGATCATGGTAAGTGACCATTACATTTTAATTTTTATTTTCATACTGTTTTTAAGTCAATCTATTTATGTATAGGTGAAAGTTGTGTAGTCGGAAGAAAGAGGTTGGATGGAAGGAAGCAAGACAGTATCATATTAAATTTATATGCAGTTACACATAAACGAGGAGCTTTGTTGTGGGGTTTTCACGCAGACCTAATTGATTACTTGATGGAGTCCTATCTAGGTTTTGAAAGGTAGTGAATGGGTAGGTATTTGGCTGTGTACAAGGGCTTGGGATAATAATGTATGATTATGGGTGTTGGCTCTAGTTGATCACTCTCAAAGTCAATCATACAGGTTTTTGACTTCAGTAACCATAAATTATTCATAGTCACTTGAGGTTTCATAGCTGCTCCTTGGTGAATGCATCTTGCTCAGAGACTACATTTCTATGGTATTCTTATTTAGCCTCATGTTATTGTGTATTAACTTTAAGATCAAGGCTTTAATATTATGCATTTTTTTCCTTTTTAGTGATGTAGTTTGAATCTGAAATGAGTTCAACTATTGGACTCAAGATATTATCATCCATCTGTAGTAATTAATATATATGTAAATAATGAAAGCTTTTCCTTATAAATACCTGCTACCTTTTGATTTTGGAATCCATTACCATATGGGTTTGTGTTTTACATCATGGATCTATTTTAATACAATGATTTCTTAATTCGTGAATTTAGATATTTGAATTACTTTTATGTTGAAAATATCTGCAGATCTTTGTCAGTAACTAAATCTCAAAAGTTGCTTGAATGCTACTGGCTCTTGATTAAGGATGATTAAGGATTCAAAATACATGTAATCAAAATAAATTTAGTACACTGAATACCTCGTTAAGAAGTATTACTGTAGTTTGAAATTAAACAAATGGAAAGTTCCTTAATGAAATGCTCTTCTTTTAATGAGTTTCCTTGAGTTATAATAAATTTCCAAAGCTTAAAAAAAGAATTCCTGGGTGGGTATTACTTGTGAAATATAGGGTGATAGTTTCTAAGTTAAAGTTAACTTTTTTGAGAATGTAATACTTCCCTTTCTGTGATGACTCGGTTTTGTACAGCATTGCAAATAGAAGCATCAATGTTTAGTTGTGGGTTTTACTTTATTATTGTTTTTTGAGACAGGGCCTCAAAAATCCCAGGCCAACCTCAAAACTCACTATGTAGCCAAGAATGCTGGCATTGAACTTCTGATCTCTTGCCTCTAGCACTACAGTGCTGGGATTCCTATTATGTGCCACCACAGCCTGGTTATGCAGGGTTGGGGATTGAACCTGGACTCTTATGAATATGAGGCAAGAACTCTATGAAGTAAGCTACATCTGTGCTTAGCTAGTGGTGGGTTTTAAACCATAAAGATTTAGGAGATCCAGACATGTCTAGAACACACACACACACACACACACACACACACACACACATTATTTGCTTATGATTTTTATATTTATATGGTTTAAATATTTTTTGCTAGCCTGTCATTTATTAACCTAAATTTAGTCATTTTTTTGCTTGTTTTTGGGGGGGGTGAGGAGTGGTTTGAGAAAGGGTCTCTTGTAGTCTAGGCTGTCATTAAACTTCCTATATAGCTAAGGATAACCTGGAACACCTCATCCTCCTGCCTCGGCCTTCCAAGAAGTGAACTTATAAAGTATGTATCATCATACCCAGCAAGATGTGATTTTATTTGCAGAAACCTCAAGAGCCAGATTTTAAAGTAACTATTTTCTTATAGGTTACAAGGGCAAGAGAACTATGGTATATTCATCCTTGTAATTCAAAGGGTTGTATACAATAGCCAGTAGAGATCACATTTCACATTCAGAATGGGTTTCCCAAAACCAAAGGATGCCCACTCCCGTCCACTTTCCTTTAGTCCTATATTGCTGGTACTATATATTAGCCAAACCAAGTATATATTAAAACAATATTCTAACAAACAAGTAAATGGAAAGGTAAAAACAATATTCCAGCTAGAGGTATAGTGCATTTGGTAAAGTACTTACCTGGTATATAGGAAACCCTAGGGTTTATCTACAGTACAGCATAAAACAGCATGGTGGCACACACCTGGGATCCCAGCACTTGGGAGATGGAGCCAGGAGGATAAGGAGTTCCTGGTTCAAGCCAGTCAGCCTGAGCTTGTATCTAAAAATTATCTTTTCCTGCTCTTCACTAAATGAGAGGTTCAGATTAGCATTCAAAGTATTGTTGCTTTCCCCTTTTAATGCATCTAAAAAGATTGTCACAGGATGGAAAATTTAAAGCATAAATTAGGCCCTAACTCAGAATAATATGAAACTCATTTTAGCATCGGCAGCTGTTTAGCCATTTGACTTGTTAGAGTATATCCTTTTCCCAACTAAAATCAGACCTTCAAATCTATGCTCCAATATATAAAAATAGGGAATCCGGTGTGCCTCCTGGGATTTATGCTTTAGAATCAAATGAACAGATTGCTATGGAGTTCATGTTATAGGTAAAATATATGTGATCTTCATTATTGTGTTCATTATATAAGAAGAATTGTGCCAATATATTTGTATATCAACATTTTAGTAAGATGCTTAAAATTTTAGGTATTATGTCTCTATGTATATAGTAGGTTTATTTTTAAGCATAGATCAACTATTGTTAGGTATTAATTATATAATAATACATATTATAGTATACTTAAATATTATATAATTAAGTGGTTCATAATATATCTCTAAGCATGTATGAAAAAAGCCACTTTAGGTCCTGTATACTGATAAGAGGTTTAGAGGTCAAGTATGTTTTGTCTTTTCTGAACATAGTATGATGAGCAGGGCAAAAACTATACTTTCTTTTTAACTATTTTTTATGAAGATGGGCAGATAGCTGGCAGGAGAATGAAGGTCCCAAAGCAGGCTACTTTGGGCAGAGGACTCACCAAGTAGGGAAGATGGGTTGGGGAAAGGAAGCTAATCTGTATGGTTCAGGCCCTGCACATCTAATGACAGGGATCGCAGGCTGCTTAGTGCAGCTTGGGATGCGCCAGAGGACTCGGAGAGCAGGGAAGTTGGACGTGGGGAGGGAAGCTTACCTGTGTGGTTCAGGATCCTCAGGTCTGATGAAGGTTGGCAGAGTTGGCAGGAAAATGGAGGTCCTAGACCCTCCCCCCCACATATGTAGCAGATGTGCAGCTTGGTCTTCATGTGGGTCCTGAACAACTGAACCCCAATAGCTGTTGCCTGTCTGTGGGATATGTTCTTTCAGCTGGGCTGCCTTGTCTGGCCCCAGTGGGAAAGGATGTGCCTAGCCACACAGACTTGATGTGGCAGGGTGTGTGGGCGGGGATACTCAGAGGGGACCCACCCTCTCAGAGGAGAAGGAGAGGGGGAAGGATTGTGGGAAGGGATGACCGGGAGGGGGCAGTGAGTGGGATGTAAACTTAATAAATGAAAAAATGATTTAAAAAGCAATCATTTGAGATTATAATTACATCATTTCCCACATTACCTTTCCTCCCTTCTAACCCTCCCATATGCCTCTTTGTTTCATTTCAAATTTATTGTCTCTTTTTTTTCACTAGTTGTGTGTGTGTGTGTGTGTGTGTGTGTGCGCATGTGTGTGTGTACTCCTAAATACATAAATACAACTTTCTTGGTCTGTATAATGCTTATTGTATGTATTGTATGTTTTTAGTGCTGATCATTTAGAATTGAATAACTAATTGGTGTGTTCTTTAGACTTCAGTACCTAAGGCTTAGAGGTATCTTACAGGAGACTTTGTTTTCTTGCTTGCTTGTGATGTGATACATCATAATGTGCATGTAGAAGTCAGAGGACTATCTGCAGGAGTAAGTTCTCTCCTGCTACCACATAGGTTCTGGGGTTTGGAGGCAAGTGTTTTTGCATCCTGTGCTAGTTCACTCTTTTTAGCTTAGCGGTTGAAATGTTGCCCAAGTGAAAAATAC
The DNA here is from genome assembly GCF_900095145.1 of Mus pahari. Lineage (NCBI taxonomy): Eukaryota > Metazoa > Chordata > Mammalia > Rodentia > Muridae > Mus > Mus pahari. The sequence goes on along the minus strand of NC_034613.1, from coordinate 139,136,563 downwards.
ACCTTGTGCTTTTTTTGATAACTTCCATTTTTTGTTAAGTGTACACATTGACATGTATATGAAAAAGTCTTAATGACTACTAAGCTTCTGCTTATAATGACTTAAAAGTACTCATATTTGAAAGATATACCATTTTTTACCTTTGCCCTACACAGATACCTTGGTGGTTTTCTTTTTATTCATATATATGTGATTCCTCCTGCCACTCCTCTTTCCCTGAGGGCCAGAGTTGAAAATGTTAAAAACATAAACCCTGTTATACACACCACATATTGAGCACTGTCATATGCTAGACACTCTGCAGATGTTCCAGTCTCAACAGTTCTGGTTGTGTCCCCATTTTACAGATAAGAAACCATTAAGTAGAGAAACCAGGCTTTGTTCTGCTTCTAGAAGTAGGTAACTTGAGAAGGAAATGGAGTTTTGAAAAGATAAGATGCTTACAAGAGGGAGTGCAGAGCTGAATGAATGGGCTACTGAAAATGTTGCATCTTAAGAAGATTAGGGGGGAAGGAAGAACTGGAAAGAGAGTATTAACAGTAGTCTAAAAATTATAGAAGGACCTATGATGAGGCTTGAGAGGTGAACAAATCCATGTGCTACAATGAGCCACGTAGCGCATTGCCTATAAGTGAAATGGGCACACGATATTTTTTAAAAAGTAGACATTCTAGAATGTGCTGTTTTCCTCTTTCATGTTTTAAAAAATGTGATTGTAATAGGTAGTATATAATTGATTAAATATTCACTAGTTGTGCTCACTAGTTTTATATCAACTTTACACAAGCTAGAATCATCACAGAGGAAGGAGCCTCAGTTGAGAAAATGCCTCCATAAGATCAGGGCATTTTCTCAATTAATGACCAGTGGAGGAGGGCCCAGCCCATTGTGGGTGGTGCCATCCCCAGGGTGGTGGTCCTGGGTTCTATAAGAAAGCAGGCTGAGCAAGCCATGGAGAGCAAGGCCAGTAAGCAGCACCCCTCCATGGCCTCCGCATCAGCTCCTGTCTCTGAGTTCCTACCCTTAATGATGGTGAACTAAGTTGCTTTTGGTCATGATGCCTCATCACAGTAATAGAACCCTAAAACACTAGTAACAAATATCTTTGTCTATACCAAGAAGACATTCTTAGTTGTTCATTACTCAATTGTCACAGTTTATCGTTTGTCATAAGGCTTCCTTGTTGGCTTTTAATGTTTTTATTTTTAAGATAAGGGGTGTAGTGGTTTGAATGAAAATGGTCCCCATAGACTCATACTGAGTGGCATGATTAGGAGGTATGGCCTTGTTGGAGTAGGTGCAGCCTTGTTGGAAGAAGTATGTCACTGAGGATGTACTTTGAAGTCTCAGATGATTAAACCAGGCCCAGAGTCTCTCTCTTCCAGTTGTCGGAGGATGTAGAACTCTCAGCTTCCTGTCTTAGCCACTTGAGTGCTGGTAGTACAGGCTTGAGCCAACTTTTCTTCTTTCTTTTTCCCTCTCTCCATCTCTCCCTCCCTTCCCTGCCCTTCTTTCTCTTCTCTTCTCTTCTCTTCTCTTCTCTTCTCTTCTCTTCTCTTCTCTTCTCTTCTCTTCTCTTCTCTTCTCTTCTCTTCTCTTCCCTCCCCTCCC
>NC_034613.1:139094433-139134747 GCF_900095145.1 Mus pahari | reverse complement strand
CCTCCCTCCCTCCCTCCCTCCCTTATGACTAATGTCTCATACTATAGCCCAGGATATCCTAGAATTCACTGTGTAGTTTAAGTTGGCATCAAAGATATAGTGGTCCTTCTACTATCCTTCCAAGAGCTAGGATTCAGAAATGAGCCATCACACCTGACAGGAACATATACAGGAATTTATTTTGATTTTCTCCAGAACAATTTGTAGGCTTTTTAAACATCAAACTGTATCAAGGCCATATTTGAGGAAAAGCTGGTGAGATATATATAGTTTTGAGCAATATATTTACTTTGGGCAAACAACTGCCATCTAAAACTGTGCAGTATTTTCTACTAAAATAAAACTAACTTGTTTCCCTCCCTCCCTCCCTCCCTCCCTTCCTTCCTTCCTTCCTTCCTTTCTTCCTTCTTTCCTTCCTCCCTTTCTTTTGATACTGTGTTTTTCCATGTAGCCCTGGCTGTCCTGGAACTTGCTCTGTAGAGCAGGCTGGCCTCAAACTCACGGAGACCCACAGACCTCTGCCTCTGAGTGCTGGCATCATCATGCCTGGCTAACTAACTTGGTTTTAAAAAGTACACTAAATAAAGCTTCATATATAAGTTACAATTTTAAAACAAAGATCAGTAGAAGTTTGTTATATCATTTTTTCCGTTATTGCTTTCTTTTTATTTAAGTAAATATCAAGGTTTCTGCTTCATGTGTATAAATTTTTATTTCTTAAAATCACAGAGAAGCTTAGGGTTTAATAAATATTGTTAAAAACTGGAAAAAGTTTGCAGTTTTCATCATAATCCATTTTAAGTGGTTTAATTTACTGAAGGTTAGGGAGATTAATGAGATGTCACTTCAGGTTTAGAGCAAAGATAATAGGAATCATTAATAAAGAAAATATCTTTTGTCCCTGTTTTATAGAGGCACTCATACAGAACAATTAGTTCACTTGCTTTCTGTTCTTGACCTGTTTTTTGTAGTTGTTGGTGTTGCTGATCTAATTAGTTTTCTGAAATATTATAAGACTTTCATTAAAATGTTACTTCTCTGTAGTTATGTTTTACTTTAGTTTTGAGACAATGAAATATACTGGAACTCACTGTGTAGTACAGGCTGGCCTTGAACTTGTGGCATTCTTTCTGCTCCAGTCTCTGCTTTATGAGAGTTACAGAAATGAGCTCTCAAGCCCATCCCGTAACCAATTGATAGGAAGATCTGCCCGTATTTCTATATCACCAAAAGAAATGGATGTTATTTCCCATGCAGATCTGACTTCTTTAGGGAAGTAGAAGAATTTGGACCATTTCTTGCTTCCTGACCGCTTTAATCTTCGTCATCCTCATCTAGATTTGGTTTTATGCTTGTTTCTTAGTTAATGGAACAAACAACTACTCATTAGAATTACTTTTACTAGCTCTGTCTATGGGGAAGACTTTACCTCATTCTTTCTCAGTATTTTTGTTTGTTTGCTTTATCTTTTCTTCTCTCTTCTTTCTTCCCTCTGCCCCTCCCTCCCTCCCTTCCTTCTTTCATTCCTTTCTTCCTTTCTTTTTATTAGATAGGGACTTGCTATTTAGTCTTGACTCGCCTGGAACTGCTTGTTCCTGCTTCTCAAGTGCTGGTATTAAGGCTTATACTACCATGCCTGGCTCTGACTCAGTTTCTAAAGCATCTTTTTTACCCTTTGTAGAGGATTTGTTCCCCAGACTGCTTTTCCAATTTACCACATTCAAATGGCCAGGATCATCTTGGATTCCTTGTAAGGGACCAAGTCCAGCTTTTTGGTACCACCTCTCTTCTATATGTTTCTTTTCAGGTTCCTCGTTTCAATCAATGTCATTATTTATTGAAAATTATAGGGTGAACTTTAAATCCCTTTTATACAAATTTTGCTATAATTAGTACTAGAACATTCTTTCTCCATCTTCTTAAGATGATTGATTTCATGATAGGTTACCACCACTACCGTATGGCGCACACCTTTAATTCCCAGCACTGGGGAGGCAGAGTCAGAGTCAGAGGCAGACAGATCTCTGAGTTCAAGGCCAATCTGGTCTATAGAGCAAGTTCTAGGATGGCCGGGGCTACACAGTGAAATCTTGTCATGGGAGAAAAGAAGGAGTGACAAAGATCTGTGGTTAAGTAATGTATAATATCACCTTAATACAACTTTTCTTCAAAACTTCAATAGTAAAAATCAGTACAGATTATTTTTCTGTACAGACTTGAAAAAATATATTCACTGATAATGTAAAAAAAGCTAATTAACAAATGCCCTTTTAGTGGATATTGTTAAATAATAAATATAGTCTATGTGTTATTGAAACCAGTGACTGGAAAGTAGTGCAGGGTGGTCTATTTCTGGAAAAAATGTCTAGTTCCAAAGTACATATATATGATTAGTAGCTATCATTCATAGCTTAGATACTTTTGAACTTTAGTATCTCTTAATTTAAGGATTTATTTTATATGTTAAAGTATTTTCATTTAGAAAAAAATCAAGAACTTAAAACGTACTCTTCACACATGTACACATGGATACACATGTTGGGGTGTCATGAGTCACATGCATGTGTGAGGGTCAGCAGGCAACTTTGGGGAGTCAGTGCTTTCCTACCACCTTTGTGTAGGTTATAAGAATTGAACTCAAGTTGCTAGGCTTGATTAAAAAGTACTTTCACCTGCTGAGCTATCTCACTGACCCAACTTTTTTTTCTTTAAAGCAATGTTTTCTAGGCCTAAAATTACAAACAATTGAACACATATCTGCTTAAGAAAAAAAAATATGAAGTGCTGACAAAATATCAGCCACTTAGCTAGTCCAGTGCTCTTCTAACTCAATAAGGATGAATTCTTTTGAGAAAGTTAGTTCAGCCTAGCTAAACCAACACATGTAAGGTTACACTTTTCCTTTGTCAAGGAGCTTAAAATGTAGTTAAGGCATCAGTCTGAATACTGTAGAAGATGGCAATTGAAAGGAAAATGTGAAACCTTGTTTTCCTGCTAAGTTCCCTATTTAAGCCTGTTTATGAAAAACTCTTGTCAGTAATAAAGCCATAGGAAAGTACAGTATTTCCTAGTGCCCCTTGAGACAAATGCACAAAGCTGAGAATGGAATTAGGAAGCAGCACCGTTAGTAGCTAGCATAACAAAGGAGAATGGGAGTGTTGGAACCTCTTTTACAAACTTTCAAGGTCTACAATCCTTGTAGTAGTAGATTATATGATGGTTAGAGAATTCAGATGACACAGTACAAACTTGACCATAGGCCTTGGTCATTTCCTTTAAGTGTAAGGCCATCATATTAGTATGGGTAAGAGAAATTACCCCAACAATGTAGATCTGAAGGTTGCAGATCTACATTCTGTTTCTTGAATAAAGTTTTGTTGGAACTCAGTCATACTCATTCATGTGTGCCATTTCTGTGGCTGCTTTGTGTAATACAATTAAAGAGCTGTATAGTTTTATTATATAACCCACTGAGGCTCAAGTACTTATCATCTGGCTTTTGCAAAGAAATTTGCTTATTTTTATTGTTAAGCAAACCCCGACTAGGAGAATATGGCAGAAATAGTATAGTGGTCTCAGTGAACCAAGAATCTGTTTTCTGTTTCTTGGAGCCTAAGGAATCAAAATCAGTAAGGTATATTTTCACTGAAAATTACTTTTCCTTTTATTTCAGTTTGAGTAAATTCTTTAAATGGTTCCGTGGGAAGTTGTATATGGTGAGAAGTAGAATATTGTGGGAGTCAGACATACAGAAACATCCGAATCAGTGGCTTGAATAGCTGTTGTTCCACCCAAAGATGAACAAAGCACAATACATTCTTCTTGAGAATGAAGGACACAGTCTTCAGATTAAAAGAAGGACATTCTTGCAATGTGAAGAATAAAATTCTTTTGAGAAAAAACAATTGGATATCTTTCTTGTATAGGTCAAGGAAAGATAAATACATTAATAAGTCACAACAATAACTTCCACTTAAAGTCTCTCGTTCATGTATTGTATTTGCTGCTTTACCTCCTAACTTTGGTTAGAAGGAATTATCCTCCTTTTATTTGAGGGACACTGCTGCTTAACTAGTTTAAGTTCCTAATACGCAATAAATGGATTTTTTTGTCGAAGTAATAGTTAAGACATAACATAACTTTGCCCCCCACATTAATATGAAATTCACATTCCATAAATTAACCATTTCCAAATGCACATTTCAGTGACACTTAGTACATTCACAATCTTTCAAGTTTTAAAGTATTCTTATATCCTCCCAAAGAAAGCTCCACATTTATTAAGTATAAATTCCATTTCATTTCCTTTTAGCACTTGGATTTGCTTTTTGTATTTACTGGTTTAGATATTCTGAATATTTGATATATGTGAAATTATGTGACATGTGACTTTTGAATTTGGTTTTCTTTGCTTAGAATAAAAGTTTTATTTGAGGCTCACCAACATTGTACCATGTATCAATACTGCATTCTTTATCAGGCCAGAAAGACATTTTGCTGTATTGCTTGCATCTGTTATATTTGGTTTATGTATTTTTAGTGGCTGGATGTCTGGCTGTTTCTACCTTCTGACTATTGTGAATAGAGCTGGTATGAGCATTCGTGTGCAAGTATTGGAGTTCTGTTTTCAGTTCTGTATGGTGCATACTAAGGATAGAGAGACTATCATATGGAAATTCTATGTTTAACTGGTTTCCATAGCAGCAGCACCACTCTATATTCCCACCAGCAATGTACCAGATTTTCCACATCTTTACTTTATTTTCCTTTTGAAACATTATAGCCATCTCAGTTGATGTAAAGTTGCACCTCTTTTCATTTACACATCCGTACAATTGGTAATGTTGAACATTTTTTCATGAATTTATTGGCCATTATTGGCCATTTGTATATCTTTTTCTTTAAAAAAGATTAATGTTGATTCATTTGTATGTGAATGTATGTATATATATATGTGTGTGTGCATATGCGGGTGTTTGTGCATATAGACACATGGAAGCCCAAAGAAGGCATTAGGCATCCCCTATTTGTTTCTTTGAGGCAGAATTCCCTCTTGAACTTGGCATTTGTGTCTTAGCTAGGTTGGAAGTCGGCAAGCACCAGTGATCCCTTGGAGCTGGAGTACTGTTTGCCTGTTTGTTATATGGTTGTAGGGATCTGAACTCTAGTCCTCATGATTGTACAGCAAGTGTTTTTTAACCACTGAGACAACTGTCCAGCTGTAGGTTAATAGTGGTGTCCTGCTTCGGACCCACCACAGGGCTAGGGCTACTCATGGAGGAAGGTGCAGGAAGTTTGACTATGCACACTCCACACCTCCAGTCAGGCTTCAGGCTGTGAAAAGTCCAGGATCCCCCTCCGGGGGTTGGGAAGTACAGTCTGAGGTCCCCTTGGACCTGTTGGAGTTGACTCAGGGTCCTCAGGCCTTCTTGGAGGCCGAGGACGACAGGTTCTCAGGCTCTTGGACACTGCAGACGCTGCTGGCTGCCGTGGAAGAGCCTAGAACAGAGTGGAGGCCGGATGGCTGGATTTAGCCCAGGCTGAAGGGAAAGGGGCAGGAGGAGAGCTCTGGCTGATTGCCTTGGGGAGGAGAGTCTCTGGTTTGCTTGGGCTGCTTGACTTGTTGGAAGCCATGTCTGGAAGCACAGGGAGGTCTACCAGGATGTACAGCTCTTTAGAAGACCTGCTCCATTGCTCCAGCACAGCAGGTCCCAATGAGAAGAGACAGTCCATGTTTTTTTTTTTTTTTTTTTTTTGGTTTTTCGAGACAGGGTTTCTCTGTATAGCCCTGGCTGTCCTGGAACTCACTTGGTAGACCAGGCTGGCCTCGAACTCAGAAATCCGCCTGCCTCTGCCTCCCAAGTGCTGGGATTAAAGGCCTGCGTCACCAGGCCCGGCCCAGTCCATGGTTTTAAGGTGTTTATTATCATGGCAGAGGGCTATGATGAGTGAAACCTAACCCGCCTTTCTCAGGGTGAGCCTGAGGTTAGGAAAAGGTAGATAAAGACAGAGAGAGGGAGAGAGTAGAGAAATAGAAGCTGGCCATGGCCACGTGAAGAGAGGGGGGAGGGAATTCAGAGAGAGGGGGAACAAGGGGCAAGAGAGAGAAGCAAGAGTAAGAGAGGGAGGAGGGGCAAGTAGCCCCTTTTATAATGGGCCAGACCTACCTGCTAAGTAACTGTGGGGAGGAGCATACCTGGCTGTTGCCAGGTAACTTTGGGGATGGAGTCCAGACAGAATACCAGGGACTTGGGGCTTTGCCCTATGTGACTGATGACCACAGAATTATGGAGCTGTGGTCTCATGTCAGGAGCCTGGTATTTGGGAGTGTGACAAACTTCCTTTTGTTCCTCAGAGTTATCTGCTGGGTCTCTAGGGTTTTAGCCTTGCTCAACCAGAAAACAGGCTGCCTTTCATGGTCCCACATCAAGCTATTTGTATATTTTATTTGGGGGATTATCTATTTAATTATTTTGCTCATTTTTTAAATTCAATTTTGTTGTCTAGTTTGAGTACAAGTTTCTTGTCCGGTATGTGGTTTGCAAGTATTTCCTCTCATTCTTTAGGTGGCCTTTCATATTGATATTGTTGTTAATGCACAAAAGCTTTTAATTTTGATATATTATTTACTTTTCTTTTATTATGTGCCTTTAAAAGACACTGAAATTCAAGTATGTGAAAGTTTAAATGTACTTATCTGGTTTTAATAGAATACTAGTATAATTTTAGCTTTTATATTTATTGGACTCCTCATCTATTTTAAGTTGATATTCATATGATTTTCCTATAGTGTGATACAGAGGTCCAACCTTTTCATTTTTTAACTAATTAGTTAATTAATTTAATGTGCATGTATCTATGAACCACATGCATGTAGTCCCCACAGAGGCCTGAAGGGGGTGTTGGATCCTGTGGAATAGGGGATACAGGATGTTGCAAGCTACCATGTGGGTCCTAGAACTCCTACTCTGGACTTCTGGAAGAGCTCTGCTAGTGTTCCTAACTACTGAGCCATCCTTCTGCTACCTGATTTTTAATTTTTGTTTGTTTTTTTGTTGTGTGTGTGTGTGTGTGTGTGTGTGTGTGTGTGTGTGTTTATATTCATGTGTGCATGTGCCAGTGGAAGTCAGGTATCTTCAATCAATATCTGCCTTACTTTTTTGTTGTTTGTTTGTTTGTTTGTTTGTTTGAGACAGGGTTATACTATGTAGTCCTGGCTATCCTGACACTCACTCTGTAGACCAGGCTGCCCTAGAATTTACAGAGATCTGCCTGCTACTGCTTCCTTAGTTCTGAAATTAAAGGTGTGCACCACCATGCCTGGTTCTGCCTTACTTCTTGAAGAATTGTCTCTTATTGAATTTGGTGTGCATCAGTTTGCCAAACTGGGTAGTAAACTTCATGGATGTCCTATTTCCCTTGTACATGTTCATGTGCACTAGTGTTACAGATTTGTGCGGCTATGCTTGACTTTTATGTGGGTGTTGAGAATCTAAACTCCTGTCCTTATGCTTCCATGACAGGCAGTTTACTCACAGAGCGAAGCCCCTAGTCCCTGCTTTTGGTTTCTTTTAAACTGAGTCTCACATAGTTCAGGCTGCTCTCCAAGTCAATTTGTGGCTAAGGATGACCTTGAACTTCTGATCATCCTGCTTCTGCCTCCCAAGTGTTAGAATTGCAGTCATGAGCCACCACATCTAGCTTTTATCTTATTTTCACAACTTTGTATGTGAATACCCAGTTGAGCTAGTACCTTTTATTGAACAGATATTCTTTCTTGCATTTACTTGTTGTGGCACTTTTGTTGGAAATCACTGGGCCATAGTTGTAGGGGATTACATACCTTTGATTTTTGTTCACTGGGCTCTGTTCCTGTCTTCATACCAATACCAATTGTCTTGATTATTACAATTGTGAAATGAAATTGGAAATCAGGAAGTCTGAGACCTCTGAGTCTTTTGATTTCAATGCTCTTTTGTATATTGAAGTCCCTTGTTCTACCATATGAATTTTAGGGTCAGCTTTTCCACTCCTGGAGGTAGGGAAGCCATTGAAATTTTGATCAGGATTGTATAGAATCTGAAATTTACTCCCCAAATATTTTATTCGTTTATTCACTTTTTATAACTGTAACTGATCTCTTAATTTCCTTTTAAGATGATTTGTTTGTAGTATAGAGGAGTATTCCTGTTTATTTTTAATTGCGATAAAAGTTTTACAGTTCAGTAATATGTGTTCATAGTAATATGAAAACACTACTACCATCTGTTTTCATTTTTTCATTAGCCCAAGTAGAAGCCTGGAACTAAGTAGGCACTATCTCACAAAGTTTCCCTACTCCATCCCAGTACTTAGTAACTTTAAGCTTCTTTCCTTTTCCGTGATGTTTAACTTATTGTAGATAGTTTCTGTTGCTGGAATAGTACAATACTTGTCCTTTTGTATCTGGCTTCTTCCATTTCTGTGTGTTCAGGGTTGATCCATGTTGTACATATGAAAACTTCATTCTTGTAGTGTTCCATTGTGTGCGTATATGTATGGTGTATGCCTCACATTTTCCAATCCATTCATCTGCTGATGGAAACTTATTTCCATCTTTAGCTATTATGAATGCGGCTTTGTATACAAGACCCCAAGTACTTGTTCTCAGTACTTGGGAACTGAGTATACCTAGTAGCAGAATTACTGGGTCATATGGTAAGTACATGTTTAACACTTTGAGGCTTATAGGATTTTGTGTTTTGATCTTATTTTCTGCACCTTTCCTAACATTATAGTTCTAGTAGATTGGGTTTTTTTTTGGGGGGGGAGGTAGATTCTTTAAGATTTCTATCTTCGAAAATGGATACTTTTCCTTTTTTCTTTCCATGTTAGACATTCTTCTTTGTGTAGCATAATTGATGTAGCGGTGACTTCACTGTTGTTGAAGTGACCAAAATAGGTCTTATTTTGTTCCTGCTGTTTAGAGGAAGGCTTTCAGTGACCAGTACCTTTCCAGTACATGATGTTAGCTATGGTGTTCAAAAACATCCTTAAGCAGGAATGGCGGTAAATACTTGTAGTCCAATTTACTCGAGGGCAGCTACTCTGTAGGCTAATCTTTTTGAGTTTCAGACCATCCTGAGCAACACAGCAAGCTTCTTCTTTAAAAAAAAAAGGTAAGAAAGAAAACAAAGCAAAGCAAGAAAGGGGGAAAGAGCCTTTTATCAGGCTGAAGAAGTTGCCTTCTGTTTCTCTTTGTGAGCTCTAGTGGGAGGTACAGGAGGTGGAAGCACAGTGCCTTCTTATCACAAGCAGCTCTTTCGACAAGCCTCTGCTTGCTTCTCTAAGCTTTTCGAATAGTTGTAGGAGTGTGGGAAAGATGATTTCTCCCCCTCCCTTTCTTTCTTACATTCTTTTTTCGTTTTGAGGTATATGGTCTTACTGTGTATCCCTGGCTGGCCACAAACCCAGAGATCCATCTGCCTGTCTTTCCCCCTTGAGTGTTGGGATTAAAGGCATACTTTTTTTTTTTTTTGGTTTTTTTCAAGACAGGGTTTCTCTGTGTAGCCCTTGCTGTCCTGGAACTCACTCTGTAGACCAGGCTGGCCTCGAACTCAGAAATCCATCTGCCTCTGCCTCCCAAGTGCTGGGATTAAAGGCGTGCACCACAACGCCCTACAAAAGGCATACTTTGAGTTTTTAATACATTAATCATAATTTTGGTTTTGTTTGATATAGTGTCTTACTATGTTCCTTTGGTTAGCTTTAAACTAGTAGTCCTCCTGCATCACTATCTGAATGCTGGGATTACAGGCAAGAACCATAATGCCTGGTTTATTCATAGGTATTTTAAATTCCTTATGAGACAGTTCTCAAGTCTGTGCCATATCTTCATCTGGTTCTGATACTTCCTTCCAAGGCCCTTTTGCATGCCTTCTGCGTGTGCACACTGGAAAGGGAATATGAAAAGCAAGCCTTTTAGTAAAGGTTTTTTTTTTTTTTTTTTTAATGTTCCTCAGCCAGGAACCGAACCATTAAACTTTTTTCATTCATTCATTCATTCATTCATTCATTCATTCATTCAGTTTGTGTGCATTCATGCAAGTGTGTGGCTGCACATATGTGGGTCAGGGATGATTTGCAGAAATTAGTTTTTTGCTGCCACAATGTGAGTTCTTGGAATTTAACTAGGTTCTTGGCATTGGCAAGCAAGTACCCTTACATGCTAAGCTATGTTACCTCAATGGTCCATTTCTAATGTTAGAAGTTACTGCCCTCAGTTTCATCTAATGCAGTGGTTCACAACCTTTTTAATGCTGTGACTCTTTAATACAGTTCTTTATGTTGTGGTGACCACCCCCCAGCATAAGATTATTTCATTGCTATTTCATAACAAATTGTGTTATTCTTATGAACTGTAATGTAAATATCTAATATGCAACCCCCAGAGGGGTCATAACCCACAGGTTGAGAACTACTGCTTTAGTGTCATTCGTTTGTTTGTTTGTTTTCTACTTTTTGGTCCTTTCCCTTCCCTGAGACTGTCTTGCTGGCATCACTTTTTGGTGGTGATCCACTGATCTGTACTGGAACCCTGTTGAAATGGTGGGAAAGAGTGAGATGGGGAAGTGTTTTGTCACCTATGGCTTCAGCTGGGCACTAGTCCTCGGCTATATCCTTCCCAAACATTTTTAGGGCTGCTGTGTCTTTCTCTTCCTTTTGTTAAGTAAAACAGGAATAACAACTTGGAGTGGAGCTAATTAATTCCCCATCTTCCAAAATATATAAGCTTCTGATACATTTTGTTTGAGAGTGTTAGCCTTTGTTATTGAAGAGCACTAAACTTATTTGCACTGAGCCAGATGGTACAGACTTGTAATCCTAGCTATTTGGGAGGCTGAGGCAGGAGATTCCAAGTGTAAGGTGGGCCTAGGTTACAAAAAAATGAGTTTATTTGAAAATTATACTTTGCATTTCAAAAGTACTTATATTCTCCATCCCTGAAGGTTTTTGTTTCTGTTGTTGTTTAATTCGAGACAGGGTCTCTGTGTAGCTCTGGGTGTCCTTGACTCCCTCTGACCAGTCTGGCCTCAACATGCATCTATGTCTCAAATGCTGGCATTAAAGGCAAGCTCCACCACGCCTAGCAAGGAAGAGATTCTTATTGGCTCTTCCATCCTGGAGATAGTTCAGAATGGTTACTTTTCCTCTCCTTACAAAGGAGATTTCAGATTCCCGGAGGCGAAGCTGAGAGAGTAGGAGGGGCTCTTCTCCTTGGAGCGCTCATTCCACGAGCTGGTCTCACTTAGCACTTGGCAGATTTATTTTCATTACTAATATTTTACTCTAGTGCCTTCTGCCTCAGGTAAGTGTCTTGGGTGTGATTTTCATGCATTTGTCCATCTAGAGATAGTGGATTCTCTTGCCCCGTGTTCTCGCTTCTCTAGCAGGTTGGAGCAAACTTGCTGACTTGAAAGTTGTCAGGGTCTCTCTTGCTGTAATGACAGGAATGATGATGTCTAAGCTCCGCATGTGTTGGAGCTGAAACTGGAAGCCCTACGTTTATAGTTTAAAATTAGAAAGATCTTGTCCAGTTTAAAAATAATGTTCTGCAAGAGGGTTTTAAACTTTCCTGTGAACCATTTGCTTAGCAAAGATGACTCATTCTCAGTTATTTCCATCCTTTTGAATCTTAGATCTCTATTTTCATATGGTTAGTAAGAACTTTTTCAGAACAAAAAATTTTGAAAAGCTTAAGAACTTCATCTAGTTCTTGAAAATTGCTAAGAACTGTATCCTGAATTAACCCTTGATCTCCCAGCGTTGTTTTTTGACTTGTCAGCTACCTTTTGTAGACGTCACTAAAGTACTTCTGGGGATTTGTCTTTACTATTTCACCCTATTTGTTTTTGCAAAAATATCTCTTTCTAAGGCACCTTCAAATGTCTAGAGATGAAGCTCTTTGGAACGTGAGAAATGAATGAGAATAAATGTGGAAGTCTTATACTGCCATTGACTTGTACTCAATTAGCCTTGAGGAAGGAGCTAATTATAAACTCTCTAGATCTTGGTGACTTTCGCTTAATAGGACTACTTTTATAATCTGTGCGACAGAGGACAGTTCATCTAAAATGTGTTATTTATCTAGCTGAGAAAGTACACTGTGTACTTTGAAGCCTTGTAAGTTGATAACTTGCTAAAAGATTTAATTTGGGGAAGCTTCTGTTCTTACCCTTGGATAAGAGTTGCAGACAGTCTCAGGTGATTGACACATTGTAAATTTTGTTAACCTTGCCCTTTTTCTAGGGTTCATTTGAAATTGTGTTTTTCTCACAGAAAGTGCTATGAGGAATGGCCATTAAAGTGAAGAAAGAAAATAGTATTTAGATGTTTCAAATTGATTATTAATTGGCAAACTCTTAATATGTTTGTGTTAAGAAATACTATTTTTCTGTTTTATTATACTCAATTATTTCCAGTGACTATTTTTTCAAAAATGTTTTTGAAGAAGGCAAATTCAAATATTAAGTATGATGAATATAATTTTAACTCGGCAGATGAAAATTACTTTATAAATGATTTGCTGCATTGAAAATATTTAATTAAAAATATTGGTTGTTTGTTATGTAAAAATTATCAGTGGTCCACTCATGGTGAGACATACTTGTTTTGCTCTGAATTAGAGGCAGAAAACCCTTCATTCTGCTTTTGCTTTGAGGACTTTGTCTCAAAGAAATAGAGGCTCTTGGAAGGAAATGGATGAAGACTAGCAAGTGTTCAGAACTGTTTGGCTCACATTTTGCATCATAGGAGCTTCCACCCACACTCAGTAGGCTAGGGGATGGTAGCCATGCTCCTCCTGAAAATGTTTTCATCTTAAGCTCTTTGTGTATCCTAATTATCTCCTCCTAACTGCTGCGCCATCTCTCCAGGTCCCCATCACTCTTGATAGCCTCTTCACATTTAGTTTCCATCAAAACTCGCTTGCTATCCATTAGCACAGACTTCCCATCCTCTTGCTGATCTATTTGTCCCTGCTCTAATCCTGTGCTGTCAACCCTCCCACTCACTCTGCAAAACCTCAGATAACCATTTGTAATGTCTTCCAATGCCTCAGTCTTGTCCTAGTTTCACAGTGTAATCTTTGTTTCTGCACCCAGGCCTTCTCCTCCTACTAAGTGGTGTCTGTCATAGCTCTCTCTACTGTGACCTTCACCTTTTACACTGCCCACTGTGTCAACCTTTACACTTCCTGCCTGCCTTTCAGGGCTTTGAATACAGAGTTTTTTACCTTTAATTTGTTTGCTCTTTCTCTCTCATTAAGCAATAATTTTCTTGCTTCTTGTGTGGCTGTCTTTAATCAGTCTGGCTAGGGTTTTCTTATTCTCTGTCAGTGCCTCCTGGTTGTTATATTCTCAACATCTACTTACATGTGTAATTACTGTATATTTACTTGTTCACTAAGCCTTCCTTTAATTATAACACACACACACACACACACACACACACACACACACATATTTTTGAAATTGAGATGTAGGGTGTGTCTTATACTGGATTTCTTGATTCCTTTCAGAATTGAACAATTATTTATCTGTTAATCAATTATATTGTAGATTTAATAAAATTCTGTAGTTTTTAAAGACAGAATCTCACTCTGTAGCTCAGGATAACTCAATAGGTAGCCCTAACTGGCCTACAACTCTCAGTGATACTTTTCCTTTTTAAAAATTTTTTTTTTCTGAGACAGGGCTTCTCTGTATAGCCCTGGCTGTCCTGGAATTCACTCTGTAGACCAGGCTGGTCTTGAACTCAGAAATCCGCCTGCCTCTGCCTCCCGAGTGCTGGGATTAAAGGCCTGCGCCACCACGGCCTGCAGTGATACTTCTCCTTAGGCCTTCTAAGGGCTTGAGGTTACGGGCATGTACCAGCAAAACACCATATTTGAAATGATCTATTTTTCCCAGTTGATTTCGAGTTCCACCAGTATATTCTGTTTTACTCACTAGTAAGATCCAATGCCTATTATAGTACATTTCACCTAGTAGACACTGAATAAATAATGGGTGAATGAATATCACTGTCTCTTTTGGAACTGTTGGTCCAACCTCTGCAGCTGCATCAATCAGTGTATGAGTATGAATTGTTAATATGCCAAACAGTTGACTCATTATTTTTAGCGATTGTTTTATACTGAGAAAGAGACCTTTAAATTTATCTGTTTTCCCATTTATGTAACTTGTTTCAGTATAGGTACACATATGTTCTAGTGTAGGAGCACTTACCATTTATGAAAATGAATTCATATAAACTTTCACCTGGTGTCAGCAATTTTCTTATATTAGGGGGGTAGGGAAGGTACCAACAGCAGCAGGCTTTTAAACTTTAGGTAGGTATGCCCTTGAACTTACTGTCTTATTTCACTTCATCCTCCAAGGCGTGCACTCACTTGGTGTGCCCACCTTTTAAGTGCAAGAACAGCGAACAGGCAACATGAGTGATTGGAGTGCCTTACACCAGCTCCTAGAAAAGGTTCAACCCTACTCCACAGCAGGAGGAAAGGTATGGATCAAGGTCCTTTTCATTTTCCGCATCCTGCTCCTGGGCACTGCTATCGAATCGGCTTGGAGTGACGAGCAGTTTAAATTCCGTTGCAACACTCAGCAGCCTGGTTGTGAAAATGTCTGCTATGACCACGCCTTCCCAATCTCTCACGTGCGCCTCTGGGTCCTCCAGGTCATTTTCGTATCTGTGCCTACTCTCTTATACCTGGCACATGTGTACTATGTGGTTCGACAGAATAACGAGTTGAACAAGCAAGAGGAAGAAGTGGAAGTTGCTCATTTTAATGGGACCAGCGTGGAAAGGCACTTGCAGACAAATGCAGGAGAGCAGATCAAGTGTGGCAGTGAAGAACATAGTAAGGTGAAAATGAAAGGCAGATTGCTGCTAACCTACATGGCCAGCATCTTCTTCAAGACTGTCTTCGAGGTGGCCTTCCTCCTGATCCAGTGGTACATTTATGGATTTACTCTGAGTGCCCTTTACATCTGTGAGCAGTCTCCTTGCCCACATCGGGTGGACTGCTTCCTCTCTCGTCCCACAGAGAAAACCATCTTCATCCTCTTCATGTTTGTGGTGTCAGTGGTGTCTTTCGTCTTGAATATCATTGAGTTGTTCTATGTCTTATTTAAGGCTCTTAAGAATCATATGAGAAATGAGGAGGATGAGGTTTACTGTGATCCAGATGAGCTACCATGCCCTTCCCATGTCTCTTCGTCAACTGTTCTCACCACCATATCTTCTAGTGATCAGGTGGACCTGGTGGAACTTTCTTCAGTCTATATTTAAAGTGAACAGAACCATGTCAGTTATAATGCATGGTCAAAAGGGGGAGGGCAGGCAGGAAGTATCCTTTCTGGCTTGTACTCAGCATTTTTCCCCCACTGTGATGATAAACAGAATTCTCAGAGGGTTTTAGGTAGAAAAGCCAAGCAAAGATAGTGGACATTAACATTGTAGAGCTATGTAACAGTAGCTGTGACCGTGCTAACAGCAGCGTCATAACCTAGACATGGTGACTTGTGCTAGCAAGCATTGTGAAAGCAAATTATCTTTTCCCCGAAAATACATCCTCCAACTTATTGAATAATACATAATAGTTCTGTTAATTGTGATAAGTTTTCTTTTTATCTTATATACTATAGCAGTAATCCTATTGCTATGTATTTTTTGTAATCCTATTGCTACGTGGACAATGTATTTTCCTTCTCCAAGGTAGACTTATACTTAACTAAATCAATTGTACTGAAAAGAGCACTTGGGAACTCTATACACTTAAAGAAGTGCTTAGAGGTAAACTATGAAATGTGCCTACATGAACTTGGCAATAATAGGCATTCTTGGCTTTGTTCTATGTAATGCATATTAATTCAGATCTTACATTTTGTAGTGAGTTTTGCAGTCTTATGGGATGACTGGCATTTTTCATGTTCATAATTAAGATTTTATTTGGAGAGCAGAAGAAGGTGAAGGGGGTTACATAATTCCTGTGTAATTGACCTGAAACATATACAAGAAAAGGTACCCATTTCTTCTAATGCCTTTTAAAACATTCCACAGGTGATTGAAAGTGCTGAGCTGCAGACTTTTCACTCTTGCATGACAGCTCCACATACCATTTTACACAAGAAATATTAATTTGTTTACCATTTGATGTTAAGCTGCTGTTATGTTCAACTTCATTTCATGTAATGCAGGCTTAATATATCTTGTTCTAGAGAATTCTTTATTCAATAAAGCCTTTTGAGAGTGGTCCATATGTATTTCTTCTCAGAGATCCTCTGGGTGATCTTTGGAACTCTTCATTGGGGCATCTTAATTTAAGCAGACTAAGGTGGGTGTGGTGGTTCGTGGAGGCCAAGGCAATTGCAGAGTGTCCTAAGCCCTAGGCTAGCTTGGACTGCCGAGTGAGACACATCCCCATCTCCTGCCCACAAAACACAATACACTGTAATCACAGTTTTTGGACTTCAGGTTGAATGACTGACACTGTTCCAGGAACAGCATCCTTCATTTCATGTAACAGAATCCATGACTTTCAGAAATGCAAGAAGAATGTACTTAGGTTTTTTTCCCCTTCCCTTTTAAGGAATGTACTCTTCATCATTAAGTATCTTCCCACTCCAGGGAACTCAGGGGAATGGAGAATACAGGAACGAATCATCAAAGCTGCACTTTATAACATCTTGTTCTGACAGTTGGTACAGTCTCATTTGGAAAACCCAGTCTCTTAGTTAAATGATGAGTTCTAGGTTTTCTTTTAGAAGTACATTGTGAAGATTAATCAGTTATTTAGTAATGGGGACTTGTGTCTTTTGGACACTGCAAAAGTTCTAAAGCCTTTGAATCAGGGCACTCCCTAGTCCTGTTTCACAGTCATTTTCACATGTAGCTTGCTTGTTTTAGTTACACATTTACCCCGAGATAATTGCAGATTGGAACATAATAGGAAGGAATAATAGATTCTGTATTCCCTCACCACGTTTCAATAGTAACCCTTTTTTGAGATAGGGTCTCTCTATGTAGCCATATTTGGTTTGGAACTTGCCTTAAGGAACTTGCTATGTAGATAAAGCTGGCTTTGAATTCAGAGAGAGTCACTGGACTTTGCCCCTGTAGTATAAGGATTAAAAGTGTGTACAACCATACCTGACCAAATACATGGGTTTTTGTTTGTTTGTTTGTTTTATTTTCTTTTGGTTTTGCATTTATTTGTCTATTTGTTTTTACTTATTCACTTTATATCCTACTTATAGCCCCCATCCTAGTCACCCCTCTCACTTTCCTTCTACCCTCCCCATCCCCTTCTCCTCTGGGTGGGTGGAGGGCCCCCTGGGTATTCCCCACTCTTTGGCACTTTAAGTCTTTTGGAGGCTAGGTGCTTTCTCTCCCACTGAGGCCAGACAAGGCAGCTCAACAAGAACATATCTCACGTCCAGGCAACAGGTGTTTGTTTATTTGTTTATTTGTTTTTGGTTTTTCGAGACAGGGTTTCTCTGTATAGCCCTGGCTGTCCTGGAACTCACTTTGTAGACCAGGCTGGCCTCGAACTCAGAAATCTGCCTGCCTCTGCCTCCTGAGTGCTGGGATTACAGGAGTGCACCACCACGCCCGGCCAGGCAACAGTTTTTGGGATAGCCCCTGCTCCAATTTTTAAGGACCCACATGAAGGCCAAGCTGCATATCTGCTACATATGAATGGGGAGGCCTAGGTCCAGCCTGAGTATGTTCTTTGGTTGGTGGTTCAGACTCTCAGAGCCCCAAGGGTCCAGGTTAGTTGACTATGTTGGTCTTCCTATGGAGTTATTATCCCCTTCGAGACCCAGAATGAAGTCATAGAACCAAGTATTATATATCCCAATCTTGTCTTGAAGCTGTGGTGCTTTACTGTGAAGCCAAAGATGACCTTGAACTTCTGATCCTCCTGTGTGCTGGGATTACAAGTGTATGCCTCCATGCCTGGCTTATACTATGCTGGGAATTTGATCCATAGCTTTTACATACTTGGCAAACCACTGAGCTACACCCCCAACTTTTACTGTTTTTTTTTTTAATAGGATCTCTTGTAACCCATGCTGGTCTTGAACTCAATATGTAGCCAAGGTGATTGTCTTCCTGCTTCTACCTACTATTTACTAGAATTAGAAGTGCACACCATCATGACCTTCAGATTTCATCAATTTTATATGCACTCATTGCATTTAGTTATGTGTAGCTTTATAATTTGTGTAGAGTTGTGTACCCACTACAGTCTAAATACACAGCAGTTTTAGCAATATTATCCTTTTTAGTTGTGTCCTTTCCTTCTTTATAACCCCTGGTAACTCCTAATCTTTACTTCACCTGTATAATTTTTTCATTTCAAGAATGCTATTTAAACAAAATATATAGGCTATAATGCCTTTTAGGATGGTTCTTTTGTTGTCATTTGCGTATAATATGTGCAGCATTCCATAGATGGGTATGCCTGCCTGTGGAAGCCAGAGGTTGAAACCAGCTGAGGAATCTGAGTAGAATGAAGGTAATGTGAGCATCCTTTCTGGACCACAGTGTCTCTCTCTCTCTCTCTCTCTCTCTCTCTCTCTCTCTCTCTCTCTCTCTCTCTCTCTCTCTCTCTCTGTGTGTGTGTGTGTGTGTGTGTTATAGTGAAGATCCCCTAATAAAATCTGTAATTAGCACTTTAAAAATTATTTTTGAAAGAGGATCTTGCTGTATATCTGTCTGAAAGAGTTCATAGTTTTGTGAAGTTTAGAGACCTATAAGTGCAACATGTTTGTGAC
Organism: Mus pahari; assembly: GCF_900095145.1. Lineage (NCBI taxonomy): Eukaryota > Metazoa > Chordata > Mammalia > Rodentia > Muridae > Mus > Mus pahari. Next base: position 139,115,923 of record NC_034613.1, on the reverse strand, counting down.
CCTAATGAACAACTTTTGTTTCCTTCTTTTTAGTTTTTGTGTCATTCTGGTGATTGAATTGAGGGCCTCGTGTACAGTTAATTGATTGCTTGTGACAGAGTCTTGCTTGTGTCGGGGCATACTTTTTGGCTATTTTATTGGGTTTTTATATATGCTATCTTTCCCCATCCCAACCCCTTCCAACCCCCAACACTAGGTAGGCATGAAAGAAGGTTAGAGGGGAAAGGGGGTTCCAGTCTTGTTAGACTACCTCCCGCTGATTGGGGTGTCAAGTTCCTTGGGAGAAGTCCTATCTTAGTCATCAGGATATTTCCAACAAGCAATCCAGCAACCAGAAGTCTAGAAATGCAGCAATCTGCAATAGCAGAAGCAGCAAAAGCAACAACAGGAAGCAGCAGCAAGGGGAGAAGCAGCTGCATCCACAGGCCCACTTGAGGCTCTCACATTTGTTCCATGTTAAGAGTTCCCAAAATTCCAAATGTAAACCATCTGCAGCTGGCAGAAATCACTCCCCTACTAGAGAATGGGACAAATCATAGCAGCAGTGGGCAATCTGAAGCAGCCCCAATCCCATACCTGGGATTAAAACAAAAACGTAACTGGATTTTAAAAGAAACCAAAATTCTCACAACACTTGTGTCCTGCACTGATAATAAAACTTTCAGTCCCCTTTCTCACTTTTCCAAGTGCTAGGATTCCAAGTGCACTGCCACACTCAGCTTACAATTCAGTATTTTGAAAATAAAACTAACTTTACATCCCCTGACTTGTGATCCTATTGAAACTCTTTCCATTCTTATTGCCTGTCAAGCCGTTTGACCCATACCTGGCTGACTTCAGCTTCCCCAGGCCATGTGGTTTGTGATCAGATGGTAAAAAAAAAATCTCTGCAAGAAACCTCCAGTCAGAAGTCCTGGATCCCTGCATGCCATGCAAGTATAGCATGCAAGTATCATAACCCCATGGCCTGCCCAGTCCTGGTGGTGACTCTGTGGTTTGTTGGTGTACTGGATAACTTTGTGTCAACTTGACACAGCTGGAGTTATCACAGAGAAAGGAGCTTCAGTTGGGGAAATGCCTCCATGAGATCCAGCTGTAAGGCATTTTCTCAATTAGTGATCAAGTGGGGAGGGCCCCTTGTGGGTGGTGCCATCTCTGGGCTGGNAGTCTTGGGTTCTATAAGAGAGTGGACTGAGCAAGCCAGTGGAGGCAAGCCAGTAAAGAACATCCCTCCTTGGCCTCTGCATCAGCTCCTGATTTCTGACCTGCTTGAGTTCCAGTCCTGCATCCTTTGGTGATCAACAACAGTATGGAAATGTAAGCTGAATAAACCCTTTCCTCCCCAACTTGCATCTTGGTCATGATGTTTGTGCAGGAATAGAAACCCTGACTAATACAGTTGGACAAGGGTATTCTGTTTCACTGCTGTCCTGAGCTTAGCTTACAAACAGCAGTAAGGACAGACAGTCTTCCTATGGGGAAGAGGAGCCAGGCCTTAGCATTAGACCTAGGTCCTCTGAACTTACTTGGGAACATACTTAAGATGTTTGGGAATACCTACAAGCAGAACATTTTGTTTAACTTAGATCAACACTGAACTTTTCTTTTGTCTTTTCATTTAATCCTAATAGAATCCCAGGAATATGAGTTCTTGTTAGGCCCAGTTTTCCTAACAAGGAGGCTGAGGTACCAAGAAGTGAGTAATGCCCTTCAGGCCACTCACTTGGGTAGTATGTGCTGGAGGCAAGGTTTAAATCTCTGCAGTCTGGCTCTCAAGCTGATGATCTCATCCTTCGTAGATAGCATCCTTTTGGAAGTGTGATGGCCTTTGAGTTTTATGTCACCACTTTCTTTTGCTTGTCATCAGGAGAGACAGATATGTCTGAAAGAAGATACCACACAATTGAATATTACTAAAGAGGGTTTCCAATGAGAATGGCTGGATTTGTTTTCCCCTAACCACCTAGGAAGTCATATAGGTAGACTTGGTAGCATTGTTATGAGAAAGGACCCAGGACATAATTTACATTTTTTGACTGTTTGGAATATAGCCCTCTATATGGAGAGTTTTCTTTTCTGACTTATTTTTGTAAGTAGGAAACAAAATCTTCTTAGAAAACTGATTGTTTAGTGCTTCATAGAAATTTTAACAGTTTCTGATATGTGTATTTGTTCTACATCATTTTCTTTCTACTTTCTGATCGATTCTGCTGTAGCTTTAGTTTTGTTTAAATACAGCTAGTAGAATTGCTAGAAGGACAAAATTCAAAGCCAGTATGTCAATATTATTCATGGATTTAGATTTTAGCTCAAGGACTTCTGTAAAGCAGTTAGAAGTCAGCCATGTTCCTCTGTTAGAAAAGAGTCATGCTTCCCTTTACCTTGCCTTTTCACAAAAAAAATACTTCGACCCTCCACTTTTTGTAATGTAAACTCAAATTCCATTTATATACATATTCCATGGACTTGGTCCAGTGTCTTAGATGTTTGTTCTATGCCACATAAAAATAGAGTATTAGATATAACATTTCTGCTGTTAAGAAATAATATAATTTCTCTTATAATCATCTGTTACTTTACATTTTTCCAAATTTTTTCATTTTTCTCTTAAATTTCTTGAAGCACATAGCCAACCATGATGTTTGTAAAACAGATATTTTTCAAATTTATATGACTTCATTTTTCATGCAATTTGAATATAATTTATTGATGTAAGGAGAGTCTTTGTCCTAGTTAAAGACAAACCACAAGGATAAACTTTAAAACTTCAGATTAATTCATTAAGCAACCATTTGGCTGTGGATTTAAGACAAAGGGCATGAAAGGCATGCTCAGCATCTATAGAAAGCTTACTAGATAGAAGGAAAGGGCTTACAGCAATATAGTAATGGAGTGTGCACTGTGTCCTTCAGTTTAATCTGGCAGAGAATGAACAAAAAGAAGTCACTGTTTTTAAAGCTTGGATAGTTGATCCTTCTAGCAAAGATGTATTTCAAGTCTTTATTTTTGGTAGTGTTTTTAGTTACAATTAAAAATTTTTGGGTAAAGATCTATCTATCTATCTATTTATTATATGTGAGTGCACTGTAGCGGTCTTCAGATACCCCAGAAGAGGGCATCAGATCTCATTACAGATGGTTGTGAGCCACCATGTGGTCGCTGGGATTTGAACTCAGGACCTTCGGAAGAGCAGTTAGTGCTCTTAACTGCTGAGCCTTTTCTCCAGCCCCTACAACTAAATCTTATCTCATTTCCTTGTCCAGGATGTCCTCTGTCTCATTGCTTCATGATTACTGAAAATTTCATCAGAGATACTTAAAATGTAGGGACTGGTCAGTCACAGTGGCTCACACCTGCATTCCGAGCTCTTGAGAGGATGAGGCAGGATGATTGCCACAAAGCAGAGGCCATTGTGAGCTACACAGTGGGGCCCTGCTTCAAAAACACCAAACCAAAACATCAACGAAACTGGCATGTCCAACTGGTCTAGCTCATCCTTTTGGAGGGCCTGTATGCTAGCTATTGCAATACAGAGTCAAAATAAGGCCTCTGTTCTCACCACTACTAATTGTTACCTTGCTTGGGAAGTGAGGCAGTCATATGGATGTTCTTTGCCAGAGATAAAGGTAGAATGCTAGGGACCCTAGGGACCATAAAAAGAGGAGTCACAGAACAAGCTGGAAGTCCCTGCAAATGCTTCTCAAAGGAGAAGATTGAAGGGCAAAAGAAATGAACTAGCTGGCTTAGTATCATTTAAGTAAAGCTAAAATGTGGTACTTCTTTGAAATTTCCTATCTGCATAGATACCCTGGAGTTGTCTCACCTTGTTTTCCCATAAGCTGTTAACATCACCTTATTTTATTTTATTTTATTTTATTTTATTTTATTTTATTTTATTTTATTTTGTGGTATTAGGGGTCAAATTCTAGATAAGCATTGTACTACTGAGTCACATGCCCAGACATATTCTTGCTTTGTTTTTTTTTGCTCTTCCTTCCAGACTATAACCTCCATGAGAAAGGAGCCCCCTTTGCAATGTTGGTAGTAGAAGCTTGAAAAAAATTGTCAGTGAAATGAATGAATGAAGAATGAATGCAAAGTGTGCACAGTTGAGAAACTGCAAGTAATTAGATGTGGCAGAAAAGGCACTTTTCTTTAAAAGATAAAAAAAAAATCCTGATATCATGGAGGCCTTGAAAGAGGATTTCTAACATTATTATCTACTAATATTGTTTTCTCTATAAGGTCCACATTTTATATCCAAATATGAATGAAATTGTATGGTACTTTCTATGCCTCTCTTACTTCACTTAGCACAATGACTTGTAATTCCTTCAATGTTGTCCCAAATGGCAAGATTTCTTCTCTTTATGGCTACATAGTATTTCATTATGTATATGTACATATTTATTGTCTATCCATCCTTTGAAGTACATTTACCTTCACTATTGTGAATAGTGTTACATTACATCTGAGAATGCAGATGTCTATATTCCATATTGATTTCATTTCTTTCCCATATGTAGCCAGTAGTGAGGCTGCTAGACAGTGTAAAGATATATTTTTAAGTTTTTTGGGGGGAAATCTTCTTCAGTTTTCCATGCTACCTATACTAATTTACATTTCTATCGATTTTGTGTATGTTTTCCTTTTTCTCCATGTTGCCTCCAGTACTTCGTGTCCTTTGTCTATTTGATGATAGGGGTTCTTATTTGAGTAAGGTGATAATTTCATTGTAGGTTTTACATTTTATGAAGTAATTTTATGTGTATGGCTGGTTGTCTGTATGTCTATGGATCACATCCATTCCTGGTACCTGTGGAAGCTATAAGAGAGCAATGGATTCCACTGGGACTGGAGTTTTGGACAATTGTGAGCTACCATGTATGTGCTGGGAATCAAACTTGGGTTTTCTAGTAGAGCATCCAGTATTCTTAACCAGTGAGCCATCTCTCCAGCCCCATCAGTGTAGATTTGATTGCCATTTCTCTGGGACGTAGGCTGTTGAGCATTTTTCATATTCATTTTTGTCTATTGAGAGATGTTTGTCAAAGTCTATTGCCCATGTTTAAAAATTCAGTTGTTAGAGTTTGTTATTGTTTTGCTGTTGGGTTGAATTCCTTATATTCAGTGGTATTTGGTAACCAGACACAAAACTTTGATTCAAAATGTATACTATTATCTGGCTGTTTCTCTGACATCATTGAACTTCTGAAGACTTTCGGGCCATTGTTGTTCCATTAGTATCACCGTGTTGGGGAATTTGTCTTTCTTCTTCCTCTTTTTATCTTTAGCACTTATGTGACATGACTTACAGTCATTAAGCTTCCATGTGTGGTTATGGTGAATAGTGCATCTTCCAGATTCTTAATATGATGTAGTGCATATGTAAGAAAAAATGATGGGAAATTGGATATGAAGACCAAACACTTTTTTAAAAATGCCACAGACCGCTGCTTTGTTTCATATTCTTTTTGTGGTAAGAGAATGCAAGGCTGAAGTTTCCTAGTTTTTTTCCATGATGCATAATAAGGTATGAAGAATTTTCACTAAGACACTTTGAAAGGGTATTTATGTATTTCACATTTATTTGTTTTATTTTATGTGTATGAGTGTTTTCCCTGCATGTATATATGTGTACCACATGAGTGCCTAGTGCCTGAGAAGAGCAGAAGGGACCTGAGGAGATCAGAAGAGAGCATGGGGTGTAGAACTGGAAGTGAGCCACTGTGGGAGTGCTGAGAATCTAACCCAGGTCCTCTACAAGAGCAGGGAGTGCTCTTAACCACTGAACCATCTCTCAACCCCCCTGAAAAGTTTTAGAAAAAGAAAAAAAACCTGTTAATGTTAATTATAACTTTCGTGTGTGCACAGCTGTGATGAAGATCAGTGGCTCTGTACTTTAATCAGACTTAGGTTATCCCATTTTGTGATCATGTGTACTTTCTGTGTGTAAACACATCTGTCCGAGCACAGAGTCACACTACCCTTAGAGAATAGACAGCATTGTTCCAGGATGACTTTCCACATTTCTCTTGCTATACTCCACAGTCTTTCTCATCTTGACAGTGTCAATGGCACTTACACCTGAGGACTGGACCCTATACCCAGGTTGCCTGTTTCTTTTGAACTAGGGAGTTTGTTTCATTAAGCATAGGTAATTTTTAAAGATGTATTTATTATTATTATATCTAAGTACACCATAGCTGTCTTCAGACCCACCAAAAGAGGGCGTCAGATCTCATTATGAATGGTTGTGAGCCACCATGTGGTTGCTAGGTTTGAACTCGGGACCTTCAGAAGAGCAGTCAGTACTCCTACCCACTGAGCCATCTCTCCAGTCCATATGTAAATTTTTATTTGCATATATTATATATAAGAATGGGCTTCATCATCAGAGATGATCCCTCCTGCAGCAGATGGGGAGAAATACAGAGACCCACAGTCAGACATTATACATGGAGTGAAAGACCTCATAAGATCCCAGGTAAGGGACTATTTATAAGAACATAAGCTCTCTACTAGTGATTGTACCACCTAAGAAAATGTCTCTCCCTCCCCCAGAGACTCAAGTAGAGATGAGTCTTCTTGGTGCCCTGCCACCCCACCCTGCCCCGTTCCCTACTAGCTATCATTAGGTGCCTTTAGGTCCTCTTCTAAGCTCCACGCGTTTGCTTCCTGTGGCGGGATACTGACAGGCCTAGCCTTGCACAGTTAAACATAACTGTCGGGAGATGAAGAACATTGCTGTGCTCCAAAGATGGTATCTACCTCATCCCACCCCTTTCTTTGGCTCTTTTATTTCTGCCCTCTTCTTGCCACATTCCTTGAACCTTCGAGTGAGTATTGTTGCTGCCACTTATGGCTGACTCCTTTGTCAGCCTTATGATTGCTTACTTCTTATTCCTTTGAACACTTATAAGTCTTTGCAGTTACCACTGCCCAGCTTCTCTGACCAGTGTTGATGGCAGTACTGCTATACGGGTATAAATATAATTGTTTAGAGGGTAATTTCATGGCCACATCTTGTTTATTTTGTGGAACAACAACAATAGCTTCCCACATAAGGCCTGTCACCTCCCAAGCCACCCATAATTCCAAAGAATTGGAGGAAAATAACCATTGGCATTTTGGCCTTATTTAAGAAAGTTCAGTATTCATATTGTCATATTTTTATAGAATATAAACCTAGAATAGTATGGCATTTCCCAAAATCCAGAATGAATAGATCACACACACCATACACACAGGATTTATGATGAACAATTACAAAACATACGTTAATTTGCAACCACTTTAGGATTTTTGTCTTTAACTTCAGCAGAAGGTGTAAATGTGTGGGTACCCCCGGATATTTTTGTTGTTAGTATTCCCTCAGAAACTGTGAGCCACTTACTCCATGCTAACTACCTTTTGTTATTGCCAGCTCTTTATACATTCTTTACCTATAAATAACTGCAAACATAAAGACATCAGTGTTATCTACACAGTGGACAGGAAAGTTAGACAGTTTTGTACCCTTATAAAAGGAATCTGTACAATGCTACTCTCACTATTTAGCAGAGAAATAATGTTTTCTCTTTAGCTGAACCATTTTAATTTTATGATTTATTTTTTATTATTTTAAATTATGTGTATGGCTATCTATCTGTCTAGGTAAAATATATACATAAGTACAGTACATAGTCACACAGGTCAGAAGGGGCATCAAATCCCCTAGAGCAGTTTTACAAGAGGAGTATGAGTTCTTACCCAGTGAATCATCTCTCCAGCTCCAAGGAGCATGTTTTTTTTTTTTTTTTAATATTGATCATTTGTCCACAATTTTAAGATTACTTTGGTTGTTGTTCTATCATTACACATGAATTTTTCAAATTTAATAAGCATAATAATTTTGAAATACATGCTGCTGTATCTGTGGCCAATATACCGGAATTTCTCTCCTTACTTTTGCTCTTTATTGTAGCCCCAGGAGAGGGCTATGGGTAGAGAAGCAAGGATGCTACTTTCTAGGAGAATTTTCTCTGAGAATTAAAGCAGTGAAAGACTGTCATTTCAAGTGATAAAACCATATAGAAAGAAGAGGGCAAGTTAGAGTAGGTAACTATATGCTGACATTTCCAACATTCCCGCTTCAGAAAAATGGATGTGTTGAAGTTATTGCCAAAAGTGAAGGAAGCTCATTTCTCATTCCTTTCTTGAAAGATGCTCCTTCCAAGTTTACCTCAACACAGCCGGAGCAGCAACAGCAGAAAAAAAAAGTCTAGTGTGGTTAAGTGGCTAGAGGCCTCTTGCTCCTCCTTTAACTTGTGATCAGTTTCTAAGGATAGCAAAAGAACATTTATCTTAGGTAGCTGGGTTGACAGCCAGTGGAACTATCAATGGAGACATTGTGTAGAGGCAGAGGCTGATAACAATATAGCAGTCAGTGACCAAGGGGAGTTGTAAATGAGATTACAGTCTAGGTGTCTTTAGCGCCAGGAAGCCAAGAGGGAACTAATCAGTTGGACCAAACTCCCATGCTCTCAGCTAAGAGAGCTCTCCAGAGTTGATTTATATTTCTTGGGACTTAACAGAGGCACCAGGGGTTCAAGCCCAGAAAGAACCTTCTTAGAGACCAGAGAACCTCTGTCTTACTAGAATGAGCTTCTTTCTGCCTCACCTACTCCATATAATGCAGCCCTTGTCGTGGCAGAAGCAGGGAGAAAGATCTGAAAAATCTGCACATTTCTCTGAAAGAATCTATAAACTAGGAAGAACCAAATCACTACCACATCATGCAAGTTCAAGGTGAAGTGAGCACTTTAAAAAGCCAACTTGAATTACTTAACAGAAAATTGAAAAACTACCTTTTCTCAGTACAACTTAGATTTAGTTAGACTTAGTGATGTAAGTTAGTGTTGCTGCCACAGCAAGATAATCTTTGATGAGATATAGTCTGCATTTAATTTTAAATTTTGAATTCTCCCATCAGAGTTGAATGTCCTATAAGCCTGGTGATTGTCTGATTGAGGTTGTAGATTGCCTTCATTTGACATGCCCAATTAATGCCATCTTTATTTTTAATTATTTGATCAATACAAGTGGAACTTTCATTTTTCTCCTTACATCCTTATTGTTATAAAATAAGGGTGCAATGAAATAGTCACGCAATTTGCACAATAACTGCAGTGTAGGCAGAAACGGTTAATACCACTTAACTGAAGTACATCCCAACAGCCATCACTACTGCATAATCTCTGAAATTTTCATTTATTTGCTGACTCCGAAGTCTGAATTTGCTATATTTTGGCCTCTTGAGGACATCTGTATATATGTGTATAAAGGTGTGGACAGTATATAAATTGAATATTTCATTTTACACAATCTTTTACTAAAGAGCTAATCTATTTTGAAAGGATGTTTGTTTCTCCGCATCACCATCCTTCTTTTCTCAGAAGATAAGGTCTTATGTCACACTGACCTCAAGCTGTTATCCTTCCTTCTCAGCCTCCTGACTAGCTGGAATTCCAGGCTACCACACCTAGCTTGTCTCTCTCCCTTTCTATTTCTTTGCTGAATGAGAGGAATTAGGGAAACTTGTTTGGGCATCTTATTTTTTATCTTGATAACTGGATTTCAGTTTTTGAACATTTTATTCTTCCCTGCATAGCCATAATTTAGTAAGTGTGTATTAATCTGTAACTATGTGATAAATTCTTTTTAAAAGTGGTTTTAAAAATGATACTAGAGATTGGACCTAGAGCCTTGTGTATGCTGGGAAAGCACTTTAGCAATGAGCTGCATTTCTCTCCAACCTTAAATCTACTTTCCTGAGGTATAATATATATACAAAAGTGTAAAAGTGACCTACAACACACTATAGGTGTGTAGGGCTATAGGTGTAGCTCCATGGTAGAACACTTGCCTAGCTTGTGAATGACCCCAAGTCTTATCTCTAGCCCATGAAAACAACAAAAGGCATGCCTATTTCCTTGCACACAACAAAATGAGCCCATTTTCAGTGCATTGCTTCCCTATAGACATTTGTCCTTGCATCATCTTTTGACATTGTCAGCCCCCCCCCACACACACAACCTAGCACATTCAGCCATTTCACAGCCTTGTTATGAAAGCAATATTAACAGAGGAAAGCAACCTCAGTTTTGCAGTGCATTTGGAAGACCTTCCGGGGGTCAGGGCAGTCAAGTAGCAGAGCAGGCATTTACTGAGGCAGTATCATTTTTTTTTTCTGTTCTTTAAGAGCTAATTTAAATTCCTGGTGAGGGCCAGGGCCAGAGATGAGGGATCTTATGTCTCTTTGAATTGTCATTTTTGTAAATATTCTAAAGGCCAGAAGAACAAATCTGTTCAACTGTGTTTCCTAGGGAATACTGTGTCCTTTTTTTCTTTTCTTTTCTCGTCTTTTCTTTCCTTTTCTTTTCTTTCTTTCTTTTTTTTTTAAAAAGATGTATTTATTGGCTTAGTCAGGGTTTCTGTTGCTGCAACAAAACACCTTGACCAGAAAGCAAGTTGGGGAGGAAAGGGTTTATTTGGCTTACACTTCCATATTGCTGTTCATCATTGAAGAAAGTCAGGACAAGATAGGAACTCAAACAGGACAGGAATCTGGAAGCAGGAGCTGATGCAGAGGCCATGGAGGGAAGCTACTTACTGGCTTATTTCCCCTGGCTTGCTCAGCCTGCTTCCTTATAGAACCCAGGACCAGCAGCCCAGGTATGGCACCACCTACCATGGACTGGTCCCTTCCCAACTGATCACTAATTGAGAAAATGCCTCACAACTGGATCTCATGGAGACATTTCTTCAACTGAGGCTCCATCCTCTATGATGACTCTAGCTTGTTTCAAAACCAGCCAGTACAATTGACCCCTTGTCAACTTGACTCAAAAACAGTCTTTTCTTATTCATCCCAAATGTCTCACAGTAAAAGCATAAATAACTTTAAAAGTCTCACAGTCTTTCCAAATTCAAACATGTTAAAATTTCATCCCTTTCTTTTTCCTATTAATGTAGTCATTCACTTCACATCCTGGTCACAGCCACCTCTCCTACCAGTCCCACCTCAGAGATCCTTCCCTCATTATCCACTCCCCTTCTTCTTAGAGAAGGGGAAACCCCGCCCTCTTGGGTACCACCCCATCCTAGGACATCAAATTGCATCAGAACTAAGCACATTCTCTCCATCTGAGGTCTTCTTATCAAACATTCCAGCTAGGGGAAGGGGATCCAATGGCAGACAACAGAGTCAGAGACAGCCCCTGCTCCAATTATTAGGGAACCCACACGAGTACCAAGCTGCATATCTGCTTCACATGTGCAGGAGGCCTACATCCAGTCCTTACATGCTCTTTGGTTGGTGGTTCAGTCTCTGAGAGCCCCTTTGGGCCCAGATTAGTTGACTCTGTAGGTCTTTTTGCAGTGTCCTTGACCCCTCCAGATGGCTCAGTCCTATCCTCCACTCTTTTACACAACTCCCTGAGCTCAACCTGATGTTTGTCTGTGGGTGTCTGCATCTGTTTTGGTCAGCTGCTGGGTGGAGCCTCTCAGAGGACAGTTATGCTAGACTCCTGTTTGCAAGCAAAGCAGAATATTATTAATAGTGTCAGGGGTTGGCTCTCTCCCATGGGATGGATCTCAAGTTGGGGCAGTCATTGGATGGCTATTCCCTCAGTCTCTGCTCCATCTTTATCCTTGCACATCTTGTAGGCAGGACAGAATCTGGGTTGAAGGTTTTGTAGGTGGGTTGATGTCCCTCCTTCCCTCCACTGGAAGTCCTGCCTGGCTACAGGAAGTGGCCACTTCAGTCTACACACACACACACACACACACACACACCTAGTAGTAGTGTCGGCTAGGGCTAACTCATTGGCTCCCAGGGGCCTCCCCTCTCCTGGGTCTCTGGCTAGTCTCAGAGATGCCCCACACTGATTTCTGTTCTCCCTCCTGTCCCCTGTCCTCACACCCGATTCCCATCCCTATTCCCCTCTTTCTCCCCAGTTCCCTCCCTCCATTCACCTCCGATGTATTTTATTTCCCATTCTGAATGACAGTCACAAATCCTCCCGTGAGCTTTCCTTATTGTGTAGTTTCTTCAGGTCTGTGGATTGTAACATGGTTATCCTGTACTTTACGGCTAATATCTACTTATAAGTGAGTACATACCATGCATGTCCTTTTGGGTCTGGGTTACCTCACTAAGGATGATATTTTCACTATTCATCGATTTAAAAATAGCCAATTTCTTTTAAAAGCCCACATCTCTCAATTGTGAACTCCAGTAAAATAAAAAAATGAACCAACTACTTTCTTACTTTAAGAGGGAGAATCAGGGCACAGTCACAAGCAAATCCAATCAAAACCAAACTCCAATTATGCAATGTCTAGGATCTAGTCACGATCTCTGGACTTCTCCAAAGGGCTTGGATTATTTTTTCAGCTCTGCCCTCCGCAGCAAACACAGCTTGTCTTCTAGTCTCCAGCTGGCTCCATTGTTGCTGTTCTTGGCAGTCATCCCATGGTACTGGCATCTCCAAAACTTCTGGGGTCTCTTGCAGTAATTGGGCTGCACTTTTACCAATACCCTCTCATGGTCTCTTCCTGGTGCCTAGCCTTAACTTTTCTGCATGACCTCTTCAGTCCTGAGTCTTCAATTCACACTGAGGCTGCACCTTCACCAGTGGCCTCTCCTGGCCTCTTACAGTGCCAAACCTCAGCTGCTTTTCATGACCCCGTCATGCCTTCAAAACCAGTACCACTTGGGTAATTCTTACACATTACCAAGTCTGAGTGCCAACAGGAGGTAGAACTATGGCAGACACTGGAAGACAATTTTTCTGTGCTCTCAGGAAACACTTTCCAGAAGATTTCACTACAATGATGCTGTTCTCTTAATCACTGCTATATTCTCAGCTCCAGCTGCCCTGACTATCCCAGCAATGCAAAGGTTTCATGCTAGTAGTTCTGCTATCTTGTTAATCACAGCTGATTCTTCAGCTCCAGCTAACCAGAACCACAGAATCTTAATTCAAAATAGCAAACAACCCTGATAGAGTCTTTAAACTTCCCTCTGAAACTCTTCATACCAGGTCTTCATCTTCTGCACTGCTCTCAACTTTCTCATCTTCCAAGCTTCTAAAGAATATTCCACTGAGCTGTTAACACTCAGTGGTTTTTCTAGCCTAAAGTTCCAAGGTCCTTCCACAGTCTTTCCAAAACATGGCCAAGTCCATCACAGCAATACCCAACTATGCTGATACCAACTTCTGTCTTAGTTTGGGTTTTATTGCTGTGAAGAGACGCATGACTAAGGCAACTCTTATAAAGAAAAATAGTTTATTAGGGTTGGCTTACAGTTTCAAAGGTTTAGTCCATTATCGTCATCATGGGACAGATGGTAGAGTGCAGGCAGACATGGTGCTGGAGAAAGGGCTCAGAGTTCTACATCTTGATCCACAGGCATCAGGGTAAAATTGCCACACCAGCTCAAGCCCACCTCTACACATCTCTTCCAACAAGACCAAAAGTAATCCAAGAAGGTCACACCTCTTAATAGTACCACTCCCTATATGCCAAGCATCCAAATACATGAGTCTGTCTGGGGGGGGGAGGTCATTCCTATTTAAGCCACATTTTTTTCATGTACTTTATGTAACTGAGTGCTCTGTTGTGAGCCACCATGTGGTTACTGGGAATTGAACTCAGAACCTCTGGAAGAGCAATCAAATGCTCATAACCACTAAGCTATCTCTCCACCCCCTAGGAATACTGTGTCTTAAAAAACAAAACAAAGAAAGCCAGAAATGGTAGAAAATGTATTTAGTATTTTCAAGGCCTTGGGTTTGATGCTCAGCATCAAGAAAAAAAGAAATGAAAAAACAACCTGGAATAAAAACAAGTTTAGTGTTCTTGCTCAGTTGATTTGCTTTTCCTTGTGTGCCAAGACATGGATAGCTCTTTTTCTTATTATTTTTTAAATTACTGCAGGAAAGTAGAGGGTTGTTGTTGTTGTTGTTGTTGTTGTTGTTGTTGTTGTTAAACTAGTAATTGAGACCCAATGAGAAGGATGACATGGGTTTTCAATAGACTTGGTACAGATAAACATTTGCAATCCTTCACGGTTTACCTTTTTTGCTGAATGTCTGTGTAGAGTGGTCTTGATGGTGCACTGTAACCCTGGTGAGCATTTCATATGGGTTATAACTTTCCAGAGACTATGAACCATGCATGGGAAGCTGAGTTGGGTGGGGGCAAGATGAATAGCCCTGCAGTGGGAGGTTGAGTCAAACACAGCTTGACAAATACATGAGACCTGGAGAGAGGAAGAGAGTAAAGGGTTGTCCTGTGTTCTGAGTGGTCTTGCCAACCACCTGGGGTGGGGCTGTGATATAGTTTTTAAGTCAATGGAGTTTGGGGAATATTTTAGGGGGTCATTACATTGGGTTTCTATTTCCAAAGGAGATCCTGCTGGCTGGGGGCAAACATGCTAGAGTAGGGGTGCTAAAGGCTTGACCCGTGATGGGAGCAGTCATATATATTTGGAAAAACTCAGATGATATAAGCCTCGGTCACTTGATGATAAACTAGATATATTTGGAGGTGCAGATGTAGGAGATCGGAAGAGGGATCCTAAATTTCTGGCTACCATTCACTGAGATTGAGAATTGGGAACAGGCCCAGGTTTAGTAGAGGAACATTGAGAATGATTAGGCATTCTGTCTGAATAAATTATACTTTTATACTCCCATTTTATGTCTCAACTAAATATTCACAGAGGGCATATCTGCCTTACTGAGAGAAGAAGGTATTCTATGTTTTATGGAACTAAAGAAAAATAAGAATTTGTTATATAGGATTTATCACTGACTTGGCTTGAAGACTGTTTTCTCCATAGGAAGTGCCACTTTAAAATGCCATTCCTTGCCTAGAGATGTAGTTCAGTTGATAGAGTACTTGCTTAGCATGCACAAAGCTCAAGGTTCCATCACTTGTATCACGTTTACCAAAAGAACTTGGGTGTGGGGATGTGCAGATGGTATAGTTGGTAATTTGATATAGTACTTGCCATACAGTCATAACAGCCCGAGTTTGGATCCTCAGCACCTACATAAAAATGAAAGACTTAATGACTGTGCCCATAAACTCAGCACTGAGGGTAGGTTTGGGGAAGCAGAGACGGTTGTCTCCTTGAAGCATATTGGCCAATCAGCCTAGCCACATTGACGAGTTTCAAGTTCTATAACAGACCCTGTGTAAAAAGGTGAGGGCTAGAAAGATGCTATGCATGTAAAAACACTTGCTCTGCAGAGGACAGTTCAGTTACTAGTACTCACATGGTGGTTTACAACTGTGTATGACTTCATTTCTGGGGGATCTGATGCCTTCTTGTGTTGTCTATAGGCACTGCACACATGTAGTCTACTTACATTCATGTAGACAAAACACTCATAATTTTTTTTAAAAAAAAATCTTGTTTTTTAAAGGTACAATATGATTGAGGAAAGACACCCATTATCCGATTCTAGTGTCAGTTATCACACTTGCACACCAACAAACACATATATACACCCACAGGAACATGTACATATAACACGTGCCCTCAAAACACTGCCTGAAACTTAAGGGTAATGGTACATATCAATGATCCTTGCACTTTGAAGATAGAGGCAGGAGAATCAGAGGTACAAAGTCATCCTCAGCTTCATAGTATGTTTGAGGGCAGCCTACAGTATGTGAGACTGCCTGCAGGGGTCAAAAAGAAAAGCAAACCAAACCAAACATAAAACCTAAGAAAAAACAGAAAATATTCTCCGTATCTATTTTGGCTACATGCTGTTAATAAAGTATTAATGTTTTCATAAAACTACTCATTTTAAATTCTGAACACGAAGTAGTAAATACATAGAATTTGTCTTATATTCCTTACTAAATGTTAAGGTTTTCCTGAAATTACGCTTAGATAAAAGTAAATTCAAACTGAGTACAGTTCTGAGTTTATATCAATGCTTGTTATGGTACTATCCCAACATGAGTCTTACTAGCAGTTCTCTTGGCTTTTGGTATGATGATGGTTCTTAGCTTAATTGATTCAGCCAAATGGAAAGTGTCACTGAATTTTTAACAGAAAAGTAAATAATATGTTTTAATAGCTTTTGGTATGTGTGTGTTTCTATAATGTGTATCTGTGTACTTGAGTAGTATGTATACTCCAAGTTTGTGTATGTGCACCACATGTCTGCAGTGCCCATGGAGACCAGAAGGCGGCTATGAGTCCCCTAGAACTAGTGTTATAGGTCATTGGGAGCCACCTGTGTGGATGGATACTGGCAGCCAAGCTCCCATCCTCTGGAAGAGTTCTTACCCACGAGCCTTCTCTCCAGCTTCCCTTTTGGTATATTTTGTCATATAACATTTTACTGGAGTCATTGTAAAAATAACCATTATTTTGTTAAAATGAGTGTAGATATTTTAATGCCACAAGTAATAGTTTTAATACATTTTCGAGACTCATCTTTTAACTTTTGCATTTGCAATTAAAATTTCACTGAGTCCTATCCCTTATCAAAGAACTATAGGTAACTACTGACTGCCTGGAGAAGGAGAAGTAGCCAGCCAAGAAATGTTTTGCTGCTAAGTATGAAAGGAGTATACTTTTTTTCCTGTACATTTGCATGACTAAACTGTTTTGAGCTCCTGTGGTATATAATACAACATCTGTGGTATTTTTCAACTTCTGTCATGCATTTTCAACTTAATATCATACACTGTTAAACAGCATCTGATAGATAGGCTTTGGTATACAGGAGCCAGCTTCATTGACTCCCTCATGTCAAACACAGCAGCAGAAACCCTTAGCCATGGCAGAGCCCCAGCAGGCATTTGTTAATTGGCAGATTGAGGTGTCTTCCTTCCTGCCTACGCTCGATTGTTTCCTTTCTGATTTGGTATCACATATTTAAATTTAGAAGTAACTAGCTTTTAATATAGATAAACTATGGTAGTTTTCAAGTAATCCAATGCAGGTCACATAGCATTTATCATTGTATATAATGGATAATAGTTTGTATTTCTGTAGAAAGGGCATTTCATATGTATTCTACCTGCTGTGAAGTATATCTCATGCTTCAGTTTGCTTTTATTTTATAGTTTTACTCAAAATGTAAAAAGTAATTTCAGTCTAAGTTATTTTTGAAGGTGTTCATAAAAATAAGAGTAATGATAGAAATAAGTAAATATTTATATATTTACTTTAATAAAAACATCCTTTAATATTGATAATAACATCTATGGTTAGAAAACTATCTAGAAATACCTGATGGTACTAAGATACATTTCAGAAAATCGAGGAATAGAAATAGTGATCCTTCCTTGGTAGGTGGTAGGTGAACTCTGTGTGTGTTTGGTGGGGAGGAGTGCCCACACATGTGCGCATATATAGGCGTACATGTTAGAACTTACCTTTTCTTATAATACATATTCATTTATTGCTTGCAAAATCCATATTACACTACCACGCTTAAGAAATGGCACCCAGAATCAATTTGGGTTTGAAATCTCAGTTCTACTATCTCTTAGCTATGGTTTTGTGGTGCTTATACTTTTGTACCTGGAAACTCAGCATCCTTATGTCTGCTTTAGGTTAACACACATAATCATGGATTTCTGTATGACCTCTTCAAACCTATGTTGTATTATTTTTTTCCATTTTTTTCATTATCTTCAGCTTCCTCATCTTTAAAGTGTACATGACAAGATCCTTATTGTAGTGATTTGAGGATTGCCTGAAATAATCCATGGGAAGTACTTAGTATGAGACTTGATATAAAAATTATTTTTAAAATGGTAATCTAAAATAAAGTTTATATAAATAAAAATAATTTGAGAAGTGAAAGCAGGATGATTAGAAGTTCAAGGCTAGCCTTAGCTACATGAGATTCAACCTTAAAAATGAAAACAAAATTTGCCTTTTTGGATCCCATACTGGCCAATAAAGTTTGTTTGTGACTAAAATTTTGTTTCGACTGAGGGGGCATGGGAATATGTGAACACTGATTGTTGGAGATCTTTGCATATAAAATGTGGAATGACTTTAAATACTTTGGTTATCAAGATGTAGCCCTTATGTACATGAAGAAAAGCATTTATCAAAAAGGAGGGGGCTTCCTCCGAGAATAATTAGAAAATGAATTATTGAGTATAACCTTCGAAATAGCTTAGTCTGTGACTAGAAGACTAAGACAGAAACAACAGGAAAAAGAAAGCACTGTTTCTGTGCATGCTGCATATTTAACATAGAAAGCAACATGGCTTTCATCATTGAGCAATAGGAGTGAATCTATAGTCCCTGTCCAATATGATTAGACGCTTGTTTGTTTGTTTGTAATGGAGTCGAGAACTTGATGTAAGAATAACTATAAGCCTTCCAGATCTTCTCCTGGTAGGTACTACTCATAACACATTTTCACTTGTCTTCTCCCATCACCTCCCCTTTTTCTTTTTTGAGACAGTGCCTCATGTGAACCAGATTGGTCTCCAAACTCTCTCCTCCTGCCCCTATGTTCTAAATGCTGAAATTAAAAGCCTATGTCACCATAGCCTGCTTAATCTTTTTTCCTTTCACTGAAAAAAAAAAAAAAACCTTATTCTAGGAAATGTTGAATGCTTCAATATAGAGATGGTACAATCCAGAAAGCTTTATCTAAAAATTATTTCATCCTTCTTTTGTGCATTCTGAAGTAATCTTGAATCTAATTTGGAGGTAAAATGAAGGCTGAGTCGACTGAAGGATGAGATCTGTAATGACCATTAATGAATTGTGGGTAATTTTATCTCTTTCTTATTTTGCTGGTTAAAATGTCTTCTTTGAACAGCCTCATTTTAAAAATAAAGCAGGACATTGAGACAAGACAGATGATGTCTATCTTGCTAACTGCAGCTAGTGACATTCTGTTGCAGACATTGTGGGGGCAATGGCATGCTTTGGGGAATAACCTGAATTTAAAGCCCAAGTTCTTCACTTATTTTCATGTAGTTTCTTCTTTGCCCACACCTATATTGTGAATAGCATCTCAGGATAGTGGTAGAACTAGTAATAGTGTTTGGCATGTCACCTCCTGCCTCTCTGTTAAGTACCTATGAAGATATTTAAACAGAAAAACAGAAACTTTTAATAGTTCCGTGAATTTAAAAGAAATTCAAAGACTGGTTACAAACTCTAGGGAGAATTTCATTAGCAAGAGAAGATTAAAAAGCACCCTTGAATGTCATGTTATTTATTATACTTTCTGAAACCAGCTGAGGCAAAAATAGCCAAAGGAGCAGGGAAAGAGTTGCACCCATGTGTAAAGTGGCTGGCAGGCAGACAAGTCATCTCACCAAGGAACTGGAGTTCTTGGTTTCCCACTAGCCCACTTAGCATCCATATTTCCAGATCATTTCAGACTAATGTGCTCTGAATACATAAAGTAAGGCAAGAAATAGCGAAGGCTTGGAAGAGACACAGGGTATCCACAGAGAGTTGTGACTGCCACCAATATCAAGGTAATGTGTTCTACAGCCAGTACAAAAAGGAGCAAATGACATGTACTCATTTGGCTTCTTGTATAGAGAACCCTTCCCACAGAGTCCAAGGTCAAACTAGCCAAGCCCAGTGAGGACAAGGATGTTCAGTTGAAAGCAGGCTCTCAGTACTCAATCTTTATTTGAACTTCAGGTAGCTGAAAAATCCATCTACCCAGTTTGCTGCCAGGTGCCAATCTTGTTGAATTTCTTTCCATCTTGGTAATAAGTATGAGTTTTAAAAGGGCTGTGGGCAGAGGAGGACTACAAAGAGATGAGTCCAGATAAAATGTTGCCTTGAGATTTCAAAGCAACAGCTGGTCTTGAAAATGACTTTTGTGTACCAAGCAAGGGAAGTCAAGACATCTGTGATAGCTCTTGAAAGGAAACAGTGGAGATTTGCCGTGTATAGAGCAGAACAGACTGAACAGACAACAAATTCAGGACTTTTATTGAGATAGAGAAGGATGAAGAAATCTAAACTGGAAGTGGTTGCTCACAGTCAGCTATAGGATGGAACACAGGGCCCCCAATGGAGGAGCTAGAGAAAGTACCCAAGGAGTTGAAGGGGTCTGCAACCCTATAGGTGGAACAGCAATATGAACTAACCAGTACCCTCTGAGCTTGTGTCTCTAGCTGCATATGTAGCAGAAGATGGCATATTTAGCCATCATTGGGAAGAGAGGCCCCTTGGTCTTGCAAACTTTATATGACCCAGCACAGGGGAAGGCCAGGGCCAAGAAGTGGGAGTGGGTGGGTAGGGGAGCAGGGCCGGGGGAGTGTATAGGGGACTTTGGGGATAGCATTTGACATGTAAATGAAGTAAATACCTAATAAAATTGAAAAAAAACCCAAAGTAACAAATAGAAACAGTCTCAAAAGGCACATAAACACACACACACACACACACACACACACACACACACACACACACACACACACAAAACCTTGGTAAGTTGGCCTGCTCATGTATCTTGCAATTTAGCACTGCTGAAGAAGCCCTGCCAGAATCTAATTTTCTGTACAAACAGCTCTCAAAGGGGCCAGGAGCTTCTCAGCATCTCTAGACAGGAAGTTGATGGTGGTTTCTCCTACAAAATCTGTCACTGTGATTATTGGGTTCAAGGGGTGACAAGGTTCTCTTTCCTTAAAATTACAGTAAGAAAAATGAGAAAATTTTGTCTGTCTAGTCTAAATATATAAGATGTAGTGGCCACTTCATGTTTGTTTCTAACTGTTCTTAATTGTATAAATATATTCTGTATGTTTTGGTTATAAATTATTGACTTATAAGTTATTAAGTATGATTACAAATTTGTAACATTGGTAACAGAAAAAAAAGCAATCTAAAGTGGAACAAATGAACAGAATTGATAGCAGTGCTTTGAATAGTTCACTCACTGAGTGGTCACTAAATATTAACTGCCTACCTGATACACTAGGGATTGTTGCTGTAATACTGAACAAAACAGATTAAGCAATTATGGGAGGCACACTTGAAAACATACCAGGTTTATAGTGAATATTACTAGAAAATTTTGAGTAGATACAATATTTAAGGCTTTTAGAAAAAAAACCTCCGGAACATCAATAATTTTCATATTAGTTTCAGAACACAAACATGGATTTTTTTCTAGAATATAGGCAGATGATTTCAATTTTTTTCTTATATCAAGAAAAAGAAATGACCTAAGAGAATCTAGATATAAAAAAATAATAATAATAAGGTATCCACTTTAGAACAAAAACCAAGTCAGACTTAGACATTTTTCTAAAAACCAGAGACCATCATAGCATTCTTTCCTCCGTTTAGAGCCTTCTATGCTATCTCTATAATTTATGTTAGAAAGCAGCAGGCCTTTGTGGGATGATGTTGGAGGTATATATGTGTGGGTATTATCTGTGTGTGTGTGTGTGTGTGTGTGTGTGTGTG
>NC_034613.1:139066863-139094278 GCF_900095145.1 Mus pahari | reverse complement strand
GAGAGAGAGAGAGACAGAGACAGAGACAGAGACAGAGAGACAGAGAGAGACAGAGACAGAGAGAGACAGAGAGAGACAGAGAGAGACAGAGACAGAGACAGACAGAGAGGAAGGGAAGAGGGAGAGAGAGATCTGTCAGGTGCCATCCACCTTGTTTCTTTTAGCAGGGTCTGTCTCTCTTACTGGCATGGAGCTCATCAGGTAGGCTAGGCTAGTCAATGTACCTCCCCAGAGCTCAGCTTACAAACTCATGCCACAACACCTTTTGACATGGATTCTGGGGACTGAGTTCAAGGCCTCATCTTTGCATGACAAAGCACTCTACTAACTTAGCTGTTTCCTCAGCAGGAACAAGCCTAAATTAAAGACTAATTTTTTTCCTCTTAAAAAAAATAGCTACTATGTGAATTTCTTGCAAAGCATTTCATTCTTAATAAGAATATGGATTTCTAGTGTTGGTAATGTGAATGGTACTTTTCAGGGTTTTTTGTAAGCATACAGAAAATCTGTGAATGCAAGTTTTTCTCCCCCCAGATTGATTTATCCTCCCTCCTTCTTTCCCTCCTTCCTTCTTTTCTCTCTTTCTCTCTTTCCTGCTTTCTCCAATTTTTTTGTTTTAGCCTCATACACGGTAAACATGCTATCTACCACGATAGAAATAGAGGATCAACCCTCATAAATTGTTCTCTGACCTCTACACATGCAGTGTGGCAAGCATCCTCAACCCCACAATAAATAAATGAATGTAATTAATGAAAAACTTCTCTACTAATATTTAGTTGAAAAATATTCTTTTAAGTAATGCCATTTGTTTTGGCACTGCTTGTGAACTAGATAGTATATACTGCTGAAGGAGGCTGGAAAAGGGGTGTACTTGGATATGCCAGCTTGGTTGTGTGTATTAGGAATGTTCAGCATTTGTGGCCTTTGAACCATCTGTGCCACTACAGCATTTGCTCTGGAAATGAAGATGCTTTTGGAGTATGTTGATTGGCAGACTATTTAAATAACCATCTATTACAAATGGAACTTTAAGCAGATTTTTTTACCATCAGGTATAAATGTTACTTATATAATGGGAAGTGACATACTGACATACACAAATATATATATATATATATATATATATATATATATATATATATATATATGTATATGTATATGTATATATACATACATACATACACACACACACACACACAAAACAAGGTATATAATATTATGATTCCAAGTTGAGAAAAAATACTGAAGAAAATATACCAAACTGTTAAGAGTTATCTGAATATTTCTGAATGTCCTCTTTATTTTATTTCATGTCCTGTACTTTTGAAGAGTTATGTTTCATGCATAGCATGTAGGTGTCTGTTCTTTGCCCCCTTGCCACCCTGTTTCTTAACCTTCTTTGCAATGTCTCTAGGGTGGTAAGAGGATTCTGAAACAGAGTAGTGGGTGGATGGAGATGATCTGTGTCTTAGCGCCTCTGCCCACAGATAATTGTAATTCCCAGTTGGGACTGGAGAATGATTTTTCCCTCTGCCTCTCTTTCTTTTTCAGGAAACACATGAGATTGTGGCAATCAAGAAATTCAAGGACAGTGAAGGTATATTACATTTTTACTTCTGTATTTTTTTGTAAGTAAAATATGTGAGAGGTAGGTTTTAGTTGTTAGACCTCTAGCCCTGTGATTTTAAAATTATAACCTTGGGGAGTGAATGCAACTTGTTTATTATCATGCTAATTTACTTTGAAATATTTCCTATCTCATGCTATTAGAACATCTATTTTAATTTACAATCAAGGGTGGAATTTTTTTGCTCCAAAGGCCAGATAGAAGTTTTCTTAACTACATGTTTCCGCATAGATGACAATGGGAGAAATGATTAAAAAGTCAGTGCTTCTGTAGTTCCCATAAGTGTGAGTGCTGTGGCGAAAGATGCAGCATTTGGTCCAGGAGTTCTCTAGCCCCTAGTCACAGCAAGGAGTACAAGGATAAGTGGAAGACAGGATAGAGAGGGGACATTTTTAGATTTAGAACCATTTTTTTTGAGCGAATAAGATTTTCAATAAGAAATACCATATGGGGGGGGTCTTGGTCACACTTTTAGAGCATTAAAATTCTCTGCTGGGCAAGAAAGTTTCAGACAACCTTAGCTGTTAACTCTTACCTAACCAAAGACAAAGAAAGACTGATAATAAGGCTTTTGAGATTTAGGCAGCAGTACAGAGACCTCAGTAAAAAGACTTTCCATATAGACAATATACTATAATGAAGCAAGTCTTACAAATTTGTGTGTTAATGAGCTACTCTATCTTCTGCTTTCACGGGTTTATGTCAAATCTTAAAGAAGTACCCCAGTGTGACATTGAGTTGCAAGCTACCATATGAAAAATAGATAAAAAGGTACCAGCATCAGCCTGTGTATCAGCCTGAAGATAGACGGTGTAGCCTGGCTTCATTGGTGCACATTTCCTAAGCGCTTTAAGGCAGTAGCTTCTATATTTACGAACAGTCTCATCCCCCTAACCTCAGATATTTAGAAAGCATAAAATCCCAGAATTTTGTTTGTAAACAAAAGGTTCCTAGAATAGCTTCCATAGCATTTGTTGTAACGAAACTATGAAGTAACTAAACTACTTATGTGAAGCTCTTGCATATTACCTAGGGCCCTGAACAGCCATTGTGAGGACAGTCGCTGAGGACAGTCTAAAAGGAAGGCACTGGGAAATGCTTTGTAGCTTATTCTGGGAGACAGTGTGCTTAAAACCATGTGCCTATGTGCCTTTGATCTAATGGAAGCAGTTACCCCTGGATAACCTACTGTGAAACCATTGGAAATAGGCTCTTTGAGCAGTGACTTTAGACTAATGACAGATGGTCCAGAGACAAATGGTGATCTAAAAGGAGTGATTGCAACAGAAAATCAAAGCAGCACTCTTGCATGTGTATGGAGACATCTGACTCAGTCTTCACCTTTAAGATCACATTGGCAAGCTGCAAAGTAATAACGGCCAGCAGATCTTCAAAAAACTTTTTTTGGCACAGGGTCTTATGTAGACTAAGCTTGCTTAAGACCCTGTTATCTAGTCTTCTATGTTTTTACCCTATTCCTCTGGCAAGAATACTCTTTAATAGAAAGGAATGGTTCAGGTCTGGTGATAACTCTTTTACAGTATGAATTATGTATAATAGTTTCACATAGATGAAATTGTCTACTAAACTACTATGTAAACGATGATATATAAAATCTGTTTTATTAGCCAGACAGTGGTGGTGCATGCCTTTAATCCCAGCACTTGGGAGGCAGAGGCAGGCAGATTTTTGAGATCAAGGCCAGCCTGGTCTACAGAGTGAGTTCCAGGACAGCCAGGGCTACACAGAGAAACCCTGTCTCGAAAAAACAAAAAACAAAAAACAAATCATATTATAGTAGTGAATATTCTAAATCATACATGTCTAAATTTTTGTGAAAGTAATTGAAATGATTCTATAAAAGCATTGATAAACTTAAGCTGAAATGGAAATTGTTCTTGGTCTGACTGACATTCGCATTAATGTCCCTAAATATTCTCTAAGTGATGATGTGCAGGGAGGGTATGAGAATATATACCACCTTTTGGTAGCTTAAAAAGATTATAATAACATCCTACTATCCTACTATAGATCCAAAAATTTGTGTGAAATGTTTTATTTTCAATTTAAATAAAAATGTATTTGCATTTAAATTGCAATAAAATGTGATTTAAATTTGAACATCAAAACAATGATCCATCATGACCAAGTAGGCTTCATTCCAGGGATGCAGGGATGGTTTAATATACAGAAATCCATCAACGTAATCCACTATATAAACAAACTCAAAGACAAAAACCACATGATCATCTCGTTAGATGCTAAGAAAGCATTTGACAAAATCCAACACCCATTCATGATAAAAGTCTTGGAAAGATCAGGAATTCAAGGCCTATACCTAAACATAATAAAAGCAATCTACAGAAAACCAGTAGCCAATATCAAAGTAAATGGAGAGATGCTGGAAGCAATCCCACTAAAATCAGGGACTAGACAAAGCTGCCCACTTTCTCCCTACCTATTCAATATAGTACTTGAAGTCCTAGCCAGAGCAATTAGACAACAAAAGGAGGTCAAGGAAATCCAAATTGGAAAGGAAGAAGTCAAAATATCATTATTTGCAGATGATATGATAGTCTACATAAGTGACCCTAAAAATTCCACCAGAGAACTCCTAAACCTGATAAACAACTTCAGTGCAGTAGCTGAATAAAAATTAATTCAAACAAATCAATGGCCTTTCTCTACACAAAGGATAAACAGAATGAGAAAGAAATTAGGGAAACAACACCCTTCACAATAGTCACAAACAATATAAAATACCTTGGTGTGACTCTAACTAAGGAAGTGAAAGATCTGTATAAGAACTTCAAGTCTCTGAAGAAAGAAATCAAAGAAGATCTCAGAAGATGGAAATATCTCCCATGCTCATGGATTGGCAGGATCAACATTGTGAAAATGACAATCTTGCCAAAAGCAATCTACAGATTCAATGAAATCCCTATCAAAATTCCAACTCAATTCTTCAACGAGTTAGAAAGGGCAATTTGGAAATTCATCTGGAATAACAAAAAACCTAGGATAGCAAAAACTCTTCTCAATGATAAAAGAGTCTCTGGGGGAATCACCATGCCTGACTTTAAGCTGTACTACAGAGCAACTGTGATAAAAACTGCATGGTACTGGTATAGAGACAGACAGGTAGACCAATGGAATAGAATTGAAGACCCAGAAATGAACCCACACACCTATTTTATGTAATTTTAAATTTAAATAAAATTTTATTTAATTTAAATAAAATACATTATTATTTTTTTAAAAATATATATATATTTTAAAGATTTATTTATTTATTATATTGAAGTACACTGTAGCTGTCTTCAGACACTCCAGAAGAGGGCATCAGATCTTATTACGGATGCTTGTGAGCCACCATGTGGTTGCTGGGACCTTCGGAAGAGCAGTCGGGTGCTCTTACCCACTGAGCCATCTCACCAGCCCCCTTAAAATATATTTTTAGGTAGACCAATTTTTAGTGCCAAATACCAAATATCTTTACTATCCCAGCTGCCATCACCATCCCCAACAAAAAGGCATGTTTAAGTGATAACAAATTTTTATCAAAGACTATTTCCTTTGTTGGTTTTTCTTTTATTATTTTAACTACATCCACTTTTGGCATATCATCATAAATCTGGCATCTCAGAATTCATGGCAACACTCTGAATGATGATATAAATTTCTCTATGTAAGCTTCCACAGAGAAAATTAAATATCAAATACCTAACAAGTTAGTGGTCTCTACTGATTTAATTCTATTTATTATTTAAATCTTCTATGAATCAAAAATGACCACAGACTCCAAAGATACAGGGGATTCTTTGGTTAAAAGATGTTTTGAGATTGTATATAGTAAGTATTTTAGCCAAATTCTCTTTAACTTTCCTATAACTATAGTCTTGATCATTGACATTTGATAATCAGATGGTCATTTTTTGTTTGTTTGTTTGTTTTATTGGATATTTTATTTATTTACATTTCAAATGTTATCCCCTTTCCCGATCCCCCCCCCCATTCTATGAGGATGTTGCCCCACCTACCCACCCACTCCTGCCTCCCCACCCTCGCATTCCCCTACACTGGGGCATTGAAGCTTCACTGGACCAAGGGCTTCTCCTCCCATTGATGCCCGACAAGGCCATCCTCTGCTACATATGTGGCTGAAGCCATGGGTCCTACCATGTGTACTCCTTGGTTGGTGGTTTAGACCTAGGGAGCTCTGGTTGGTTGATATTGCTCTTCTTCATTATTGGGGCTGCAAATCTCTTCAGCTCCTTCAGACCTTTCTCTAACTCCTCCATTGTCAAGCCTGTGCTCAGTCCAGTGGTTGGCCATGTATTAAAAACAGATCATTCTTAGTTACATTTGTTTGTTTATTGTATGTGTTGTTGTACATGTGCCATATCCGGTATCTGGAGATCAGAGTACATCTGTGGGCATCACTTCTCTCCTTCTATCTTGTGGGTCCTGGGGATCAAATTCAGGTTGCCAGATCTCAGAGGCAACCCATTCACCCTCTGAGCCATCTAACTGGCCCTGGGTAATCATTCTTAGATAAAGACATAAACCAAATTTATTGAAGAATCCAGGAGTGACAATTTAAACTAGGTAGTTTTTTAATAGTAACAACTAGGTAGTTTTTTAATAGTAACTGTCTATTAAACATTTATGTTAGGGAAACATGTAGTCAGAAATTTTTCATTAATATTCCTTCTTTTAATTCTTTGTACCATTAGCTTTCTTTGATGAATGAAAAATTCTCTCTGCTTACCACACTGAGTCTTAGTACATGGCTCCCTCCAGTTAGCTGTGCACTCATCTATGTGTCATTGGGGTGAGGGGCTTAGGTCATTTCTCTGCTTTTATATCAAATAAAGTGGGTAGCATTTTATCTCCTGTTGTTTGTTTCCTATAAATATTTTCTCTTGAAATTGACATATTTATGTCTTTAATTATTATGAAATATTTAGTAATTGTATAGTCTTTCCTCCACTCTTATTTTTACCTAGAGACTAGCAAACTCTATACTGGTCTCTTAGTTTGCATGATGCTTGTAAAACAAGAATTCATGAATTCTAAACTTCAAGTGCCTGGATTCTGTATAAGAGAGGCCTTGAAACAAAATTTCCGGCCTTGATTATCTAATGAATCTGATTATCTGAGCTGTAGCTACTCCTGTTACTATTATACTTCCTTTCCTCCCAAACCAGATCTCTTTCAAACCTCAAGGATTCTTATAAGATTTGGCAACATTTTGCACTTTTTGTGATTTCATAAATTTTTCTCTGTTCTTTAACTTGTCCTTCATCTCTCATCTTTTTTTGGTACATAAAACAGTAAGTAACATCACCATTCAAACCTCTGGCCACATTGATTGGCCTGCTGCCGCTGTCCTGTCTTCAATCAGAGCATGGTGCCCTATGGTTTCGTTCAAGGATGGATTGACTTTTCTTTTTCATTCTATCTGTTTAAAGGTCTGTTTGGGGGGCCTCTTTGACTATACAAAGATGTCAGATTTGTGGTTTCATAAAGTAGGTTACAGCTATTCCTGGATTTCTTTTCTAAGCCCACGGCTCTTTAAAAATAGGGTTACAATAGTTTCTGCTGATCTTTAGATTTTTCTTTTCATCACTGACTTATCTTTGAATTTATTTTGCTCCTGTGAGCTTTCTTCTTAAAAAGCTGCTATCTTTTATTTTAGTGAATCTCTTGATTTTTTTTTTTAGGTGTGTTAACTTGACTCAGTGGTAAGCCTGCAGAAGTAGGCCAGAGTTTTGTTTGTTCTTACTTTGCATCCTTTTGGTTGCTGTTGCTTTGTCCTGGGTAGGGTGGTTTGTATACTGACTGCATAGAACTTTGACAGGGTTGTTCTTGTCTTTAACAACCAGTACTGCTTTTGTTTTGTTTGAGATAGGATATTGGTATGTAGCCCAAGATAGCCAGAAACTAAAGTTTCATATATTCATTCATTCAATCTACATACTCTCCCATTCTCCCCCTCTCCCTCCTCCTTCCACCCCTGCCCTCCTCCTTTCCTTCTTTCCCTCTCCCTCCCTCTTCCCTCTTCTCTTTATTTTGAAAAATTATCTTACTGTGTAGCCTAGGCTGGCCCAGAATTCACAGTTTAGCCAAAGATGGCTTTGAACTTGTAGCAATCCTCCTGCCTCAGCCTTTTGAGTGCTAAGATTACAGCTGTGAACCATCATGCTTGGCTTTCTTCAGCAGTGCCTAAGGATGAGATCGGTTAGCATGGTCTTAAACAAGTGTAGAAACATTGACTTTTAGAAGTAGAAGATGCCTTTAGAATAAACCACTGTAACTCCAGTCAGTCTCAGTTTATAGGTGAGGACCTGGTATGTGTTTAATGTGACTAAAATTCAGACCTTCACTGACAAGTCATGTTATGCTCTTTGGCTATGTGGCGAAAGCAACAAGCCAGATAGCTGGATCTAATGTTACAAAGTCTAGGCATCAATCTAGGGATTGTGACTCACTCTCCAAAGCTCACTGTAATATACCATACCACCTAAATCCCTCTGTTCAACTTAGGTTGAATGTGACTCTGAGTCCATGTCCCCTGAGAAAATTAGCTCTCCATTTTAGATGTCAGTTATTTATGTACAGGAGAAATTAGCACAGATAGCACACAAGGATTATCTCAACTCATGGTGATTGGAGGAGGGGAGAGTGGAGGATGCTTGTTTTCGTGCAGTGTGCTATGGTTCCCAATGCTTTGCTCCTTTTTGCTTATTTAAAAAGCACGTGTGTTGGTGGAGTGTGCGTTACTTTTCTCCGTCATCTCATTATTTACTACCACGCTTTTCACTATCCAGGGTAGGCTAGGTAGGCTAGAAACCTTCAAAGTACTCACAGAAACAAAATTCCAGCAGGTTCCAAGTAATGATGAGTGCTTGGTGCACTTGCACTTTGGGAATTAAGCACTTCACTTCTTGCCTGTTCCCAGTTATTACAGTCTTAATGCATAGGTTATTACTTATGACTTTCATAAAAGGCAGCTCAAATGAGGTGGTGTTGGCACACTACACCCTAAGTGATGTTATTGTGTGTCCCTCCAACCCCCAGCCCGTTTGTGTGTTTGTGTGTGTGTGTGTGTTCCTTACAATTGAACTTAGGACTTGTGCTTGCTCAGAAAGCACTCTACCACGGAGGTATATTCCAGGCCCTCTTTTTTATTTTTTTATTTTTTTTGTTTGGAGACATTGTCCAGGCTGGCCTTGAACTTGGAATCCTCCTGCTATAGCCATCTAAATAGCCAGGATTACAAGGTGCCACCAACTTGGTTCACTGTATGCTTCCTTTTAAAGAATTATTTATCTTCTTTCTCTCTTTATAAACATTCAGAATATAGCCATTATGGTTTTATAACTCCAATGTTAGGTGGAGCTAGTATATATGAATGGTATATTTTATCAGCTACGAAAATTCAGTGAGGCTTAGGTTTATAATCAGAAAGAATTTGGCTAGAGAGATGGCTCAGTTGTTAAAGTCTAGACTCAAACCAGAAAGACTTCAATGGAAAAAATTACAGATTATTAGATGTATTTACTGATGAAAAGTTTATAATCAGAAATACTTTACTGAAAAAAATCATAAATTATTAGGTTTACTTACTGATGAAAGTGTAACTGCTTTGCCCTGAGTTGCATGTTGCAGCATAAATTGTTTAAAAGACAGAATCCAAAGTCTAGATCGCCACAGTTCTTCTCCGGTGTTCCTTCATTGCTGTTTTAATTTGGACATACCAAGGCCACTTTATCTATTAGCACAATGAAACTCTCCCAACTTGATAATTATACACAACACTGTATTTTTGCTTGCTTTTTAAATGCCCAGCGTGCCCAAGCATTTGATTAGAGAAGAAACACCAGCTGTATCTACTTAGTAACCTTGTACTCCACTCTAGTATAGCTTAGTGATCTGCTTAAGGATTTTGTGTGTAGACATACATACTGTTGGCTCTAAGTACTATTAGTTTTCTGGATTCCCCATTTTCATATTCTAGAAACATTCAGGGTCAGATATGAATAAGGGGAAATAAATTCTGTTTTTCACATTACCTCCCAACTAGCACTTTCAAAGTTTTCAAAAGAAAATTGAAATTACTCTACTCAGAATTGAGAGGACAGAGTGCCTTTATTGTTGGGCACCTCTTACCTGCTTCCCACATCTGAAGTTGGGGAGAGCTAGGCATATAGATCTCTTCCTGGGCCCAGCTCAAGAATTCATAACAGGAAGTTGTGAGCATTCCCAGTTCTGCAAATTTGAATGTATGTTGGACAGAAGAGCTTAATTAGTAAGCAGCCTCAATCCCAATACAAAGGTCCAAAGTATGAAATGTATCCAGATTTACTTGTTGAGGGCTTGTCTGATTCTATAAGTAGGAAAGTTCATACTTGACTTTATGTAATATGTTGGAGTCAAAGAATAAGCACATTGAAAACATTGTATAAAGTTGTCTTCCATGATATGGATATATGAAATATAAATGAATTTTGTATTTGAATTTGAATCCAAATCCCAAGAGATATCATTATACACAGTGTTTTCTCTCTCTCTCTCTCTCTCTCTCTCTCTCTCTCTCTCTCTCTCTCTCTGTGTGTGTGTGTGTGTGTGTGCTCTTTCTCATGTACTTACTTATTTCATAATCAAATTTCTAAAATGTTAGACACTCCTTGGTCACAAGCATTTCAGTTCAGGGACACTCCACTTGTAGCAAGAAAACTGATGAGCTGTTCTGTGAGAAGAGAGCCCTGTAAATTGTGGTAAGGAATGGGATGGGAAGGAGTTGTCTTCTTATAGGGTCTGGGAAATCCCCTTGAGGAATGAAATTTTACAACAAAACAATGAAAACCTGAAAGAACTAGTGCCATCAAGAGCCAGGGTAGAAGACTGAAGGTATTGAGCTTAGAGAACAGGTGAAATGGCCCTTTGCCGATTGCAACTAAAAGACTAAGATGAGAGAGGCATGAAATTGACATCCTGCTATAGTTTCTGATAGAGATTGGTGCCTTAGTGGCTGGACCACTGTAGTAGTCAAGAGCAGCAAAGACTACTGCCTTCAACAGCTAGCCCCTTCACAAGTCTCTCAGGAAGTCCTGCAGTTGCATGCCACCTATCCTTCCTGGCATGTGAGATTCGCTTTCCAGGTCTTTCTCCTCACTCCTGGATGGATCACTGCTTCTGCTACTGTTGCCCTTGTCCATTTCTGCACAGCAACATCCACATCCTTTACTCATCTGTGTTCCAGCAACCTTCAATGCTTTTCTGGCCGAAGAGTGCCTCATTCATGTAACCTGATCACAAAGAAGTAGTGACTTTATGTTTCCTGGTTGTCATCAATCCACCAGTTCCACAAAGCCCTGTTTCTACCAACCTCTTCTTTAAACTCATTTTGAAGGGGGCTGAATGTGGGGGCTGGACAGAAAATCAGCTAATACGCAGTCCTTACTCTGCATTTAGAATCTTTCCCTTCCCTTCTCATGAACCCCAGTCAGCTTTTCCCCTTTTGGGTGCCTTTTGTAGAAAGCATGTTTTCTTCAGAGCCATAGGTGTGTCTTTGTCCCAGAACTTACAGTTCCTTTCTCTTCAGACTTAAAGGCATGCCTGTATTTGAGGTCCCCACAACATAATCTCAACAAGCCTAGATTCTGGCCCCTAACCAAAGCCTGAGACCAAATGTGTTTTAGAATTCATCATTTTGAAGTTTTAGAATGGAAATATGGCACTCTACATAGCACTCTGTAATCAAGGCATTTTTCTATAGCCTAGACTATGAATATTCATATTAAGTGGGTTAAACAAAGAACATAAATAGTCTCATATGAATTCCATGTTCCCTCTGAATGAATTTGTCATAAACTTAGAAGGGGTTTAGTTTTCCAACTAGGGATTTTAGAATTATGAACCTGTACTCTTGAGCATACATATTAAAAACACACTACTTAGAATTTCTCTGTTACCTCTTAAGCTATCATAAGTAGACAAAGTGAAATCCTAGCTTCTTGCTTGCCTGCCCATTAATGTGGCTTCTGTCTCACCTCCCTGTCCGTGGAGGATATCACAAGTGAAATTGATGGTATGGAAGGGCAGATACGGTACAGCATAGGATCTCCATCCCAGAACAGCTATACCATCTGTGATAAACAGATGGAGATGCCATGGGAAGGCAGCAGGAACCCACAGCAGCTTCTGTTCGGAGAAATAAGGCACTCAAGAATTTCCTATGATTTGACCATGAACTGCGTCAGAGATACCTGATGCACAACCTGTGCTCATTGAGGTGATTTGCAAGCAAGCCTGAAAAAATGAAATATTCTTTTTAAGACAAAACTTGAAGCTAACCTTAGGACATGAACTGCTACACATACTGGACACAAAGCTTCCTCCGCACATGGATGGGGTTGGCTCTCATAACCGTTTTAAACATTTTCTTCCCCAACACAGAATGTTAGAACCAAAATGATGAATGAATTCATGTGCTATGTCTATAAATCTGATGCAACAAAAAGCAAAATAAAATGAAAGCGAAAAATGGGTGTGATGTGTTCAAGAAAACCTATTCTTTGTTGTTTGTTTTGTTTGGGGCTCTTTGGGTAACTTATAGCATAGGCTGGCCTGGAACTTAACCATCCCCCAGCCTCAACCTCCTGAGTGCTGGGATTATTATAGGTCTGCACTGAGCCTTGTCTTTAAATTTTGTTTGTTTGTTTTCTTTCTCTTACCATGAAAATGTGTTAATATTCTATGTGTGGACATCTTAAGTAGAAGATGCTGTCAGTGGTCTTAAAATTCTTTGAATGGTACTTTTGAAAGCTTTCATTTATTTTCTTTCTTCACCACTGCCTGTATTCTAGAAAATGAAGAAGTCAAGGAGACGACTTTACGAGAGCTTAAAATGCTTCGCACTCTCAAGCAGGAAAACATTGTGGAGCTGAAGGAAGCTTTTCGTCGGAGAGGGAAATTATACCTGGTGTTTGAGTATGTTGAGAAGGTAAGTCCTGAATGAATAGCCAGTGTGCAGCCTCACCTGATTTTCCTGTTGTTTCTGACATGAGTGAAGAATGTAGTAATACTTAGTATGTCCTATCAGTGTACTCATAATCTGAGGGTATTAAATATGAAATTACATTCCGTAGTCATTAGATGTCCTGAAATAGATTTAGGGATTTTCTACAAGTTTGATGCATTCAGATGCTCTTGTTTAAACAGCTTCTGATGTCTTAGAATCTATATACAACAAGTGGTTTTCAGATTAGATTTATTTCAATTAAACATGAACAATATCTCTGTGGGAGAAATAAGTGAATGGACAGTATTATAAAGGACAGCAGGGGTACACATCAGTCCTGGCAAGCAGGATCTGGGTCCTTCAGTCAGACCTAGGATGCTGAATGAACAAAGCAGATGCAGTCTTTTAAGAACAGCCAGCATTCTAGCTTTCTTGGGGGAATTGTAAGGCAAGGCCTGAAGCTGCTGTTAAGAATACTAGAAAGCACTTTTAAAAGGATAACTCATTAATGAACATTTTAATATTGTGACCTAGGGGCAAAAGGTTAACTGCATCAGAATTCCTTAAAGAACAACTGACTGTGAGCAGCTGATTTTAGCTGCTTGCATTAGGAGAAACTGGAACCAGAGGAGCCTGTTGAAGGTTTTGCTGCTGTGTGAATAGGGGGCTTCTGAAGTGCGCATGCACAGCACAGATTAAGCTGGAGAGGCTTCTATTTGCTGTGGGTCAGTCCCCTTGTGTTTCTTACGACACCAGGGACAAAAAAGCAATGGTTTTAAGAACACTGGCTGGTCATGTGACTTTGATTTCATTCACTATTTACATAGTATTTTTAAATGAACAACACAAACTAATGCTTACTAACACAATTTAAAACATATAAGACTCTTATTTTATTTCTAATAGTTCTTTATTAAAAATAATTTTATATACAATATTCTGATCGTGAGTTTTCCCTCCTTCAACTCCTCCCAGCTCCTCCCAGCCTCCCCATACACCCAACTCCATGCCCTCTTTCCCTCTCTTTAAAAAACAAACAGGCAAACACTAACAAGAACAACAGAATTTTAAAAAGAAGGAATGTACACATATACACACATACACAAAACCAAGACCCATAAAAATATAAAATCAGAAACCATAATTTTCAATCAAAAGACTAGTAAGACAAAAAAAGGCTAAACAAAGCAATATAGAGTAAAAAGTCTACAAAAATACCATTAAGTTCGTTGGTGTTGGCAATCTACTGCTGGGCCTGGGGCCTGCCCTTAATTGCGGTTAATATACCCAGTAAAGTCTCTGTCAGTGTAAATCAGTTATTATATGCTACTTCTCCAAAATTATTTCTCTGTGTTTGTTTTGGTATTTCCCTATCAAAATAAAACTTTAAAAAATGGTTGTTTTAAGAAAAAATATTGCTGTACTAGGGTTACGGAAAGAAATCAGATTATGTTTATTTTCTAGTTATCACAAATATGTGTGCAGTTTTCAGCTTTCCCTGGCAATGAAATTTGTCACATCTAGTATTTCACTTTGTCTTTTTTATTTTTGTTGTGTTCGTGGTGGTGGTTTGTGATAAATAACACTTTAGTCTATCAACTAGAGATATCTCCTCTGTATATCTATGTTCTCTGGGAGAAGCAATTTGACATGCCTGAGTTCTCTCTGCTCACAAATGGCTGTGCTGCAGCCAGTATTATAATCTTCTGACACCGAGGCCTGGGCTGCTTTCTCTGCCCCTGTGATTCTTGAATGGAAGTTAACCATCACACATACCCACCAGTGGCAGTGCCTGGCAATCTACAGTGAGTCCCAGGAATATAAGGTGAAAGATGCTCAAACAAGATCGGGAGTTGCTAACTGAGACGCACAATTGTAATGCCTTAAACAAAATAGGAATTTCTTTCTTCCTCACAAACATAGACAACAGGAACTAGCACAGGACTGAAAGGCAGCTCTTCGCTCCCTTGTCTGTAGTGTCAACCCAAGCTGTCACATCCAGTTAGTTAGTATATAGTGACATGGTCACACTTGGCTGCAAGGCAGAGAGGACATGTACCCATCATTCTGAGTATTTCAATCTGTGGTTGAAAATTGTATTCCCTATAGAATAAGGAAAGGTGGCTGTGGAGGGTAATAGTCTCTCTGCCATGTAGGAACTTTGAGTAGAAGATGAGCTGAGAGCATCATCTTTTCTGGACCATTCAGCTCTCTGTGCTTCCTTGTTCTTGACGTCTCCTGCATATCTATTCATTGAAAAAGTGCAATTAGCATAGCAATTTTTTTTAAAGCTGAAAACATTCTTTCAACATTTTATTTTAACTGAAACCATAAATATACATTGAATACTCTCTAGGGATTGGTTGAGGTGTTTTGCATATTGATCTTCTGATTAGTGCTCTTATAGGTCTTTGTTGCATACGACATGCCCATAAATGCATCTTTAAATGGAAGCAAAGGCTCCACAACCTGGAGAGCAGTCTCCGTGCAAAACCTGTCAGTATTTATGCTTATCAGTGCCAGCAGCTGTTCCTTACCTGGGCTTTATGTATGCCTCTCACCGTTGACATGCATTTTATGGCTCTCTTTTGTTGTGTATTTCCAAACTATTAAACACGATTTACATGTACACAGCAACTTTCTTTTTTAAAGAAGCCTTATTTCAGTGGTTGATAATGATACTTAATTATATTGACTGTTGGGAGCCTTCACAACTTCTATGGTGGGTTTTATCTAGTAGTGTTTCTAGTAGTGTTAACAAAGTTGAGCAGCATTAAAAAAATATTTGTTTGGAGCTAGAGTTGTAGCTCAGTGGTAGAATGCTTCCCTAGCAATAGAAAACTAAAACAACAAATAACAACAAGCCCAATGATGTTAACATAAATGGATTGCACCTCAGTTCTTTAACAAAGAAAATGGAACAGCACAGAATGCCTAGGACAGCCTGCATCTCTGCACCCAATGAGGACAACAGCCATGGTTCAGATGGCATGTGTGCAGTAGAAGGACTCTGTAGATTCTTCAGTTGACATGTAGATTTCTTAAAACAAAACAAAACAAACAAACAAACATGCATCCTAGTTTCATTCATGTTTCTGTGACAACATATCCTGACAAAAAGCAACTTAGAGGACAAAGGGGTTTATTTTACCTCGCAAGTGTAGGTTATACTCTGTCAGTGCAGGGGAGTCACAGAGCAAAGAGTCTGAAGCAACTAATCTTACCATATCCGCAATCAGGAGCAGAGAGAAATGAACACATGCACAGCAAGTGCTCAGCTAGCTCTCCACACTTTTTGTACCGTTTAGAGCCCCAAACCCAGGACTGAGGCCACACACTTTCAAGCTAGGTCTTTTCTCCACATCAATGAAGACAATCCCCCACAGACCTGCTCACAGGCCAACCAGAGCTAGGCAATCCCTCATTGAGACTCCTTTCCCATTATTATGTCAACTTGAAAACTAAAACTTAACCATTACAACATGTACAACAAAATTTCATAAACATAATACTTTCTGCCGTTTCATCAAATGCATCTTTAACTGCTTCTCTCTCTCTCTCTCTCTCTCTCTCTCTCTCTCTCTCTCTCTCTCTCTCTCTCTCTCTCTCTCTCTCTCTCTCTCTCTCTCTGAATGTCAAGGGTCAGTAGGCTTAAAGATTCCATTACCTTGATTCATGTTAATGTTCCAGCAATTTGGCC
Source organism: Mus pahari (assembly GCF_900095145.1). NCBI lineage: Eukaryota > Metazoa > Chordata > Mammalia > Rodentia > Muridae > Mus > Mus pahari. The sequence continues at coordinate 139,077,919 of NC_034613.1, read as the reverse complement.
ATTGTTGCTGTGCACCATTGGTGTAAATGCCAGTAGTGAAAAGGGCAAACAGCTGAGCATTGTGCTTAAGGTGGTGTGACTTCTTGAGGCTATGAGCAGCATCTGAGCCTCTATTTATTCCCCAGGTTATACTTAAGATCCTTCTCTATGTGGGTACCTTCAAACAACAAGCTAAGGTTGTACTGTGAGCCTTAGTGATTGGGCTTTGCAAAAAAAGATGGAGAATCTTTGGTTAACTTGGTAATGCAATGGAGATCGAGTAAGGGACTAACCTAGCATTTCTTTTAAATATATATTTTTATTTTACGTATATGAGTGATCTGTCTTCATGCTCACAAGAAGACAGAATTGGATCCCATTGCAGATGATTGTGAGCCACATGTAGGTGTTGGGTATTGAACTCAGCTCTGAAAGAACAACTGGTAACTGCTGAGCCAACTCTCCAACCTCTTAGCATTTCTGTTAGGTTTATAGCTGGGTCTCACTATGTAAGGTCTTCTAAGTGCTGAATGACAGACACGCATCATGGCACCTGACTTACCAGAAAAATTTGTATGAACTTTGTACAAAAATGGTCTCTGACTCCAGATGGACTGTTTTGAATTGTTTAGGGTTTGTGTGTTTCTTTAACAATATTTTCTTTAATTTTCTAGTGTGTGTGTGTGTGTGTGTGTGTGTGTGTGTGTTGCTCCAGTGCACATGTGGCAGTCAAAGGACAAATTTGTTGAGTTAGTTATCACCTTCCACCTTTACATGAGTTTCAGGCTCAAACTCCTGTTGGGAGGTTTGCATCATTAGGCAGCAAGTGTCTTTACCGGCTGAGCTATCCCACTGGCCCTCAAGATTTTCTAGCCTGTTTTAATTTTTATAGCAAATGTAAAAATTAACCATAGAGAAATCTCCCTTCTTCCCTCCTCTCCTCTTCCTTTCCTTCCCTTTCCCCCTCCCTCTCCACCCTCTCAGTATTAGAGGCAGCAGCAAGGAGTAATAAAAATGTAATTTCTCATAAAGTAAAACTTTTGTTTAATGCACTATCCTGATCTATCATAAGCTAAGTTATAGATTAAATTCAAACCATAAAAAATGCATGTTGTCTATCAGATGAATCCTTATCTAAGGTGCTAAAGATTAGTAGTACATAATTGATGGGCTCGCCTAATTTTGAAGATGAATGATTTTACATTTGCTTTTAGAATATGCTCGAATTGCTGGAAGAAATGCCAAATGGAGTTCCACCTGAAAAAGTTAAGAGCTATATCTACCAACTAATCAAAGCTATCCACTGGTGCCACAAGAATGACATTGTTCACAGGGGTGAGTATAGACTTTGAAATGGAAAAAAAAACAATTGGCTAAAATTAAAGATTTACTGTTTTAAGAGTATTTCTATCTAAGTTAAGCATATTTTGAAAGTAAATAGATATAAAAAGCCCTTTGCTCTTCAGGTCTCCTATAACCAACAAAGGGTAGCATATTTGGCTATTGTGTTGATATCTTTATTTGTATGACCAAGTATTCTATAAACTATAGCAATAACTAATGAGTTAGCAGATACAAATTTTGAAACTTATTCTGGGTGGAATTGAGTGGCAAAAGGACAATTTCCATAGCCTTTGGATCTTATGAATAGACTAGGGAATGTGAACCATCTCAAAACCAGGCTTTATAATGGTCTTAAAGTCTAGTATATATCTTCACTTCCTGAGTTTTGCTCCCTGTTGGTGAAAAGTAGCCCTTTCCTGTAGGTTGAAGGGATAATCAGCCTTGTATGGGCCATGAATATACTTCTCTAAACTATATTACTTTTTCTTGAGTATCACAAAGTCAATGGTTTCAGCAATAAGGAAAATTATTATTTGCTCTGTGTTATTTTGACTCTGATATTTGTTTTCTAATAATCTTACACTGTGAAGTTTTACAGCAATGGGGCACAATTCGATATAATAATAAAGCTAAAATTTTTATCAGAAAATATTGACATATCTACTTCTTGTCTAAATTATCTTTGTACTAATAATACTAATGCTGTTGATTATTATTATTATTATTATTATTATTATTATTATACTAAATTCATCTGTACAAATGTGCAAGGATCACCTTTAAACTAGTATTGCTTTTCAGAATAGCTGAAAGGTATTATAAAGATTTTGAACACTTACTATTTGACTTTCATAGTTACCATGTTATCAAGATTGTAAATGTCATAAATAAATCCCCAGGTTAACTAGCTATCTAGTGGCTTAGGTGATAGCTCTAAAAATAGCTCATGTTACACTTTAGCATGTTAATGAGGAGCTGTGTTAGGTATATTTCCAGTATGAGACTGTGTTTTGATTAAATGCATAGCAGATTAATGGTAGGAAAATGGGATTCTAGGCTGGGGCTGCAAATGTAGAGTCCTTGACTAGCATGTGTAAGACCTTTGATTCAGTCTACCTGATTAGAAACTGTAATTCTGAGATTGGGAGATCTGTAGATTCCACTGTACTTTCCTCACCATAGAATAGAGAGAATAAGTACGGAACTCAGAAAATAGAGTTGGAGTTGTTCTCTGGGCATTTGGGAGCTAGAGGCTGGAGGATTGGGAATTCAGGGTCATCTTTGACTACATAAGAGTTGAAGGCAGTTTCATATACACAAGACCCTATCTTAACAAATACAATTAAAAGGTTCCTCTCAGTGGAATAGCTCAACTTTATTTTTTGCAAATTTCTGCTCCTCAGTTCCTATCACATCTTTCTTTTGGAAAATAATGGGAATCTTAACTTGATTCATTAGCATAACTTCAGCATTAAATGTTGTTTTTATTGTAAACCACATGGAAAAGCTAAATAGGTATGTGAATGTAGGAATTATACAGAGCAACTTTTACTTTCTTGTTAAAAAATATATTATGCTGTTTAACTACTGATATGTGTATTTTTAAAGATAGCATATGGATATAAAAATTTGAGGTTTAGTCTCCAAAATTTTGTATTATCAATGTTTTATGTAGCAAAAGTAATTCCTTGAAATATATTGATCTAAATTTAATCATTTAAAAATTCTTACCCAGTATCCTCTACGTGTTGTAGGTTCTAGCAGAAGTATGGAGAGAGTGAAGTTTGGGGGGGGGTGGTCTTAGGGCTCTTCTTGGTAAGAAGTTAATTGAAAGTTTTATGTAGCAGCATAGCGTGACTTGCTCTCCTGTACACTGCAGTTTTCTAGGCAGCCTACTCAGATGAGTTTACCCAGAAGCCATTGCAGTGGTACAAGTGTCAATAAGCGGACCGCAGGACATTCTTACTTACTGTTTTTTAATCTTGGTATTCTAGATATAAAGCCTGAAAATCTCTTAATCAGCCACAATGATGTCCTGAAACTATGTGACTTTGGTGAGTTAAAAAGAAATTGAGAGTATTAATAAAACCCGTGGGTATTTTTGAAAGGTATATTAAAACTAATCTTGTTTTGATGTAAATTAGCAGAAGAGCATTCCATTGGGTCATATGCTACCAGTTGGTGGCTGGGATGGCTTAGCTTCCTCTTTGTTGTATGGTGTATTATCTACAATTTTAACCAATTATTCAGGTACTTGTCTAACAGAAAAGAGTTTGAAGCAAATAATTGCTTGCCGTATAAGAGTAATGTTCCAAATCACCTCAGAATTGGAGCTTCCTGGGTTGAGTAGGATAAAATATTTTAAATATTGACAGAAAATGTTCTACATTTAGTCATAACTACTAGACCTATGCCTGTATATATTCACAGTTAGGTATGGTATGCATACAGTAGTTACATCTATAAGATCAAAGCCATTTTTAAAGTATTTCTATTCTTCCATTTGTTCCTGTTAAATGTTTAATAAATGAAAACAGTAATTTGTGTATAATACTTTTATTTCTTGAATATATAGAAAAACGTATAAAATTATACTCCTAGTGAAAACCTGTATTGTTTCTCACGTAGGTAACTCTATTTTTAAAATACTGTTAAATATTTTAAATAATTTAGAAAAGTTCTAAAATCTTGAGTTAAGAGTGTTTAGGTCATGGCTCATCAAAATATGTCAGAAAGGAGCATTTATGAAATGAAGCAGATAACTCAACAACTATAATCAAATTTTGAGTTATCTTTAGTACTCAGCAGTTGATTTGATTATTTAAATTATTTTATTTTAAAATAGGAGCTCATGTATCCCATATTGGCCTCTAAGTCACTATGTAGCTAAGGTTGTCTTGAAACTTCTGACCCTCCTGCCTCCACTTCTTGAGTGTTGGGGTTATGATCATGTGCTACCACACCCCATTTATATAATGTTAGAGGTAGAATCTCCAGATACCTGCATCCTAGGCAGAGGCTACCAACTGGGTGTATTCCCAGGCATCAGTATGACAACTCTTTAGAATATTATTGGAAACTGGAGAGATGGCTCGGTGCTTAAGAGTACTTGTTGCTCTTGAAAAAGACCTGGGTTCGGTTCCCAGTACCGACATGCAGCTCAGAACTGCCTGTAACTCCATTTCCAGGGGAATGTGACTTCTGTTTTTTGGCCCCCACTAGTTTCCAGGAATCTTTTCTACTTATGAATTCCCCTCTGGGATTAGGATCATGTCCCAATGTGTCAGGAGACTCTGTGTCCCTAGGACTCTATTTCCTCTGCCTCCATGATTCTCTGTTAATATCCAAGGTGACTGAAGAGTATAAAGCAGATAAAATACAAAAGAAATGCCTGCAAAAATGATTAATATTAAGAGGAAATGAGTACTGTTTCTCCAGAACTCTTTCTTTTGGTCAGAAAGTCCCTCCTGGAAGCACTACTGGTGTTCTGTGTCCTGTGGGTCCTATCAAGGACTCCCTAATTAATTGCCTTCCCTGGAAGAGAGGCAAACTCCTTTGTCTGGCTTGAAGAGCCCTATTCAGAAGTGCACATCGTTATTCAACAAATGCTTCAATAAGAAGACTTGATTAGCTGAAGTTAGGGGCTTTGTCTCTTTGCTGTTGTTTTTTTAAATTGTTTCACTTTTAAGAAACACAAATTTGGGCTGGAGAGATGGCTCAGCCATTAAAGACTCGGCTCACAACCAAAGAATACAAAAAAAATGCTAATTTCTCTTCTCACAGGAACCTTAATTTTTTTCTCTAGTTTTAATGTTTTTAGTTCTATATAACCCTGATGGTGAACCTCTATGACAGTTGATGAGTTAGATGGGTAATTAATTTATCTTACTGCTTCATTTTGTAGTCCTAAACCTTTGGAAAGAGTGAGAGACAAAAATAATGCTAGTGTCTGTAAGATAATTAAGATGCCCCTAAGTTGCTTCTACAACAGTAAGGGCTAAGAATAATTTTCAGCCCACTTGTTTCTATCAGTGCCAACTGTTAATTGTTTACATAATGCCTGGAACTGCTCAGCAACAGTAAATACACAAATGCAGTGTAGGATTCACATAGCAGAACGAATGCAGGTGTGACTGACTTCTGGCCTGAGTGGGCACTTAATTTTACTCCTAAAAAGAGCCACTTTGAAAATATGGTCTGAACGCTTCCAAAAACACAGGGTGAATTTGAAAACATGGATGGGTTTGTAGCAAATTCATCCTGTGCTCTAACATATGAATAGTATTAACTATTTCAAATAAAGTTGTTCTTAATAAACAGTCCTTTCAATATTAGTCATTATGTTCTTTTGGTATCTTTTTAAATATAGCTAGAAGTGAAATATTTGGCCAACAAGAACTTGCTATTCTTTCAGGTTTTGCACGGAATCTCTCAGAGGGTAATAATGCTAATTATACAGAATATGTGGCTACAAGGTGGTACCGATCCCCAGAACTGCTACTTGGGTGAGTTATCTTTCTCAAATAGAGTGACCCATACACATTTATTGTTTATATATAATTTCACTTATGGAAAATAAGAATTCCGGTTACTTACATATATTAGTTGCATATTCACTATAAAAGAAAATAGACACCCAAGAACTTGATGCTATGAAACATGCTTCATTTCATTTATCATAGTTCTGAGTGACTGTAACTTGAGTTCAGTGGAGTGGCCTCTCTTGGAGTCACTCTGATGGTAGCTAGTGGGCCAGAAGATTGACTGGGAGTTATTTGATGGAGTGTACTTCAGCTGGTGTCTGATAGATTTCTTTTGTTTTTCTCTGCATGTATGTGTGGTTTTGCGGGGAGTGGGGAGCTATGTGTATGTGCATATAGAAGCCAGATCGTCATTCCTAGGGCATCCAGTCACTTTTGTGAGACAGGGTCTCTGGCCTACAATCCATCAGTTAGGCTAGGTGCCCTGGAGAGTGAACCCCAGGGAGTCTGCTCTCTCTTCCTCTCCAAGATTGCTGGGATTACAAGTGTGTGCCACCATGACATTTTTATGTGGATTCTAGGGACTGAACGAGTTCGGGTCCTTGTTTTTTGTAAGTCATGCATTTCACCAATGGATCCATTCTCATAGCCCCTGGCAGACTGTCATGAATCCATCAGGACTTACCTTTAGTAACCTCATCCGTTTCCAAAACTGATAGGAGAATTCTGTGCATCAGGAAGTTTAGCCCTAAAGCAAAGGTGCTTTCCAAGGTCCTATCCCTATGGCATTTGCCTTATTGACCATGGCATGTCTCGTGACCAAAGCATAATTCAAAGTATGGAGAAAAAAATCTTACCTCTTGATAAAGAGAAGTATTAAAGATGAATTACAAGGAGACAGTTTGACATTCTGGCTTATCTGTTGCTACATTAAATACGTACTTAAGTTTCTGTTCAGCCACTTTGCTAGACACCGGGTAAATACTGAACCAATTATCAGCTTTCTTCTGAACAATGTAAATCTTGTCGGATGATAAATGACTATTCCTGTTAAGCCTACATTGCTGATTTTTTTTCAGCAACATCTCCACACTCACCCCTTTTGCTCACCACTTTCAGAGCCCTGTCACTCATCTGTTAATACTAGAAACTCTTGCAAACACTTTACTCACTGAACCATCTCCCCAGCTTCTTGTTCTAATTTCTGATTTTTATTTTCATCTGCATTTCTCCTGAGTACCTGTGTAGATTCATTGCGCTGTATTGTATTTCTCTGAGGGATTTGGAATTTGAATTTACTGGACACTGTTTGCCAATGAAGAAATGAGTAGGAAGTAAATCATTCTTAGAACTGCAACCAGGAACCCAAGTATAGTAGAAGGACTCTTTAAAATGTGTTTTGGTTTTGGTTTTGTTTGCTTTTGAGATGGTTTTACTGTGTAGAAGCTCTGGCTATCCTAGAACTCACTTTGTAGACCAGACTGGCCTCTAATTCACAGAGATTGTATGTTTCTGCCACTCAAGTGCTGGGATTAAAGGTGTATGCCAACCTGCAACCCCTGGCTAAAATATGTTTTTTCCCTATAAAATAGTCCCATGGAGGATATTGTGAGAGTAGCTTTATTATGAATCTTTAGAGAACATTTATTCTCTAATGGTACCCATTAGAAAACTGAGGTTTTGAAAAACTGAGGTTATGTTTAGATATGTGTGACAGCTGCCCAAAATAGAGCTCAACACAGCCAACTTGAGCTAATTGTCATGGTCTAGTTTAAGTACCGTATTATGTGTGTAAAAATTTTACTGAAATTGATTGATATTTGGTTTTATATTAAGAGTCTACATGTTTATACATTCCAAGGACTTTGTCCTTGATATCCAAAAATAGTTTCAGCTGCATAAAATATTCAAATTAGATGATAGGATTAAAATAGCTTGTCATGAATGTGTGAGGTTTTTCCATAGGTTTCTCAATCTAGTACCACAGGACAAAGTTTTCTTTATCTCAAATATTTTTGAAATCAGTATGTTTCATTGCCCAGAAAGCTACCAAAAATGTCGAAATGAGCTTTCAATGTGGTTTTAGATTTTTTTTGTGTGTAGGGGAAGGAAATGAGATAAATGAAATACTGATTTATTGTTGCAGTAACTTATTAACCTAAATATATTCTGTATGCTAGAAGTGCTTAGTTTATAATTTTTATTATCATAATGGCATTCTAGAATTTCGTTTGAGTTTTTTTTTTATGTTTTATTTCAGCTTTCCATTTTAAGGCATGGATTATTTATTTTTGAAACTGTATATATAGTTTTTGTTTAAAAACTGTCATAAATAATTTTATTCTAGGCTTTAGGTACTGAGCTATAAGGGTCTTTGGGGAGCCTTAGATTATCATTTATGGCCTCCATTTGTATCAGACTCTCTAAAACTCTCTACTGATTCAGGTCTAGGAAGAAAACTACAAGGTCCTAAATATATTAAAACATGATTTGAGAGAAATAGCTATCAGAATGTCTCATATAATGTACAGTTACAATTAACTCAGCTGTTGGAAATTGTGATAGTAAACAAGAAGAAGTTAAATAACATTCAGTATTTGTTCAAAAGACACAAAGCAATGGCACATTCTACCAGACTAAAGTTAAAGATGGATAGAAATTTTGACACTTAGCAAGCTAAAAGGATAATTATTTGAAAATACACTTCCTGGGAACATTCCATTCTGTAAGTGAGGTGCTCTCATCCAATATGTACACTACATTAGGGTTTATTAAAGCCATTCGTGTTCAAAATATATACTGATTTCTTTATGAGTGTGGGTTATGGACTTGTGTGCTGAATGTTTGGTTAGATAGCTCTAATTACTTTCAGTCTTACTTTTCTTTAAGTGCATTCATGCTTTATATCATGAATTGGTCTAAAGTAAGCTAGTAATTGTTAAACCCTTTTGTGTCTTTAGTTTCTAAGACCATCTCTTCTTTTGCTTTTCAGAGCCCCCTATGGGAAGTCAGTGGACATGTGGTCAGTGGGCTGTATTCTTGGAGAGCTTAGTGATGGACAGCCCTTATTTCCTGGAGAGAGTGAAATTGACCAACTCTTTACTATTCAGAAGGTGCTAGGACCACTTCCATCTGAGCAGATGAAGCTCTTCTATAGTAACCCTCGTTTCCATGGACTCCGGGTAAGAGGCTTTGTAAAATCCAAAATGGAATCTATCTGGCAGCATTTTACTTGATGTTCATTGCACAATGGAATCCTAAGCTATGCATTGCACATTCCTCCTTTCCCATCACAGTGGTTTTAATCCTCACTATAACATTTTATTTCTGACTCATATAGTATTTGTGAAATTAAAAAAAAAAATAGTCACAATTCTCTAGTAGGAGCTGCTAATGTCTTCTTTTCTAATATGTAAAGTTTGATTTTTCAAAATCATTTTATCATGTACATTATTATATTCCAAACTTTTATTTTATACTCTTTATTCAAACTGTTAAGCATCTCCAAAGTGTAGAAATGTGCGAGTAGCTGCTGTTTACTTCGGCAACTTGGTTTGTGCTGACTTGAGGGAAGCCATGAATCCTTGCATTCTGCAGATTTGGAGAGGCTGCTCCACAGAATTTCTTGTGCAGTGACAGTGAAACATTAAGTCTTTGTAGAAGTCAGAAGCCTTGTTACCTTTGTGTAAGACTTGTTTGCTGATAATATAATGAAAAACATTTTGGAAGTCATAAACTTTGCTTAAATGACTAGTGTGTAACTACCAGAGGTACGTCATCGAAATGATGAGTGATATATAGAATCCTCCTTATTTTCCATCTACCCACAAAAGCAGCTTTTAAAGTTTTGAGCCAACACATCAATTTGTAGTCATTGTAGAAATTATTAAATAATTTCATCATCCCATCTTTTATTTTCTTTTCCAATGCAAGTGTATGATTCTTAAACTACGCTCTTAACTTTTTTAAATCTATTTTTTATTCTTTAAAAGTTGGATATTCATACACTGTATTTCAATCATGTCCAACCACCATTACCTCCCTCCAACTCCCTCTAGGGTCCCCCCACTTCACCAACTCTGAGCTTTCTGTCCTCCATTATTTTTATCCCTGTTGTTATTAGTAACCCCGGGTCCAGTAAGTGCTCCCCATGTATGTATGAGTGACCTACCAGCAGCTATGTCCCCAAAGGAAAATGACTTTTCTTTCCTCAGCAATCATCAACTAACATGAAATGACAAATTCGTGGTGTTATCCTGCCATTTGCAAAGCCCTTTGGTTTTTATCTTTGACTTCTGACTTTTTGTTTGAGAGCACTACTGCTCACATACACATGAGCAACCCAGTCCCAGCTTCTACTGAGCCCAGCCCACTTGGAAGAAATGAACCAACTGAGATGCACATACCCCTCTCTCCTTTCTCCTCATCCAAATGTACCTAAATTGCTTCAGATTTGTTTTTCCTTTTATCTTTGCTTCTATTAGCCAAAAACAAAACAAAACAAAACAAAAAACAACCATCGATTGGGTTATAAATAGCATGTAATTCAACAAGTTAATTTGACAGTTATGGAACATTTCTCATCCTAGATGCTGAAAATGTGGCAACAAATAGAACTTGCTCTTGGTCTATCAGAAAGGCAAATATATTCACAAGTAAAATAAAGATAGTCCTAATTACTGCATTTCTGTTTCACTGAGAATCATTCCATACTCCCTGCCTGTGAGGCCCTGCATGGCTGGGGACCTTTGGTTACCTGGCCTTATCTCATACCTGTTTCCATATGCAGGTATTTCTGCCTTCAGAGTCTCAGCACACTTGCTTGTTCTTTGACCTCTATAGGCATCCTAAGGTTTTAATATTTTCTGAACTTAGGACTAAGGTTTCTTCTTCTGGGAGCATTCTTACCTTGCATGACCTCTCATTCTACTGTAATATCAACCCAAAGAGAATCTCCTCTCATACAGCTCCTTCTTACCCACCCCAACTTTGTTTTCTATGCTTTTAGTTAGCATATAAAATAATTTTCATTACATTCATACATGCATATCCTTGTATCTAACTTTTATTCACTCATTGCCATCCCACATCCTTCCTCCTCCCCTCTCTTGCTTGTCCCTTTGACATCCCCCTAAAAATAGTCTCTCTCTCTCTCTCTCTCTCTCTCTCTCTCTCTCTCTCTCTCTCTCTCTCTCTCTCTCTCACTCTCTCTCACACACTCTGGCTCACTCTCTCTTTGTGTCCTTCTGTCT
>NC_034613.1:139063772-139066747 GCF_900095145.1 Mus pahari | reverse complement strand
CACACACACACACACACACACACACATCTAGATATTGCATCTGAGATAAAACATGTGTTATATCCTTTCTTTGTTCACTACTTTGGCTTGAGTCATCTCCCCCTCTGTCCAGACAGCTTCCTTCTGCCTCAGAGTGAAATCTACATTGCATGTATGAGAGGAACGCTTATACTTTCTTTCTTGAGTATATACTGTCTTTCTTTGTTTTACATGATTATCTTTAGTTCATCCATTTCTCTCCAGCTGACATGGTTTCCTTTCTCTTGGTGACTGAATAAGATTCCATTGTGCTTTTATGTCACCTTCTCTATCTATTCATCTCTGTTAGGCATTCAGGCTGGATCCATATCTTAGCTATTGTGAATACTGCTGCATTAAGTATGGATGTTCAAATAAGTCTGTGGTGTGCCATTGTCAGTTCCTTTTGGGCAGATACCCAAAAGTGGTATATCTGGTAGATCAGATAGTAGCTCTGTTTCTGCTTTATTTGAAGAAGCATCATACTAATTTCGATAGTAGCTCTATAAGTTTACATTCCTATTCACAGTGAATATGGGGTATTCTTTCCGCACATCCTTGCTAGCATTTCCTGATGTTTCCTTAATTTTGACTGGGGTTAAGGTAGAATCTCAAGGTGGTTTTAATTGGTGTTTCCCTCATGGCTAAGGTTGTTTAGCATTTTCAAATGTCTATTGGCTTGTTGCATATCTTCTTTTGAGAAATGTATTCAATTCATTTACCCATTTGTTGATCGAATGATCTAGAGTTTGGGTGCTTAGTGTTTCTTTAGTTCTTCATAGATGTTGGATTTTTGTTTTTGATTTTTGGAGGCCTTACTGAGTTGCTAGGGCAAGCCTGGAACTCTATGTACCCTAGATTGCCCTAACCTCATGATCCTAGTGTTCCAACATCTAAACTGTAGGTCTTATAGGCTGTGCTTATACCACATAGATAGGAGAATTTCATAGAGAAAATCAAAACAAAAAAGCTACTAGGATAAAACACAAAAAAATAATTTTATACGGAAGCAATTGGAGAACTATACATTTATACAAAACCATGGTATACTGCGCTGTACTTCATTGTTCTGCTTTGAACATTTCACTGGGATTTAGACCATGAACATATCACACATTCTGGAAAGATAGAAATCATATCTAGTGTTTCATTACAACAGCTTTAGGGAGGATTTGAAATTTAAGATAGTTCTTTGAAGAATAAATCATACTTGAACTAGAAGCCATATTCACATTTAGAGGACCCCCCCCAAAAAAAAATCATATTTTTCTTCCCTTGTCTGTGATCCTGTTTGTTCACGGATGTCCTCACTGAACACTGATATCTATAAAATGCTAGGCAGCATAAGACATCTCTGTGTCAGTATCCTTCAGGGAAATTGTTGCTTCCAGGACAGTTTGACTTTTATAGACTTCACTCTGTTTACGTTTTAGTCTGAAGTGTTTGTAGTGTCTTAACCAAATTAATGTGGCCTCTTTAGAGGCTTAGCAATGTCTTGTGAAGGAACAGTGTTCCGTTATGATATATTTTGAGAGTATTTGTGACAGACAGCTCAGCACATAGGGCCCATGAACTGCACTTATTGTAAACCCTGAGCAAGCCATTATCTATTTCTTGCTTGAATATAGACTGAAAAATCCACAATATGCCATTCTGCTTATACTCATTATTTGGAAAAATAATTATCATTGTCCCATAGTGGATGTAGGCCCATCAGCGTCCCAATATTTACCATTTCAATAACTTCTAGGAGCTCTTTCACTCTCCTGGGTCTCTAATTGCTTCACTTGTGAAGTGCTAATAGGTGATGAAGATGAACTGATGTGTGTGAAATGCCCGAAGGGCCAGAGGATGTCTGGAGAGTGCTTACCTAGCACGTGCACAATCTGTCTGTCTCTAGCATGGAAAATAAACAAAATGCCCAGACCGGAGCATAGTATAGAGTTAGTGTTCAGTAAAGAGATACTCACATTCTATCATATTACTCAAATGATTAAGAAAGTAAAAAACCTAGGAGATATGTATGCCTCAGCTTTGGCTCTTTACTGAAATATGTCACATTAGAATAGCATTTCATTCAAGAGCATATACATGGTTGTTGAGTTTTTTTTCCAGGTTTGACTGTTCTTTTGTTTTGTTTTGGTTTGGTTTTAGTTTGTTTGTTTTTCCTTTAAATTATTTTTATTAGATATTTTCTTCATTTACATTTCAAATGCTATCCCCAAAGCCCCCCATACCCTCCCCCAGCCCTGCTCCCCAACCCACCCACTCCCACTTCCTGGCCCTGGCATTCCCCTCTACTGGGGCATATGACCTTGGAAAGACCAAGGGCCTCTCCTCCCATACATGTTTTTTTAGGAGTTTACCTGATCATTTCTTTTTTTTAAAAAAAAAGATATTTTCTTCATTTACATTTCAAATGCTATACCAAAAGTCCACTATACCCTCCCACTTCCCCCTGCTCCCAAACTCACCTACTCCCACTTACTGGCTCTGGTATTCCCCTGTACTGGGGCATAGAATCTTCACAAGACCAAGGACCTCTCCTCTCAATGATGGCTGACTAGGCCATCCTCTGCTACATATGCAGCTAGAGACACGAGTTCTGGGGTTACTGGTTCATATTGTTGTTCCTCCTATAGGGTTGCAGACCCCTTCAGCTCCTTGGGTACTTTTTCTAGCTCCTTTATTGGGAACCCTGTGTTCCATTCAATAGATGACTGTGAGTACTGGCATAGCCTTACAAGAGACAGCTATATCAGGGTCCTGTCAGCAAAATCTTGTCATATGCAATAGTGTCTGGGTTTGGAGGTTGTTTATGGGATGGATCCCCAGGTGGGGCAGTCTCTGGATGATCCTTCCTTCTTCCATCTCAACTCTGAACTTTGTCTCTGTAACTCCTTCCATGGGTATTTTGTTCCAAATTCTAAGAAGGAACAAAGTATCCACACTTTGGT
>NC_034613.1:139048937-139063332 GCF_900095145.1 Mus pahari | reverse complement strand
TTTTTTTTTTTAGCTCTGTAGCCCATTTTTTAATGGGGTTATTTGATTTTCTGGACTCCATTTTCTTGAATTCTTTATATATATTGGATATTAGTCCCCTATCAGATTTAGGATTGGTAAAGATCCTTTCCCAATCTGTTGGTGGCCTTTTTGTCTTATTGACAGTGTCTTTTGCCTTACAGAAGCTTTGCAGGCTTTCTCTGTGTTGCCCTGGCTGTCCTGGAACTCACTCTGTAGACCAGGCTGTCCTCGAACTCAGAAATTCATCTGCCTCTGCCTCCCAAGTGCTGGGATTAAAGGCGTGTGCCACCACTGTCCAGCTGGCCATTTCTTTTTATTTAATTTTTTATATATTTTAAAATTATAATGAGATTGCATGTTTTACCCCTTCCCATTCTTCCTTCCAAATCCTCCCATGTAGGTGTCCTTCTGAGCTTTCTCTTTCTCTTCTCACTCTCTCCCCTCCCTCTTTCTCTCTCTGCTTTTCAAGCAGGGTTTCTCTGTGTAGTCATGGAACTCACTCTGTAGAGCAGGCTGGCCTTGAACTCAGAGATCTGCCTGCCTCTGCTTCCCAAGCTCTGAGATTAAAGGTGTGCACCACCACTGCCCAGTCAATAAATATTATATCTATAACCTACTCAGTCTATATATTCTTACTTGTTAATATTATAATATTCTTATTATGTTTTCAGGGCTGGCTTTTAGGTATTAGATAACCAATTATGTGTGCTTAACTGTAAAAACTTTTTCTCCTGCTCTCAGCATTCTTTAGTCGCCTGTAGTTCCTTGTATACAGTTGAGGTGATAGAGCTTTTCATGTCCAAATTAGCATGGCTGTTGATGTCCTCCTTATTCACCTTCTATTTGGCTGGTCTTGTTGGTAAGGGTTTATATGCAGCTTCTGACACTCCTAAGAGACACAATCTCACAGCAAACTCCCTGTCCTGGTCGATTTTGTTTATTGTGATTTTTCTAAGAGCTTTTAGCTTTCAGGATTCACTTTCTCTTCAATAAAATGTGCTTCCTGAAGAAAGAAAAGAAGGATATGTAGTACAATAATATAAAACAGTGGTTCTCAGCCTTCCTAATGCTCTGGCCCTTTAATACAGTTTCTTATGTTGTGCTGCCCTCCATCCATAAATTGACTGTTGTTGCTACTAAATAGTTGAAATTGTGTTACTGTTATGAATCATAGTGTTAATATCTGATATGGATAGCTCATATATGACCCCTTTAAAAGGGACATTCAATCCCCAGGGGGGTTGTGAGCTACAGGTTGAGACACTGATATAGAAACCAAGTCTTAATTAAAATTTATTGGTGGCGGATCTTTTATCATGGCATGATAGGTGTCACTCCCTCTCCACTGATAGTTAATGCTTCAGTAGCATCAAAAGGAACTTCTGCAGCTCCCTTGGGAGAGGTACTTTGTTTTGGAAAGAGTGTGTGTTTGGATCACAGGCTTAGATGCAAATAGTACTTCTAGTCCTTAATTATGTAGCTTTCCTTGAACCAGTTATTTGAACTTTCTGATCATTTTCCTTATCTCTTTAATGGAAAGATAATAATACTTAAAATGCCTTGCACAGCATTGCTTTACTGTTTTTCTTTCAAAGTTGAGTTCAAGATCCCCACAGGTTCTTCTGTAGCCACAGAGTCTGGCTGTGTCCTCATACCCAAATGCTTCCTGCCTCACCCTCTTGAGTGCCACCTTGCCAGGCTTTAGCTTCTCATTTGGTGATGCATAGTTCATCAATTCCTTTTCAACCAGACAACAAATTTCTTAAGTTTGTTTCTTGTCTTACAGAATATAATGTGGGAATGGTTGCACAAATATTTATTAATATCTTGTTTGGTATTATTACATAATTAGTCTTTCAGTTCTTTTCTTCAGCATGTTTAAGGATTTCCATACTTTAAAATGTTTCTATGTTAGCCTAAAAGGAATATGCATTACAAGCAACCAGCACTCAACATTTGGAAGGTGTATGAGTGAATGTGTTCTGCCAGTATCTTACTCAATGCTTCAGTACACTCAAGATACTGTCAAATGTAGACTAGTAGAAGGATACAACATCAAAATAAACTTCAACCCCTCTATTTAAAAATGAATTTGTTGGTCTAGGTGTCTATATTTGCCCTTGGTTACAACTTTAAGACTTAATAAACAAATCATTAGAAAAGTATATTAAAAACAATAATATAACAAAGGCCTAAATTTAGTATTTCAAATAGAGTCTTTTAGGTTCTGGACCCCTTGCTGCCTTTTTCCTTTCTTATGTCTCAATTTCAGGAGTAAGTTACAAATTCTTATGGAAAAGCCAAGACATTTTTATATAATATCATATCATGGCCCTTCTGTTAGTTCTTCAGTCTGGCAGTATTTGTCTATAAATTGTTTCAGAACAACTTTGTGTAAGCAGACACGATTCAAGTTATATAGACTCAGATTTTTATTCATTTTACAAGCTTCAGTGTTTTCTATCTAACTTTAGGTATCATTTTTCACCTGTATGTTTTCCCACTATTTAATACTTAGTTCTATTAATAGATAAGCCAAAATATATAGACACCAAAAGTTATGTATAAACAGTAATTTTACTTGGATTGACACTAGGGCACTGGTTTCTGTCCAGATGTTGCCTTGTGTAACCCTCACAAACATATGTACACATATCCTTCCTCAAATGCTAACATTCATGCTGTGTTGTTCTTACAGTTCCCAGCTGTTAATCATCCTCAGTCATTAGAGAGAAGATACCTTGGAATTTTAAATAGTGTTTTACTTGACCTAATGAAGGTAAGAAAAGTATGCTTGTAAAAAAGAGTCCTTTGGTTTATGGATGCTTCTCTGCAGACTGCTTAGCATGCTTTTATGAATTAAATGTCTTCTTAGTAGATGATTAATGGGGAGTATGTCATGTTAAAAGGCATGTAATTTGTTTATAATTGCAACAGGAATCTGGTGTTGTCTCAGACCATCTAGAGAGGAGCATGTAATCCCTAAATTACTTTCCTAGAATGGGCAGAATAATGAATATCTGTTGGTACTCAAGAACTACTCAGGCATAGGTTTTAAAACAAATCTTAAAGTGAATGTTATAAGACAAAGGTTTATATAATTATTTCTATATAACATTGACTCTATAGCGTCTATAGAGTTTGAATCAGTGAATCTTTTGGCTTTTGTTGTCTCACTGTGCCTCTTCTCCACAAGGCAGGTTGCTGTTTCTGATTTTTCTTTAGGATCACCACTAACATCCTGTTACATCTGAGTGTTCCGCCTCATGTTAACCTTTCTGTCAAAAGATATCCTACTCCAAACCACTAGAAGCATCCTTTAAATTCTTTTTGTAAACGATTTAATTTTGTGTGTGTATGTGTGTGTGTGTGTGTGTGTGTGTGTT
Organism: Mus pahari; assembly: GCF_900095145.1. Lineage (NCBI taxonomy): Eukaryota > Metazoa > Chordata > Mammalia > Rodentia > Muridae > Mus > Mus pahari. The sequence goes on along the minus strand of NC_034613.1, from coordinate 139,059,925 downwards.
TCTGCATGTCTGCCTGTACACTATGTCATGCAGTGCTCATGGAAGCCAAAAGAAGGCATCAAGTCTCCTGAAACTGGAGTTACAGGCTGTTGTGAGCTATCATGTGGGTGCTGGGAATCAAACCCAGATCCTCTGGAAAAGCAGCCAGTGCTTTTAACTGCTGAGTTATCTCTCTAGCCTCAAAATTCTTTATTAAAGATTTTCTTGCTGGGCATGGTGATACATGCTTGTAATGTCAGCATTTGAGAGGCTGAAATGGGAGGACTGCTCTAAGTTTGAGGGTAGCTCGAGGTACCAAGACTTTGTCTAAAAAAAAAAAAAGCAAGGAAACAAAGATTCTCTACCTCGGTAGACACTGGTCCCTTGAGACAGGGTTTCTCTGTGTAGCCCTGGCTGTCCTGGAACTCACTCTGTAGACCAGGCTGGCCTCGAACTCAGAAATCCACCTGCCTCTGCCTCCCAAGTGCTGGCATTAAAGGCGTGCGCCACCACGCCCGGCTTAAACTAATTTTTTTTTTTTAATATTCTCCCAGTTTTCATTTCAGGAAGTAAATGTACAGGCAAGCATTGTTTGTTTCAGAATGGAACATCAATGGTTGCTTATGGATTAGTTTGCTTTATACCCATTCATTAAACTGTCATATGTACACAGGCTATACTGTGTGTAGAAAGTTTAAAAGACAGATTTAGCACAGTGGCAAGTTTACTGAGCTGCATTCTTAAAACTTTGCTGTGTCCCAGGGAACAGTGTAAATAGGTGTGGAGGAGGGTCTCTGACATTAGGGAAAGATAATGTGAGATTTCAGAAATCTTACAGTAAAGCATTTATGCCTCAACATTTCCCTAATTTAATTAAATATCGAATACTATGTTGTATGAAACTCTAATGAAGCGCTGATGTTATTAACACAGATTAAGAACTGCTATTTTTTTTTTTTTAATGAACCCTCAACACTCTTTCGGTTTAATTAGACAGAAATTACTCGGTAAATCAGTTGGGTTTTGCCAGTACCTCCTTTCATGTAGTCAACACTTAATCAATCTGGGCCTTACTCATTTAGTAATTTTTAAAAATATAAATAGATACAGACATAAATATAAATAGTACAGAGTAGAAAAATGGAATTAACTACAACTTTGTATTTCCTGTCTTTTGTGGTTTTTTCCTTTAGTTAAAACTGCAATGATGATTAGTGACAAAGGGGGCCATGAGTTTGAAGGATGGTTTGGAGGATGAAAAGGCTTAGAAAGTAAACATTATAATTCCTATTATTTAATATGTTTATTGCCGCTGTTCTTTAATAAGCAAATGTTTTCATTGAAATGCAAATTTAGGGGCCTAGAGAGGGCTCAGTGCACTCACTGGCTGCTCTTCTGAGGACCCAGGTTCAATTTCCAGCATCCACATAGCAGCTCACAAACATCTTTAACTCAGTTCTGGGGGATCAGATGCTGTCTTCTGACCACTGTAGGCACTTGTACACATATAATGTACAGACATATTCATGCAGAACACCCATTTACACACAAACTATACAATCAAGAGTATTCAAATCATATCTAAATCTCTCAGTTTTCATAATAGCATATTTTTGTTACCTTACCTGGATTGAGACACAGAAGCATAGTTAATAACTTAGAAGCCTCCTTTGGAGCCTTCCTAGGTTCTTTTGCCTCCTTCTGAAACCATCATTTTTACTTCTGTCACTGATTAATATTACCTGATTATTATTGAATTATATATATATATATATCACCATTCTTTATCTGATTTTGAAAATGAATTTTTAAAATGAATACCCTCCATTGTTCTTTTAATTAGTCTCTTTGCTGCTCCATAAATGTATGCTGATAATTGTGTCCACATCTAATACTTAAAGCATTCATCTCATCTTGTACCTCTCTATAGCTAAGCTACCATTTCAGTAGAGAGAAAATAGTCACTAGAATCAATGCTTGCCTATGCCCTTAGTCATTTAAAAAATAGCTACAATAGTTCTATTTACTTTACTTTCGATTTTTAAAAAAATCATGCCCCCCCCCACATGCTAAATTTTAAAAACTGTTAGCTAGGTAAATTTCATACTTTATTCATAAGGACTTCATGCTTTATAGTAATTTTTAAATGGCCATTTGTATTCATAACATATAAATCTTTTTATTGAAGTAACTTCTACATGGTATCAAATAAGTTAAAACAACCCCCTCTCTCCTTAAAGGTCATGAGTGCTTTGAATTTAAAAAACTTTTTCTGGGGATTGATTTTACTTTTTAATGAGCATCTTATACTTTAATCCATTTTAATGGTAACTGTTAGAACTGCTAGCTAAAGACATCACAGTTTTTGTTCTATAATAAGGGAGAAAAAAATAATTGAGATACATTTGCAATTGTGTCTGAATTAATATGGATATAAATCCACATATAATTAGTGGCTGAATTTCAATAATTAGAGTCTTTGGATCAAAATGAATATGTCAGTATATGGTAGGGCCAGAATTGAAATGTTCTGTGGTATTAGATTGAAATTGAAGTCTAGCTTATTGGAAACAAATTTGCTCTCACTGCTCAACTAAAGGTATTAATTATGGATAAGACCAAACTGAACTAGAAATGAATTTGTGAATAGTGGAATTCTACCCTTCCTTTTTCTGAGAGCAAAAACCAACACCTAAAAGAGTGAATTTCAGAACTTTATTATGTCTTGTTAGAGTATGTTAGTTATTATTTTTTTTAATATTTGATCAACTTATAAGTCAAAATCAAATACCTGTCCAACTACTAAAGATAAACAATTTTGGGTGAAAATGCTTCAGTTGTCAAAATGCTAGTACATTCAACATAAAACATAGGGTGAGTGCTTTAATAAACAAAGAACAGTTAGAAATAAGTAAGGATAGATGATGCAAAAACAGGAAAAGGATTGAAGAGATTATATAAGGAACAGTAAGCATGTAAAAGTGTTCAGTATTGCTAAGCAGAGGGACTGGAGCAGTGACTCAGAGGTTAAAGGCACTTACTGTTCTTGCAGTGGACCCATGTTTGGTTCCCAGCAACCATAACACTGGTTTATAACTACGTGTAACTCCAGTTCCAGGGGATCCATGTCCTGTTCCAGCCTCGGAGGGCAACTGGACATGTGGTGCACATACATACGTACATATATACATACATATGTATGATACATATATATATACAGATTGAGATAGCATCTTTTAAATATCTGATTTGCAACTACTAAGAATAAGAATGCCAGTGGTCGATGAGGGTACCCAGAAATTGATAGACACATATGCTTTTTGAGAGGAGTATAATTTGAGATAACCTTCCTAGGAGATAATTTAGCAGCATGGAGTAAAAGACTGTTTGATGCACTGCATACCTACCAGTACCACCCTTAAGAATCCATTAGACTTCAAGTGTTTTGGCATAGCATTAATCATAATAGTGAAAAGTGGCTGTCAGGAAAATGTCTAGTAGTAGGATGCTTGCTAAATAAATGATAATTGACTCTCTGCAATCATGTAAAGCCTTGTTGTAAACTCTGGAGATGTAGCATAGTTGTAATGCACTTGCTTACTGTTCACAAGGCCTTGCCTTCAGTTCCCTTCCTTCTCAAAAAGCATTATAAGATGCTGTGTTTCCACACTGTTCAGAATAAAAGAAACAATAAATATTTGTCATTTGGGAATTTCTGAAAACAGCATATAAAGTATATATACACGGACTTAAAGCTCTGTACTTATATGGAACGATCTCAGCATTGTATCATAAGTGGAAGGGTAACTAAGTACATACAGTTATGTGCTCACTACTGTTGGGGTAAAGTTAAAAGAATCAGGTGAAAGGACATGAAGAATATACCTCATGGAGAATGCACAGGGAACTGGTAACTGCACTGTCTTCAGAGAGAATAACTGGGTATTTTGAAGATGGTAGAAAGATGAAGAATGCAAATACATGCTTATTTAAAAGGTTTTTTTAAATGCTTAAGCTAAATTGCAAAAGTTTTTTTCATAAAGTGAAAAGAATGGGATATAAAAACATGTATATATCATGAGCCAGTAAGACTATATATGGTATTCACAAGCAGAGCTAGAAAACTTCCTACCAAGAGGACTATAATTATGAGATTGTGGGTGTTTTTTTTTATTAAGTTATTTATTTACTTTACATCCCCTACTGATGCTTCCCCTCTATCCTCTCCTTCCTGTCCCTCCCTCTCACCTCCCTCCCTTCTCCTCAGAAAAAGGGAGGCCTCCCATGGATATCAAGTTGCAGTAAGACTAGGCACATCTTCTATTGAAGCTAGACAGGGCAGCCTAGTTAGGGGAATAGGATCCAAAGGCAGGCAGGATATTTAGAGACAGCCCCTGCTCCTGTTTTAGGAGTTCCACATGAAGACACAGCTTTACAGCTGTTACATATTTGCAGAGGTCCTATGATGTGAACTGGACTCAGTCGGTCCCTGAACCAGCAGGAGAAGTCAGGGTCCCAGTACTCAGGTGGGCAAGGAGTTGGCAAATGACAAACAGACACAAACAAGGGAGTATTGTATCTGAATATAATTTCTCAAAATGAGCATCAGACTTATATTACAGAAGAAAACGAACAAGTTAGATGATACATCAGCCAAGATACATTGAAGTTATCCTAAGCATAATGACACAAAACAGAGAAATGCATACATAAAGGACTGACAGGAACCAGGCAGGGATTACAATTGAGATAAAAAGTGGCCCTATCTAAAGTCAGCTATTCTAGGAGCCAGGTGAGGATTTCACACCCTAGTCACAATTTATAATATTCCTCTGAGCCTTGTGAAAGCTTGCACCAGGGGGTTCTGTTCTTGCTAACTTTTTCATGAATAATGCAATACTCTAGTTCCTCCTTAAACCACAACCCTCCTTCTTCCTAGACCATTGTAAATTCCTGCATATAGGAGTGACTTGGATGCTATTTTAAGTATTGTAGGGAACCTCCAGGAGACCAGTTTCCATGAAACTTTTTGCTTCAGGACTGTGGTCAAACTTTTGGACTTGTCATGTAGACTCCACTGGAGTGGGTGTGGCAGTCCTAGGTCCATTCCATACATACTCTCTGGCAATTCAGTCTCTATGAGCTCCTATGGGCTCAGGTTAGTAGATTCTATAGGTTTCCTTGTGATGTCCTTGACCCTTCTGGTTTCTCCAATCCCTCTGCTCCCTCTTCCACAAGATTCTCCAAGTCCCACTTAATGTTTGGCTGTGGGTCTCTGCATCAGTTGCTGGGTGAAGCCTCTCTGATTTCAGTTATGCTAGGCAGAATATCATTAAAAGTGTCAGGGCTTGGCTCTCTCCCGTGGCATTGGTCTCAAGCTGGGCCAATCATTGTTTGGCTCTTCCCTCAAATTCTGCTCCATCATTTATTCCCTGCACATCTTGTAGGCAGCACAAATTATGGGTCTAAAGTTTTGTGTCTGGGTTGGTATCCCAATCCCTAAATTGGAAGTCTTGCCTGATTACAGGAGATGGTCAGTTCAGGCTCTATATCCCCCACTGCTAAGAGTCTTAGCTAGGGTCAACCTTATATATTCCTAAGAGTTTCCATTTTCCTAGGTCTCCTTCATCCCAGAGATGCCTCCCCAAATCAATTGTCTCTCCCATTACTCTTTCCTCCATCCTCCCCCAACCTGATTCCTCCCTGTTCTCATCCCCATCCCCCCCTCCCTCCAGCTACCCCAATGGTGATTTTGATGTTTTCCCCCTGATCTATTGTTGCTAGGTATTTTGCAGTGACCGCATATTTCTCTTCTAGGAAGTAAAGATAAGATTTTTGGTAGAGTTTAAATTCAACTTTTTTCTTTCCATTCCTAAATTTTTATTTCCCAAGAATTTACTGAAGTTGGACCCAGCTGACAGATACTTGACAGAGCAGTGTTTGAATCACCCTACATTTCAGACTCAGAGACTTTTGGACCGGTCTCCTTCAAGATCAACAAAAAGGAAACCTTATCATGTGGAAAGCAGCACCCTGTCTAATAGGTAAATATTCCTTCCCTTCTAAGGAAATACAAATGCAGGCGTGGTCTCAGAAGTGGGTGGAGGAGGTGGCTGCTAAAATTATGCAATTAAAAGAAGGAAAGCCCTCATTATTCAAAAATATCTACCCCATGCTTATTACATGATTCAGAACTATAATTAATGAGTTGTGTGGGACTCTTAAAGACTTTATTATTTAACAAGTATATGATGAAAACCTATGTATTCCTTTGGAAAGGTAGCATTGAGTTAGCAACTCTGGAGGTTTCCAGCATCATAGACAGCTTTAAGACCTAGCAGATTTTGTGTATATGTCTAGAGGAAGAGGGTTCCTGGAAGGAAAAGAAGATACTGAATGTATATGTGAGGAACTGAGCCAAGGCAGCCTTTTTAGAAAGGTTTTGTGATTGTATTGATCTTGCCCTTCAATCACTGAGTTGAGAAATGACCGTTCTTAATAAAAATAAGCATAGGGAAATAATGGTCAATAATTAAAAGTAGTACATTTTAAAATAGCTTTTTGAGCATAATATTTTAAAATATTTGCTTCTTGCCCTAGCATACCTATAAACCTAGCACTGAAAAACTCATTGGCTAGTCAAACAGGCTTCAGGATTTACTCAGTTTCTCCTGAGTGCCAATCACAGGCCCATCAACACATCTGGCTGAAATCTTTTCTTGAGTCAATCACTCAATCTCTGTCTCTATCTTTCTTTCCTTTTCTCTCTCTCCCCCTCCCTCCCTTTCTCACCCTTCTCTCTCTTTTACCCTTCTTCTTCCTCCTCCCCTTTATTGGATTAGTCAGATAGCCCTCATGTCCTGACATTCCCCCAATTCTATTACTGCATTTACAGGAGAATGATGTTCCTTCATCTTCCACATCACAGCTTTAGCATCTGATGATTTTTATATGTGGGATTTAGAAATAGTTTATTTCGCTGAGGAAATGAAAAGCAATGAAGCTTTTAAATTTTTAATACCACATACACACACATACACACGCAAATTTCCCTTCTGTATGTGGAAAATTATTCTTAATAGATTTGAATTTTGAAAGGTCAAGACCTAGCACGTTTCTGCCTGGGAGAGCATCCATAAATTAGAAGAGTTGGTTCCTATATTTGCTTTGCTTAGCTGCTTGTTATGACGCAGCTTCTAGCCATTCTTAGCTGGTTTGTTCTCTGTTCACATCCTCAAGATTTTAGTATACCAGGCCATGAAGTAACTCTCATCATGTGCTTGCTCCTTGGCACTTGGCTGGTTGACATTTTTCTCCTATCTTTGCTGGGGTAATGCCCAGCTTGGTTCAGGGATTTTATTCTCCCGTCTACTTGAATTGTCACGTGACTTCTCTAATTTAGCTTTACAAAGTAAATTATCCTAATGATGTAAAGTTTGGTAGACCAATGATAAATCTGTGAGTTGTACTGTAGTCATCAGTGATATAACCTATAGTCTGAAAGGAGGCCTATGGTGAGTCTGACAGAGACTAACTTGATAGGAATTGTAAGTAAATAAAAATCTCTGGAAGGATTCATTTTTAGGTCTTGGTGATATTTTGAATATATCAAAGGGAAAGTCCTAAGTGTTTGTATCTTTTAGCAATCTTATATCATCTGAGGCCTTTCCCCACTATTGCCTTGTCCTGTATTTACTCCACGGAAGCCTATCTTGCCAGGGATGTGAATTCTAGCTGGTGTCTCCCCACAGGGCTTCTAAGACAATTTTTGATATGTTCACAATACCATATCTATTGGTTCCCACTCACATAATCCTGTACCTTGTCCCTGGAGAGCGCACTGTCATCCCATATCATTTTCTCTCGTGAAGTCAGTGAACTCAGTTATTACTTCAGGCTTGTCACCTTCAGGCTCCTCTGAGGTTCCTTTCATAGCATGGTGTGATGCCATTTTGACTGTGCTGGCCCTCTCAATGGTCCTGCTTTACCACTCGCCACATATGAAAATAGGTTTATGCCTGTCTCCATTTACTCATTGGTTTATGGAATGTTCCAGTCTGGCCATGCCCTCTTCAGCCTCCAGCTAAATTATCCTTCAGCTAGGATTATAGGGTTGTGTCGCCATGCCTGGCTATTTTCACTGTTAAAATTATTTTGAGTATACATATTAACTGTCTATCCATTTATCTACTCTGCCGACCATATGAGAGTGGTTCTCAGCCATACAGTCATGCCCACATGAAATCCCAGCCCTCAGGAAGTGGAGGCAGGAAAATCTGGAATCCAAGGCCAGCCTCGAGCAAGTTTGAGGCTAATGTAGACTACATGAGGCCCTATCTCTAAAGCAAGCAAGTGATTGAGTGATTTATACATTAATTCGTTTTGAATGGTTAGCAGTTTAAAACAGATTCTTTGGAGTTGTGTGTCAAAGAGATCTATGAAAATTTCAAAGCTGCTTTTTATTGTGCTTTGGCAGAGCTCCAATGTGAAGATGATGTGATGCCCTTTCTACATAGGAATTAGTATATGTCTAAGTCTCAGTAGCTTGCAGTTAACCCTGAGATGGGAACACAGAGAGTAACTGCTTATGATACACATAAATACATACTTATATACATGCATACATACATGTGATGAATCTGGACCTTTAACAGCTGTTTCCGGCTTAACTTTATAGCTTCCTTTCTCTTATATTGCTGTGAATATATAAGATCATGGTAGGTTTGTGTAACAATAATTCTAATGGTTCTAGAAGCTCTAACAGCTTTCTTCACTCTTTTCTATCCCTTCCTGGTCCTTATTTATAGCTAAAACATTTCTGTCATTGCTATACCTTCATCTGCAGAGGAAAGATAGAAAATATGATATCAGGGAAAACTAGAGTGTGGCACAAGGAGCCCTATGGAAGAATTGAACTAGGACCTGAGTCAGGGCATGTGGCCAGGAAGAAACAGGGACGTCTGTCTCCACCCCCACCCCTAACCTTCTTCTCCCTTTTCCTGTGGTACTTCTTTCTCCTGTTCAACTCTACCAGAAGATAGCTAGCTAGGAACCGGAGAGACATAGTCTCCTGTGGTCTTAAGGCCTAGGACTGGAGACAGTATTAAGAGTAGCCAACATATTTACTCAGACCTATCTGTGTGCACGATTATATATCATAATTGAGTTTTTGAAAAGTGCTGACATATTTTGGTTGCCAAGATATAAATAATCAGGCAACTCTGATGCCTATGGGGTATGTAGACTGGTTGGATGCTGTTGTTGGATGGAGACCACTGCTGAGCTGTTCTAACATTAGAGCAGCTGGAGCTCAGAAAAATGTCTACAAGCAGGACCGTTATCTTGTCAGTTATAACCATAGTCAGCCCTAGTTATACTCTGTTTGAGATCAAAGTATCCAGAGCCTGCTGCCTAGTAATTCATGATGTTTTATATAGGTAACTAATCTTAAGGAGAAAGAACAGCTGGGCTGGAGAGATAGCTCGACTGTTAAGGGTTGGTTCAAAAATCAAAAACATAATTTATTTCTTAGCTAATTAGGGAAATGTCCACTAGTTATCTAGATAGGACGTAGAGATGGATCATCCAATAAGACCTAGCCACTTTCCTTTTGACTGCTACAAAAAGAACTCCTTCATCTGAACACTAGATTCTCTCTGCCCAGGAGTTTGCCCAGTATACTCTATGCAATATATCTCAATAAACCACCCTTTCCTTCCACCCCCTACCATGGATGTATATGTCTGATAATAAATTATTTTACCATCTCTGTAATCAGTCTCGCAGATCCTATCATGCACACACTGCACTTTATTGATCTGGACATATGTTCTGTATATCATTTAACAAAACAAATGTAATTTACCTTTGTAATTCCTTTCTAAATCTGGGGAAATGAGAAGGCATAGTTTTGTTGCTATTCTTATTAAATAGCAATAATAGCCCCAAAGGACTTTTCTTCCAACTAGTCTCTGATGGAAAAGAAAATCTTCAAATCGGTTGATTTTTCAATTGTAGCTATACTTGCAATATTTTCTAAATACACAGTAAAAACAATTGGATAAATCATTCTTAACTCTGAAACCTATGTCAAGACACAATCTCATCCTTTGTTACAAGAAGCTGTCTTTTCTAGAATGTCATTTGTGGCTTTCAAACTGAAGACAAGGTTTCTCTCTGGGCAACTATTTGTATATTACACTAGGTAGGAAATGAAGCTTCGAGTCCTAAAGAAGTGCTCAGTCACTTTGGAATAATGAAGTGTGAAATGAAGAAGTGACTAAAGTGTGCCTTTTACCAAGCAATTAGCACTTAAGACTCCGTGTTCCAGTATAGGATTCCTGTTTAGTTTACACAGAAATATCTAAACAGTTAGTGATGCATTTCTGTTTAATGTACAAGGAGCTATCTCAAGAGCCCAACATAATTGCCACTTCTCTAAGGCATAAACACAGATCATCATGTTTTCCAACAAACCTCACTAGTCAGTTCACATTTTTCTCAGAGTGTCATTTTCTTTACATCACTAGAATTCTCCCTTCTTGACTCTACAGGCTAAAGAGATGTTGGCATGTGTGTGTAACCACTGTGAATGTGTATCTGAAGCAGCCTACAGGTTTTACAAAGAATGTGAAGTTCAAGGAACACAGTCACCTTCAAATCTAAGTGTTGCCTCCTGACATTCAAACAGAAAAGGGGATTGTCAGTGTCAGCAGCCTGCTAGCTCTCTTACTTGTACCAGGCCGTCATGGCCAAAGCATACTTTACCTGACTCTGCATCAGTGACTGTGTTGGCAGCCAGCAAGTTAGACAAGCATTTAAGGATGCCAAAACATCTTCATCAGGAAATGATGTATCTCATTCAGTGACTTAGTCTGAGAAACATGCCTGTTATTGAGAGGGACACATTTGAGGTAGTGATTTTAGTCATTTGAGTGCCTGCTTTTTTTCCCGTCTTTAGAAATCTCTCTCTCTCTCTCTCTCTCTCTCTCTCTCTCTCTCTCTCTCTC
>NC_034613.1:138993046-139048856 GCF_900095145.1 Mus pahari | reverse complement strand
CCTCCTTCCCTCCTTCCCTCCTTCCCTCCTTCCCTCCCTCCCTCCCTCCCTCCCTTTAATCAAAACACTGCTATTATCTTTTCATCCTTTTATTCCTTCCAACAAAATTCTTCCCAAGTCCTGTGCCTAGCCTAATGCATATAACTATGGTTGCCTTCGTGAACACGTAAGAGGTTATTGAGTGGGAGCAATGTATCAGTGGCTACACCACCAAAGAATATGACTACCTCTCTCTCTGCAACTTTTAAGTGTCTATATAGCTCCCCTGGGAGGGTAGGGCCTTGGGTCTCCTGCATTCAGGATGGAGCATTGATGGGCCCAGTCTTGTGCAGGGAACCACTCCTTCAGTGAAGATAACAACTGTGTCAGATCCGCAGACAACAGCAGCCCTTCCCATTCTCCAGCTCTTAAATTCTTTCCACTCCTTCCTTCCCTGAGCCATGCAGGTGTTTTAAGAATGGTCTCGTTTAGTTTACTGTGGGTTTGCTTATCTGTTTGAAACATTATACTGTTTGCCTCCTATTGAAGGGAACTGATCTGCATCTTTTGTTTTAAACATAGAAATCAATCCACCAAGGGTGCCGCTTTACAGACTCACCACCGATCCAACAGCAAGGACATTCAGAACTTAAGTGTGGGTCTGCCCAGGGCTGAGGAAGGCCTGCCTGCAAGCGAAAGCTTCCTCAATGGAAACCTTGCTGGAGCAACTCTCAGCCCAATGCACACCAAAACCTACCAAGCAAGCACTCAGCCTGGGTCCTCCAGCAAAGATCTCACAAACAACAACATACCACACCTTCTCAGTCCAAAAGAAGCCAAGTCCAAAACAGAGTTTGACTTCAATATTGACACAAAGCCTTCCGAAGGTCCAGGCACAAAGTACCTCAAGTCCAGCACCAGATCTCAGCAGAACAGGCACTCATTCATGGAAAGCTCCCAGAGCAAAGCTGGGACCCTGCAGCCCAGCGAGAAGCAGAGTCGGCACAGCTATATTGACACCATCCCCCAGTCCTCCAGGAGTCCATCCTACAGGACAAAGGCCAAAAGCCATGGGGCGTTGAGTGACTCCAAATCTGTGAGCAACCTTTCAGAAGCCAGAGCCCAAATCACAGAGACTAATACCAGTAGATACTTCCCATCCAGTTGTTTGGACTTGAACTCTCCCACCAGCCCAACCCCCACCAGGCACACTGATACGAGAACTTTGCTCAGCCCTTCTGGTAGGAATAATCGAAATGAGGGCACTCTGGACTCACGGCGAACCACCACCAGACACTCAAAAACCATGGAGGAGTTGAAGCTGCCTGAACACATGGATAGCAGCCATTCGCATTCACTGTCTGCACCTCATGAATCATTTTCTTATGGGCTAGGCTACACCAGCCCCTTCTCCTCTCAGCAGCGGCCTCACAGGCATTCCATGTACGTGACCCGGGACAAAGTGAGAGCGAAAGGCCTTGATGGAAGCTTGAGCATAGGACAAGGGATGGCAGCCCGAGCCAACAGTTTGCAGCTGTTATCACCCCAGGTACCACTTGGCAGTTTGGTCTATCTATCGGCTTATCTTGGGAAAGGGTTACAAGGAATATTGATAAGGTTGCTATACAGTTCTCCCTACGACAATCAGCCTGACTTTCATTGGACAGTGAAGGAAAACACTCTTTGCATTATTTCTGTTAAAAATAGCTGTGTGTGGTGGCACAGACACAGGCATACCTAGCACTTGGGAAGCAGAGACAGGTAGATCTTTGTGGGCTCCAGGCTAGCAAGGGTTACACAGTAAAACCATGTAGTAGTTTAATATTTGTAGTATTTTTAAATGTTCATTTCTGACATATTTTGATGACTGACCATTTACTGAAATTAGCAATATAAACTAGCTCTTACTTATTTCAAAATTTGGGTTGTTTTTGTCTGATCTTCCTAAACCACATTTGTTTAAACTTTTTCTTCCAATACCACACTTTTTTTTATTAATCACTTTACTTGTTTATATTTCAAATGATACCCCCCTTCCCAGTTACCCCTCCATAAATCCCCATCCCTCCTCTCCCTCTCCCCTTTGCCTCTATGAGGGTGCTCCTCCACTCATTCACCACTCCAGCATCCCCCCATGCTGGGGCACCAGGGGCCTCCCCTCCCACTGATGCCAGACAAGGCCATCCTCTACTACACTTGTATATGGAGCTATGAATCCCTCCATGTACACTCGGTGAGTGGGTCAGTCCCCAGTTCTCCAGGTAGTCCAGCCAGTCAATACTCTTCTTCCTATGGGGCTGCAATCCCGTTCAGCTCCTTCGATCTTTCCCCTAACTCCTCCATTAAGGTCCCCGGGCTCAATCCCATGGTTAGCTGTGAGTATCTGCATCTGTATTGGTCAGGTGCTGATAGAAGCTCTCGGGGAACAGCCATACCAGGACCCTATCAGGAAGCACTTCTAATACCATGTATCTTAACTGAATTTAAAGATTTAAAAAAAAATTTTTTGTAAACTAGATAAGTTTAACTTCAGGATAGAGTAAATGATACTTGCCCACCTAGTCTTTCATATTTTAAAAGATTTTTAAAATTATGTACATATCTGTGTCTTAAGAATGAGCATATAAGTATAGGTACCTATAGAGGCCAGAGATATCATATACCTTTGAAGCTAGAGTTATAGGAAGTTGTGAGCTGCCTGACATGGGTTCTAGGAACCAAACGCAGGTCCTCTGCAAGGGCAGTACATGCTTTTAACTGCTGAGTGACCTCTCTGGCCCCTTGGGTTTTTTAATTAAGTATGTATGTATGTATGTATGTATGTATGTATGACATGGGGCAAGGGATGTACATAGACATGCACATGAAAGGATGACTTTGTGCAACTGGCTCTCTCCAGCCATCTTTATGTGGGTTTTAGGGATCTAACTTGGGTTATCAGGTTTGCATGCTAGGAAGTTTACCTGCTAACCTACAAAATCATTAAGGCCTACATTACTGGAGCACTGGCTATGAATAGGCATAGAGAACAGGAAGAGGTCACCGTGAGCAGGAACAGTCTGAAATGGCTTCAGTGCAGCTAACAGCCTGACCTGTGTAGACAGATGAAGAATGAAGCTGGGCTAAGCACCACAAGAAGCCCTGATTAGGAAGATGAAATTAAACTGTCCCTGTCATTTTGAAGTATGTTAACTGAGAGGGGATACTTGGCAACAAATGATTTGTTCTAATTCTGTAAACCTGGACACCAGTAGCCATACAGAGGTGTGCTTGTGTGTTGAAAGAAAGATGGAAGCAATCCTGTCAGTCCAGCATAGGCCCTGTTGGAGGCTCCCAGAGGAGGGAGAGTCTGAGCAGATCCTTATGGGGAGGTTGAGATTTCACTTGGGGAGGAAAGTGAGAACAGCAGGAAAGAGGATTAAAAAGAGGGAAAGTGTTCCAGGAAGACATGATGCTCCATGGGTCCCAACTGGCTGCCCATTGGTGGGATGAAAATGTCAGAGCTGAGCAATTCTCACATGAGCTGAGGAGAGTATTCAGGATTGTATGCCAGTATGAAACCAGAGTGGATCCCGAGGACTGTGCAGTAGACACAACCAGACTTCCCAGTTGCACAGTTGCAGGATTTCTTTCCTAGAGTTTCTTTCCTAAGAGATCCTTTTTTTGGAATTGGGATGGGGATTTTTAAGCTCCGTAATTCAACATTATCCCTCTCTGTTGAGACTCAGAGGAGATAGGTAATCTGCCCAACTTTCCCCAGCTGCTAGTTTAATGTAGAACTGGGATTCTGAGGCAATCTACAGATCCCCAAGTATAAAATGGTGGCAAGATAGCCTGGTCCCCGGTTAAAGGTGGGGCAGGAGGTATTTACAGGGGCTTTAAATGAAGTTAAGGAATGGTTGGAAGGAGTCCTGAGAACTCAGTATAGAGATAAGAGAACCCAGAGTGTCTAGAAACATCTCTAGGGCCTGCCCACTGCCTGTAGAAGAGAGTTGGAGATCAAAACCAAGCAGATTGTTGTTGGCTTTGAGGCAAGTGTTAAACAAAAGAAAAACAAAAGGCAGCCTCCCTTGGAAAATGGACAAATGACTTGCTCTCAGAGAATTCAGAAAATAAATATCTCTGAACACTGTAGTCCTAAACTAATTATAAACAATTACTGGGGCTTAGCACATATCCAGCTGTTAACTTCAGTCCAGTTCAGGAGGTGCAACACAGAGTCTTAAGAAAGGCCACAATTAAAGGCTAGAAGGTGGCTGGGGAGGCTTGAAAGAGTTGTGAGTAATCCATGGTGCTCATTCTCATGGGAAGCATTGTAGCCACTTTCAAAAACATGGGACCGCTCACTGGGTTGAGTTTAAATGTAAATAACTCATTTCCTTTAAAAAAAAAATCTTGCTCTGGGCCTTTGTCAACAATACAGGTTTAAAGAAGAAAGGCTGCACCAAATTGATTTCTTTCCAAAATTCTCTAAATAATGGTGGTGGGGAGGAAGGTGGCGGGATACCAGGTCTTATTTGAGTTTTTAAATTAAATCATTTTATGTATATCACCTAGGCTTGAGATAATACATTTTGGGTATAATGTGTAGCTGCTGAAAGCAGCCAGCTCCTTCTAATTGTGTTCCTTACCCCTCCTGGCCCAGGGTAGCAAATGTGATCTCTTTTTTCTCCCTTGGACACTGTTAAGGACCCACTGCTGTGCTGAGGTGATGACTCAGCCTACTTGAGGGGGATCTAGGTAGCGGGAGCATCTCTAGATCTAAGCACCATCATGACCATACCGAGGAGATGCATTGAGCAGATGAGCTACTGGCCTGGAGAAGATGAAGAGAGCAAGAAGCACCATAGACTAGAGGAGTTGGGGACTCTTAAGACAAAAATCATTAACAGGGATTATTCTATTCCTCTTTGCATTCACAAAACATGTATTTCCATCTGCATCTGCTGTGTAAGCCTTCTGGAAAAAATGCTTTTGTCTCTGCATATTTCCTTTCAGAGAGCTCAGCCTAAAAATCTGTAAGAGCACTTTTGGATTGACTAATAGAATCTCTAAGCATAGTGCTGCTTAGAGCTGTTACTGTCTAGATAGAAAGGTGATTTCTTTTGTTGTTTTAAATAATTAATTGAACTATTTTCAGACTAATGTAGTCCTTACTGGCCTTAACTTTAATGAGAATCTCGCTATGTGTTAAAATTTGTGGGCCTTATTTTACATTCATCAGCTACTTTTATTCTTTTATGGAATGAGTTATGTTGAAGTCATCCCATGATTTTTATTTTAGCTGGTTAAGGTCCTAGCTGTATTAAATGAAGACAGTGATGAATTTTCATCCCCAGAGACAGGAAGTTTCTGTGAATCTGTCTGAATTTGACTTGCAGCCTGGAGAACAGCTCCCTCCAGAGATGACTGTGGCAAGACCTTCTGTAAAAGAGTCCTCCCGAGAAGGCGCCTCTTCATTCCACACCCGTCAGAAGTCTGAGGTCTGGGCTCTTCCGAGTTGCTACATCTTATAGTGTGGTCTGTAAGGACCTTTCACTTGGCAGCATTACAACCTGGCTTTTAAACTTTCTCCATACCCAATCTCCCATAAATTAATTGAACTGACTTAGAAAATAAGTACTTTTATTTGTAACATAAGCCTGAGTTTTCCTTTAAAAGATCAAAAAAAAAAAAAATTAGGCACTGGCTGGGCTTTATTGTAAGCTGCACTTATTATCAAGCCATGATTTAACTTTCATAACCTTGTTTCCTGCCTCAGGGTGGAGTATACCATGACCCACACTCTGATGACGGCACGGGTCCCAAAGAAAATCGACATCTGTACAATGACCCTGTCCCAAGGAGAGTTGGCAGCTTTTATAGAGGTAAGCCACTCCCACCCCTGTGTTTGCTACTGAGTCTGTCTCCTTTCCTTGTCCACCACTATTTCTTCATTGCTCCAGCGGACCTCAGACCAACAGCATTGCCTGCGTTCCCATAATCTGGCACTTCTCCTTGCCCCTAGTCACCATTGTCATTTCTTCCCTTTTCTCTTCTGGCTGGGACCCTGATTAGTCTCTGTCTCCAAGACACTCATCCAAACAATCCTCAGAATGATCCTGAAGCTAGATATTGACCATGCCATTCATTTGATATTTACCTATGCCACTTTGTGCCCGGAACAGTTTAGCCTATAAAAACTGTGGCTACATGATAGCTATGAAGACAGATCTACACCAAATTATAAACATCCATAAAACATGAGAATTTTTAAAATTATATGTATCTATTTTCAGGCTGTGGATACACAGGCCATGATATACCAGTAGAGGTCAGAGAATAGCTTATAGGACTCAGTTCTTTTTGTCTACAGTGTAGGTCCAGGAGATCAGTCTCAGGCCATGATACCTGATGGCAATCTTCCCCTTAATGAGCTATATGAATGGAGATATAGATAGATAGATAGATATAGATATAGATATAGATATAGATGTGTGTGTGTATCTGTGTGTATATGTGTGTATACATGTTTGTGTGTGTGTGTGTGTGTGTGTGTGTGTGTGTGTGTGTGTGTGTGTGTGTATAATTTTTGTTTTGGAACAACATCTCACTGTGTAGACCTAGGCTGGTCTAGAACTACAGGTGTAGACTAAACTGGCCAAAAACTTTAAAATAGTTACCTATCTCTGCCTCCTGAGTGTTGTGTGTAAAGGTGTGTGCCAACACACCCAGTTTGAGATTTTAAAAAATATTTTGATTATGTATTTCTATTGTGTGAACATTATTCATGGCAATGTGACATTATAATACCAAAAATTCAGGCATGCCTAGAATATGTTAGTAGATAAGACAGATAAAAATATCCACCCTCATTCTTGCCTTTACAAAGGAGATTGCCAGCAAGTATAATAATTCTCTAGAGCAGTCAGATAATGGTACTACAGGAGAAAGAAATAGAGCAGGCATCCATTGCCCCAGTACATTGTCCACAATTATACCCCAATACCTTAGCTCTAACTTGTTGATAGGCCTTTGAATGCTTGATAACAGAGTAAAGTCTAAATTCCGTGCGATGACATTCCAGGCTGTTTATGATTGAATCCTTGTGGTCCACTCTGTCTGTTCCCCACCCACCTCTACCCACAAGTCTCAAGCACACCTGGCTCTTTCATGGCCTAGAACACACTGCTTTCCTGATGGCTCCAGTTGTTTTCGTGTGATAGTTTTTCCTGTCCTACACCAGAAGTATCTCTCTTCTCTGTTCTATTCAATGGCACCTTGTCATTGTCCCTGATACAACACAGACCACATTGCACTGGTTCTAGTGTTTCTCTGCAAGGTTTTTGAGCATCTTGACTCTCTTGAGTTCGAAGAATGAAGATGGAGATCAGTGATAGAGTGTCTGCCTGGCGTGTGTGAAACCTTGGTTTTGATCCTGAAAGAGAGAGATGGAGGAAAGGAAAGAGAGAGGCAGGAACTGGCTGACACAGCTTCATAGATAGTTATTAATTGAATTAAAGAAAACTTTCAAGAGTAGTTTAAAAATAGACTTTATTGTTGAACAGATGACTAGAACATGTTTTTTGGGTTTTGTTAATTTAGCAGAGAGCTATTAAAGAAAGACAACCCTTTGAGGTTGCACCTGATGGTAAAGTGCCAAATATTTGAGAATCCCGGTGCTTTGGTGGCGACATGAACAGGAGGCTCGGGTATATAAAGTCCATAAGACTTAGCACGGCCTTGACTTGTATGTCCACATTGCCTGACTTCCTGCTCTTTCTGGTGTTACAGACAGCTGGAGAAGTTCAATCAGTGTCAGAAGGGACACAAAATACTGTTTGGTAATTAAAATTATGAATCTGAGCTAAATAAATGCCAACAAGTGTTATTTGGGAAGAGATGTGCATTGAATAATTAGGCTACTATGTGGTCTCTCCCACCTCTACCTTTAGAAAAGGTCTAAGCATCAAATATGCTTCTTAATGACTCCCACCCAATTCCATGGTAACTGTAGATTTTTATAAGGCTAAACTTATTTTTATTCATCGTGTGTGTGTGTGTGTGTGTGTGTGTGTGTGTGTGTGTGTGTATGAATGAATGAGTGGTCTGTTTTAATGCACACCAGAAGAGGGATCCCATAACAGATGGTTGTGAGCCACAATCTGGTTGCTGAAAATAAACTCTGGACCTCTGAGCCATCTCTCTAGCCCAAGGCTAAACTTTTAATTCAGACTAACATTAATTAGTTTTCTTGTCTTGTGCATGAGTAAAAACATCTTCAGTGTATGTTTTTCTTTTAAAATCATCTGTACTTTGTTGTTTGTACATATGATTGGAGAAAATATCCTTCTTTTTGGAAAAGGGTCTATCCATGTAGACCAGGTTAGCCTCCAGCTGACTGGTATCCTCCTGTTTCTATATTTCAATGCTAGAATTCTAGGTGTGTGCTATCATTCCCATTAGAGGAATGTTTTAATATAAGATGGAAGTGGAGTTTTAAATTAACAAAATAGTCCTTTGGTTACACTATTTGGGTTACAAATAGATTGAATTGGTTACTATGGGGAAAACATTCCCTCTATCTATTTTATAATCTACTTTGAGATTTGGCAAGTAGAACATTTTAACTTTTAAAAATTCAGTAATAGAAAGGAAAGTTTAAACTAAATGAAACACTTGGAGACATCTGTCATTCCAATGATAGTGCTAAGTCCTAGAGAAAAAGAGTGGTTTTTTAAAACTGACAAATGTTTCCAGATATATCTGGAGAGATGTTTCTAGAATAGGTTCATTCTATTATTTTTTATCCAGGTTTCTTATCCAGAGGCAAGTGAGTTGGTGTCATTTTTGTTGTTGTGTTGTGGTTTTAATTTTATGTTTGAGATATAATTGCATTTCTTCCTCCCCTTTTCCTCCCTCCAGAGTCTCCTGTATGCCCCCACCTTGCTCCCATTCAAATTCATGGTTTCTTTTTTTCACTAATTTTTATTGCATACATATATGTGTATTTACATATCTATTCCTATCTATAACCTTCTCGCTCCATATGTGATTGTATGTGTTTTGGGGGCTGATCTTTCAGCACCTCCCCTGCTCCCAGCTTTCCTCAGTTGCCTATCGTGCTTTGTGGAGGTTGAGGCCTCCTGGGTTTTTTCCCTGTCCACTTTGACATATCCTTTGGTATTATCCTTGTTCAACTCATGTTTGTGAATGTTGCTAAGACTTTATGGGTGTAGCTTCTTATATTCCTAGGGGACACAGTCTCAGAGCAGATTTCCTGATTCTTTAGCTCTTAAAATCTGTTCACTCTTTCCCTCTTCCACAATGTTCCCTGAGCATTAGGTACAGGAGTGTATTATAGGTGTATCCATTAGGACTAGGCAGCACAACTCTGTATTTTGATTAGATGTTGTTTCCTGTAATGGTCTTCATGTATTGTTGAGGAGTGAAGACTAACTATACTTACCTATAGGTATAAGGACAAATGTTTATAGATTGTTGTTAGGGGTCAGGATGAGGGTATAAGGACAAATGTTTATAGATTGTTGTTAGGGGTCAGGATGAGGGTATAAGGACAAATGTTTATAGATTGTTGTTAGGGGTCAGGATGACTTAGTAAATTAGTGGTTGTGGGCTCTCCTCCAAGAACCATGATTTCACTAGCACTGAGTAGTTAGCTAGGTTTCTAGTACCAGGCATGGTTTCCCCTCTCATTGAGCAGGTCTTCAGTGTAATTAGAAAGCTGTTGGCTACTGGCAAGGTATAAATGTCACTGCTGCACCCTTGGAATTATTGTGCCTGGTCACTGATGTGGTTCCATCGGCATTGTAGCTGGGTAGTTGTCTTAGTTGGGGTTTTACTGCTGTGAAGAGACACCATGATCACAGCAACTCTCATAAAGGACAACATTTCATTGGAGCTAGATTACAGTTCAAACATTTAGTCCATTTATGGTCATGGCTGGAAGGATGGTCGCACACAGACTGACATGGTACTGGAGAGGTAGCTGAGAGTTCTACATCCAAATCAGCAGGCAACAGGAAGAGAGAGAAACTTGGCCTGGCTTGAGCATCTGAAAAACCTCAAAACCTTACCCCCCCCCACCGTGACACAGCTCCTCCAACAAAAATAGTGCCTCCTAATAGTGCCACTCCCTGGTGACCAAGCATTCCAATTTATGAGTCTGGGGGGTGGGGCATGCTTATTCAAAACCTCCACAGTAGGACCGTTGATGCCTCCCATCTTTGGAAATTTGCATGGCACCTTCTGGCACCATGAAAGTGAGTCCTCAGGGAGGGGGCATGTAGGGCAGTTCCAGTTCAGGGATCTCTGGGCCCTCTAGAGCAAACAGGAAATTAAAATGGGATCATTGCCAAGATAAGGGGTTAAGGAACAGTAGAGAGGGGAATATCAGGGGATAAGTGATCTGATCAGAGAAATGTGAAAGGAGGGGAGGGGAGGTAAGTACAGAAGCAGGTGGGAGGTGGATTAAATAACATTAAGAATGTCTGAGAAGTGACAAGTAATCATACTATTAACTGTTTACCTAAAAAACACTAACAGAGATACAATTCTGTGTATGAATATGTAGGTTTTGTTTCAACATCAGTATAAGACATCTTATACTATAACCCAGTGAGGATGACCTAGAACTCACTCTAACATAGTCTGTCCTTGATCTCATTCAGTGCTCCCACCTGAGCCTCTTGAACAGTGGAATTATATCTAGCAAGCTCTTCTTGCTTGGTGTCACTGATCTTGATATACAATGTACATATTACCTTTGTGGTTTGTACAGTGGCCAAGTTGAGAAATTGATGAAAACATGGTTGCCCCTTCCCCCAAAGCAGAATCACTCAATACGTCATAGTCTATATTTCTGTTCATTTTTGCTCTGAGAATGTATAGAAAATTAATATTTTGTGCAAATGGCCAAATTTCCTTACAGTTTAAAGATCTAAGTGGCACACCCTTACATTGCCAAGTCTTAAACTGTAATTTGGGTGTTCCAATACACATATTGTTAAGTATGCTATTGAACTAAGAATGGATTTTGCATAGTTAAACCTGTAATGAGAAAGCCTCGACTTCAAAGAATGCCAAAAACATGGTATTTGGGGGTGGCTGCTACAGTAGTCATATTTTCAATGATGTCCAATCTAAAAATGTCCTCAAATATTCTGGAGCACATCAGCTGATATCCCAGGTTCTGTTTTGAAATCTTTATTACTTACCCTTGTACTTACCCATGTAAGCGGTTGAGGAGGGAAATTTGCCTGGACCACCTCCATACACAGGAAACAAAAGTTCTGGAAAGGCAGAGGAATATTTTTGTTTGTGTCCAAGAAATGCAGTGGAATAATATCAGAACTACTTCAAGCAACAAAGTACTTCAATAATGTTTTTTTTTCTCTTTCATTTAGTGCCATCTCCACGACCAGACAATTCTTTCCATGAAAATAATGTGTCCACTCGAGTTTCTTCTCTGCCATCTGATAGCAGTTCTGGTACAAATCATTCAAAAAGACAACCAGGATTTGATCCGTGGTGAGTGTTTTGGTTTGCTAAGTGTAGATTTGGGAATTGAAATATGTGCAGGGAACGTTGTAGTGTTCTTTTCCCCACTGGGGCTGTTCTTTAAGAATAAGGAAAAACATGCTATGTTGGAGGGTTTTGTAACTTTTTTTCAAGGTCAGAATTTATATTAAATAACATGTAAAAGAAAAACTAGCAGAAAAGTCTTTCATCATATTCATTCTTTCTTTTATTGACGGTGAACTTGGTCCTGACCCTTCTCATAGTTGCCCTTTGAGGGAGGAGTTACTCCCATTCCATACACAATGAAGCTTGAAAGTTACAGGGTGTACCTGGTGCTGAACACCTGTAACATGGAGCAGGGATACAGGACACTAGCACTTCCCTCTAGAATTGTTAGGATTTTAAGTGATATAATATTTAAAAGGCACATAAAATGGTACCTGGCACTGTAATGGCTCATTGTGTTAGTAGCTATGGTTATTATATTTATGTTTCCATGGTTTGTTGACCATTTTGCTTTTAACTTTGCTCATAAACTTCCATACCTCTTTGTAACTGTGTTTTCCTCCCTAGTGTGTAGAAAACATAAGAAAACAGACTTAGCTTTTGTTGGTTTTCAGTGTTGACCATTTTCAGTTGTGGCTTGGGCAAGCCCTGAGAATAATGTCAAAGTGTCAAATACAGATGCATAGGAAGGACAGTTTTCTCTTGGTTGTTTGCATAACACAGTGGGAACAATCTAAAACAGTATCAATTTGAGACTAGTATAATCCATTGAAAATTAGGTTAGTCAGATAAAAATTAAATGAAAGTATGAACTGGTCGGCATGGTGGTACTGGACTATAATTCCAGCATTTGGGAGACTGAGACAGGAGGATTGCCAGTTCAAAGCTAGCCTGAGAAATGTAGTGAGATTCTATCTCAATGCCTTGCCCAGGGAGTGGGGGGGTACAGAAGAAGGATAGACATCGTTAGCATGGTGGTGTTTCTGGGGGTGGTGGTGCATGTTTTAGGGGGTTGATTTAGTTTGGTTGTGGGGACTGAATGTAGGGTCTAGTATATAATCACCATGTGTTCTAATCTCTCTGAATAAAACTTTAGATGAGTGTGTGTGTGTGTGTGTGTGTGTGTGTGTGTGTGTGTCCGTCCATGAAATTGGTTGTTTTCAAAACAATCAAAAGTACAGTTGGGCTGTTCATCTTTGGCTAAGACATCATCAAGTCATCCTTGTTCTAATGTTGCTATTATGTGGTTTAAGAAGGTTCCAGAATCCCTAGCTATAAATGGGCTCTCTTCTTTTATTCTCTACGCCCCCATTATGTTTCTATGGTGTATCTTCTTGATGTATCACATCTAACACCATTTAATCTTTAATTAACCTTGACTCATCTTGATTTGTTTCTTGACCAAGATCTTTGTTTTGCCATATTCTTTATATCTAAGAGAACTATGCATTTGCTAACACAAACATAAAAGTCTTATTAGAGACCCATGGTAGATTCTGTAATAGTACCACTTTACATTTCTTTGGGGAAGGGAATATTTGTACACTGTACATATTTTCTGCAATGGAAAGATCAAGTTGCAATATCATATTTAAAACCAATAAATAGCTATTGTAGTTTAACACCCAGAGCTGTTATTCTGGCCATCTTAGTTGTCTTGAATCCACCTAAGAAACTGGAGATAAGCCAAAATATTTCAGAACAAGAAAAATAGACTTAATACAGCCAAACTCATCCTTTACTAATAGGGTCCTCACTTGTAAGCTTGTAAGCTATTTATTCCTCCTAGTGTCCAGTTTTAGTGGGTTAGTACTGAGGTCGTTAGGATGAGATATGGTTCCAGCCCACAGCACAGTGTCCAGAGGGGACGAGGATCATAGGCAATAGCTATGGAGCAAAGCATGTGTGTGGTTTATCTTTTCACAGACCTGTGAAAATTCCATGCATCAATTTAGATAGGTATCAGTTTAGAGTGTGTGTCTATAAAATGAATAGCAATTCCTTTACAATAAATAAACAAATGTCAAAGTATGGAACTAGTTTAGAAAAACTGCCATCAAAATTGGACTAAAAATGGAGGAAAGGACTCTGAAACTCATTTGAATAATGAGGTTTTTTTTCAGTGTTATGAATATATTGTGTCCATTACAGCTTGTCAGTCTGTCTTGCAGTTTTTTCATAGAATCCTTCACTGACTTTGTTAGTTATAGCCAGGGAGGGATGAGGCAGGGGAATGGCAGCGCAGTGCCCACCACCCTTCCCAGGCACACTCCATGCTGCTCCCAGAGGGATTGTGCTAAAGTTCAAGAGGCTATCTGTACAGTCCCACCCCATTGCTCTTCATCGTGAGCCTGGGAGCAGTTTTGAGTGAGAGGCCAGGCTCTTTGGTTGATTTTTCTCTTCATCTCTAATACCTAATATGATACTCAGTAAATGCTGTAAGTCGGTTTTCTTTTTTTTTTTTTTTTTTCATTTCTTCCTTCCTTGATTACAGTGAGTCTTTGAACTTCCCTCATTCTTCTTGACTCCCTTGGGAAGAGTTGTTAGTCTAGATGACAGGAGTCACAATTTTGTGTGAGACCCTGCCTATTTATCCTTTATCTAGAAGTGTATCTGTCCTCCCTCAACCTTGTAGTCATACTATTTTGATCAATGCTGTTCCCCAAGGTGATGGGCTGGGTCACACTAGATGCATAACTCTTCTCAAAGCTTCCCTCTCTGAAATTTATGTGACACTCAAAGCTTGCCCACTATACCAGGTGAAATTATAGAAGCCATAAATCCACATAGGGCAATAGTTGTCACACACATGCCTGGTGGTCTCAATGCTGCATGTTCAAGGCTCCTCCTTCCTTTGTGTAACACATAGCTTTTCAAGTACCTAAGTTCCAGGCAGCTGCTCTCTCTCCCTTTCTCTTTCCAGGCTTTTTTCTCTTCGTGTTTTCCATGTGTGTTTCTGTGTAGCTCTGCTTAGTTCTTTCCTTGTGTCTCCCCTTCTTTGTTCAGGCTTGCTTTCTTCTGTCTTTTTTTGGGGGGTGGGGGGTGAGGCAGGGTTTCTCTGTATAGCCCTGACTGTCCTGTAACTCACTCTGGAGACCAGGCTGGCCTTGAACTCAAATCCACCTCCCAAGTGCTGGGATTAAAGGCATGTGCCACCACTGCCCAGCTCTTCTGTCTTTTATGATGCAAACATACTCATAATTTCTTTCCCCTTTCCTTTTGGCCCCTAGACTCTTTCCCTGCCTACATCTCAACCCTGCAACCTGGTCTGCTTCAGCTTGGAAACATTGACCTCAGTCATTGCTCCTGCCCCACCTAGACTGTAGTTTCTCCAGTGCCTTAAAGACCCTAGAGAGGGTCTTTGATCCTTCATCTTCCCTGTTTCCCAGGACCAACTCTGCATTGGCAAATGCCGAACTGTTCTCCTGCCCACCCCCCTTCTGACCTTCCACTTCTCCAGCCTCTACCTCATCCTTGTGGAACTTCTATCTTCCCAGGCAGAATTCTGCTTCCTCCTAGGAGTGGTGTCCCCTTCTTTCCTTTCCTGCCAGCACTAAAATTCTGCTCTAATGCCAGTTTGACTTCTAACGCCCCCCCCCACGCCCTTGACTGCATTCATGAAGCTATGAAGGTCATATTTTCCCCAGCAGTACAGCACTGCACCTACAGACTTGTAACTTGCCACCCTCCCATTTGCACCCATGCAACCACATCTGAAGCTTCGAGCTTTCAAAGTGATGAAGGCACCGCTCTGGGTTCACAGTCTGAATCACAGAACATGCACTTCAGAACTCCAAACTTAAGTGGTGCTTAACCAGCAAACTCTCATGGATTTCAAGAATGCCTGGGGTGCTCCTGGGCACTGGGGAACACAGATGTATGCTATCATGTCAGGTTTATGTGGGATTGAGGTCAGAGGCTTTGTGCTTGCCACCAGCCGAGTTTCATCAGCACCAACTATATCCCTAACCCCAAAGTACTCTGGGCTGTATAACACCTTATTGATGACCTATAGCATACTATTGGTATGTGTTCTCAAAAATTAAAAAGAATATCAGAAATTCTACTACCTAGATAGAGCTTGTAAGGGTTTTTTGGGGGTGGGGTGAGGGTTCTATTTTGAGAAGAGGTAAAATTTAAAACAAGAATATCAATAATTCTACTACCTAGATAGAGCTTTTAAGGTTTTTTTTTTGGGGGGGGGTGGAGGTTCCTTTTTGAGAAGTGGTAATCTACCCACTGTTAACCACTGTTCTCCAACACGTGTGCTAAAGCGATCCTCCCACTATAGTCACATACCTAGGACTACAAGCATATGCCATGAGGCTTGGCTTATTTTTTCCCCCTAGTGAAACCCAGGGTCTTGTCAATATTGTACAAGTGCCCTCCCACTGAGCTGTATCTCCAGCCAAGATTTCTATTGCAATTTCTTCCTGCATTTTTAAAAAGTGAATGTAGCAGCTGGAGGAATGGCTCAGGAGTTAAGAGCACTCATTGTTCCTACAAAGGATCCAGGTTTGGTTCCCAGTACAAATAGTGACTCACAACCATCTATAACCCCAGTTCCAAGGAATCCCACACCTTCAGTTCTGACCTCCATGGGCTCCAGGCATACAAGTGGTGCACACACACAGACTAATTGCTAAAACATAAGATAAATAAATCTTTAAAAAAATGAATATTAAAAGTGCATTGTATAACCTATATGCCTTCTTGCCATATAGTTGGATTTATCTGGTATGAAAAAAACTTGAAATGATTATATTTTTACTTAATACTATAGTTTATTCTTTTATGTCAGTGGATATTCTTTGAAGCTGTAATTTATTTTTAATAGCTTCATTGTGTTTTCTGCCGTGCAACCAATAATGGTTTATTTAGAATTTTTCTGGCTTACATATTTTAATGAAAAAAGCTGGGTGCTGCTTTGTTCATATTTTCTTAGATATTATAATCACTTCATTGCTATTTGGTATTCTGAAACCATAAATATAAATTAACTGTTACTTTTAATGATTCTACCACTTTTACTTTTAGGGAATATGTAAATATGTGAGGTTTTTTTTCAAGAATAATAGCAGTTGAGTTGCTTTTTAAAGAGTGTAAGACCTAAGCCAAGGTGTCCCCCAACCCCTCTTTTTTTTTTTTTTTTTTTTTTAAAGTGGGGTTTTGTTTCACGATCAGTCTTGGAAGATAACCTGAGTGGCCTTCAACTCAAACATTCTGTGTCAGCCTCCTGAGTGCTGGGATTACAGGCATATGCCACCACACCTGGCTTATTTTCTATTTTGAACATCCTCTCTTTTTATTAAAATACCTAGTGTTATCTGTAGTATTGGTCTTTTAAATGTTTTATTCTATTTATTCGTCTTTCATTTATTACATCCTAAATGCAGTTTGCTTTCCTGCCAACCCTTCCTCCAAACTCCACCCTTCCCCCCCCCAATTCATTCCTGTTTCGTTTCTCTTCAGAAAAGGACAGACCTCCCATGGATATCAAACAAATTTGACATATTAAGTTGCAGTCAAGACTAGGCATGTTGTATCAATCTTTCTTTCTTTTCTAAATTTTAAAATTACTTTTTTTTTTTTTTTTGGTTTTTCGAGACAGGGTTTCTCTGTGTAGCCCTGGCTGTCCTGGAACTCACTTTGTAGACCAGGCTGGCCTCAAACTCAGAAATCTCCCTGCCTCTGCCTCCGAGTGCTGGGATTAAAGGCATGCACCACCACACCCGGCCTTACATTTATTTTTTATTTATTCTTTTTACATCCCAATCACTGTCTCCCCTCCCAGTCTTCCCTCCCATAGTCTTTCCTCCCAAACTCCCTCTCCTTCTCTGAGATAGAGTAGAAGCCCCCCTAGATATCTCCATACCCTCGGAAGCTCTCAGAGACTGAACCACTAACCAAAGAACATACGTGGGCTGGACCTAAGCCCTCTGCACATATGTAGCAGATGTGAAGCTTGACCTTCATGTGGGTTCTGAACAACTGGAGCAGAGGTGATACCAAAAGCTGTTCCCTATGTGTGGAATATGTTCTACCAGCTGGGCTGCCTTGTCTAGCCTCTGTGGGAGAGGAAGCACCTAGTCTTGCAGAGACTTGATGTGCTAGCAATCTTAATGTCAGTATTTTCAGCTAGAATGATTCTTTAACACACACACACACACACACACACACACACACCTTGAGCATACTGTGTTAGAGCATACATCATGTCTACATTATTTTCCTTGAGTATTTTTTATTTAGGTGTAATAGATTAAAGGTTTAATAAGTAGGAATTTTCCAGTTTGGGGCAATTTTTACTTCCATTAATAATGTTTCTATAGCAGCATTGATTTTTTTTTATGTTTTGTAACTTGGCAAGCTACTAATAATAAACTTGTTGAGCTGGTTTTTAGAAGGTAAATAGAAAAATGAAGGTATTGGAAATGTTTCTGCTCTTTCCCTTGGAGAGTTACAGAGGAAGCATCCTCTAAGCCATGCATTTTGCAGAATTTCTAATTCAGAGATTTTCAGCAGCAGGAAAATGGTCCCAAAGAGCAGTTACAGATCATTTATAATAGTGCTCAAATTGCTAGTGTGATCAAGCCTGTGCCAAAGAACAGCCATTCCCTATGCTGATTAGATTTGGTTCCCTCTGTGCTTTTTAG
Source organism: Mus pahari (assembly GCF_900095145.1). Taxonomy (NCBI): domain Eukaryota; kingdom Metazoa; phylum Chordata; class Mammalia; order Rodentia; family Muridae; genus Mus; species Mus pahari. Next base: position 139,030,695 of record NC_034613.1, on the reverse strand, counting down.
AGGACCTTTACCTGTGGGCTCAATTCTTCATGGCTGATTGAATCTGGTATCACACATTTTCAGCCTTCATTATGTTTGTCACACTGTAGCAAGAGAATAATTCAAAGATCTATATGATTTAAAAAAATGTCTTCTCATTTAGGAAAAGTCCTGAAAACATTAGTCATTCCGATCAACTCAAAGAAAAGGAGAAGCAAGGTTTTTTCAGGTCAATGAAAAAGAAAAAGAAGAAAACTCCAACAGTAAGTACAAGACTAAAGTCTGTCTGTATCATGGGATTCTATGTTATTCTGTGAATACATGTTACCCTCTACACGGAGCAATCAGACTTAATTTCTTAGTGTGCATATATTGTAGACAGCTCTTTCTGAAATCTTTCATTACCATTCTCTCACAAAGCTTTTCTAGATTCAGCAGAATCTCAAGGAGTAAAAGAAACTTAAATTGGATCAGAAAATACTTTTAAGCCTCTCTCAATAAACTACTTATCCATGTGAATTTAGATTGCTGTAAAAACTATGAAGACACACGGGATTTGTTTCTCCCTGGGAGCATAGAGATATGCAAAAACTTAGGAAATGGTTTTGGTTTACATTTAAATCCTGAAATTCATAAATAACCATCATGCCTCATTCTTCCCTGGCTTCTAGTCATAGAGGTACAATTTCATCTGACATTTCAGGGCTTGCTGTTTCACTTATGGTGGCGTTGTGAGGCAGGCTGCACCTCAGCCCCTAGGAGCTCTACATCTGAACAATGGGCCAGCCCCACTTGACTGGACTCATCAGTTTGTGGAACCATTCAAGTGGAAATTCTAATCTAGCTAGTAACAAGAGAAAATGGGGAAGAAAGACAAGGCTCCAAGACAGCAGTAGGGGCAGCTCACTCAAAAAGAGCCTGCCTTCCTTCATTTTATTGTACCCTGATGACTAAGTGATGTTGGATTAGCCACTTTCAATAATTTGGGATTTTGACTTTAGTTTTATTTCACACAAGATTTATTCTCATTCATTTAAAGAAGAAAATTGGCCTAATCACATTGGCTTTATCTATACGATTAGTAGACTAAATGCTTCTGGGGCCCTTCAAGCCATCATGAAAATTAGAAAATAGAGCTTAGTGGTAATTAAAGAAACAGATGATTGTAGGAAAGTATATAACTCATACTAAGGATATTAGTCTCAAAGATGTTTGAGAAACCTTATACGTGTTTTTGTGTTGATTATAACAATTATATATAAACAAACACCGTGTATAGTGGTTTTGCCTGCATATGTTTGTTCACTACTTGTGTGCCTGGTGCCCACAAATACCAGAAGAGGGCATTGGGCATTGGGTTTCCTGGAACTAGGGACATTTGTGAGCTGCTATGTGTGTGCTGGGACTCAAAACTGTATCCTCTGGAAGAACAGATAGTCCTCTTTAAAGCTGAGCCATTTCTCTAGCCCCTAACCATATTTTTAAGGCCCCTTTACATCTAGACCTGTGAAAAGCATTCTTTCCTTTGCATATTAGATGCAAGTATTTCATTCCAAATAAATGACTTTAAGCTCTGAGCATGGTATTGTCGGCTTTTCCTTCCAGTACTCAGGAGACAGAAACAGGGAGATCTCTGTGTGTTCATGGCCAGCCTGCTCTACACAGTGAGTTTCAGAGTAGCCAGAGCTCTATGAGAAAGCGTGCCTCAAACCACCGCCAAAACATTTCATTATCAAAAGAAAATATAAAAAAGAAAACATTGTTGTTAATCTTGCCCAATGTACCACAGACAGGAGCTTTTTAGCCTATGCATACATGTGTGGAGGAAAGTGTGTGTGTGTGTGTGTGTGTGTGTGTGTGTGCGTGTGCGTGTGCGTGTGCGTGTGTATACCTGTGCACGCATGCACACTTGTCTCTGTTTTCTGCTTTATTTTAATGGTTACATGATATTTCTGAAATGTTTGTGGGGGTGGAAAAGGGTACTTAAAACTTACTAAAACTTGCCTAAACTGAAATGTCAAATCAAAATGCCACTCAACTATATTTGTTGCTGAAACTGTATTAAAAAGTGAAGAAATAGGATTGCCTTTGCTTTCGGATGTTTAAAATAATTTAAGTGCTAAAACATTAAACTCTGCCTAGTGTCTATAGAATGCATTACCTATTGTAAGCGTTATCCTTCCACACCTCTTCCTGGCCACTGTTATAAATGTTGTGGGATTTCGTTAACTACATCCCTACAATCCTGTGATGTGATTGAGTTGTAGAAAGTAGGAAGGGTAGAAGAATTGAGGCTGTCTTGTATATAAATTTAGATTTTAATACATGTCTGCCTCAGATCAACATTAAACCTAAAGCCCTTGCCTAACTATAGCCAAATGAAGTATACACATCTTGCCTGACCCGATTATTCAAGATTTGGATCAAATTCTAGATATTTAAATAGTATAGGTTAGGGTAATAAAAAAATTACTGTTCTCTATCATCCTCTCTCTTAAATGTTTTATTAAATATTTATACTAACCTCAGAAAAGCTTTCCACAGATCATGATGCCTTCAGTTTTCCAAACTGAATTTTTTTTATACCTCTGCATCTTTAATTTAAGAATAAAATGTAAGAGTTTTGAAATCTAGAGTCAGATTTCCAAAGAATACTACAGACAGAGTGCCAAACCCCAGGCATTGAGGCCTGGCATTAACTTAACTCTGCTTTCGTTAAATGAACTTTCAAAAGGGAACCTGCTTTTACTTTCTAAAATTCAATAACTAGAAAGCTAAGTAAGACAAACCAAAAAATTGATGGTGTTGAAACTTTTACACAAGATTCCAAGAAACTTAAATCTGCTGCCAGATGTACGTAGTATAGCTAATCCTAAATCTCTTTTACTAGATTAGGAGCTGAGACAGGCAAGTGGTTGACCTGTGCGAAGTCACACAGAGTTAGAACTAAAGCTGGCTTTCCCTGTAAGTCAGGGTTTCTCTCATTAAAACAGGAAAACTCAGATATTTACATAGATGTCTTCATACATGCAACAATGAAGAGATGATCTTACTGAATTTCTATACACTTGTTCTCTGACCACTGAGGTAGCCAAAAGATAGAAAAGAGGTACCAAAAATCGTTCTGTACTGTAAAGGTGCCTGCTTTGACTCCAGCAAGTCTGGAAGTTGCCTTGGAGAATCTGGCTTTGTCTACCTAGGGAATTACATAAGTCCCCAGAGCATATGTTGACTTTGCCAGCTTGGTAATTGGATCTTACTTAGTATCTCAACTTGAAATGATACTTCAATATAAAAACTGAACTTTTAAAAGTTATTGTGTGTGCATGATCTGAGGGAGGAGTGCACAGGGGCCTTGGTATATAGAGGTCAGAGGGTAACTTTGTGGAGTCAGTCCTCGCTGTTGACTTTTATGTGAGTTCTGGGAATTCAGTCTCTGGTTGCAAAGTGCCCTACTGATCCATCTTACCAGCCCTGAAGATTAAACTTGTATCTCTTTGCTTGAAACCCAGAATTCTGAATTGTACCAGATATTTTAAATGAGGTATATATTTCTCTCTCTCTCTTTTTTTTTTTTTTTTGGTTTTTCGAGACAGGGTTTCTCTGTATAGCCCTGGCTGTCCTGGAACTCACTTTGTAAACCAGGCTGGCCTCGAACTCAGAAATCCGCCTGCCTCTGCCTCCCAAGTGTTGGGATTAAAGGCGTGTGCCACCACACCCGGCTAGGTATATATTTCTAACAGTGTAATGTAGGGCTGCCCACCTAACCTTAGTATTCCACAACACTGCTAATCATCTCCCGTGTGATATTTACTGGCTCTAGATAATTGACCAAAAAGATCAAAAGGACTTAAAGTATATTTTCTTTTATAAAAAAAATAATCCATATGGTAGAATCTCTTAGTTACTGAAATCCTAACAATTAGTAAAGGCTGGAGTTCATCAGTAACTCATTAAACACAATTCTTCCAAACAGTCTTATTTTTGACAATGAACAAATTCCTAATTGAACATAATGTAAGCAGATGCCTAAAGGTCTCAGGCATTCCTAGACTATTGCTCATAACCATTGTATAGACTCTGAAAAATTTTGTACTTGTGTAAACTTACATTATTGTTTCCAGGTGAAAAATAATAGATAATCTCTTTAGATGCATAGCACAGATCTTCTTTCCATGATTGTTAATATTTAATCATTTGAGGGCTACCAAGGGCTAGTTGTTTCAATTAAAGCACCTATTTATTTTACTTATTTTTTTTTTTTTTTGCAATTAGCTCATTTGTATCTTATATTACAGACAGACTCCACCAACGGGGAGAATCCAAGCATCAAGAAATCCCTCTTTCCTCTTTTTAATTCAAAGAATCATTTAAAGCATAGTTCTTCTTTGAAAAAGCTTCCTGTAGTCACTCCACCCATGGTACCCGTTTTTACATATCGTAGCCCTGAAAACTGCTCCAGTAAACTTGTTTTACTGATGATGACAGCATGTCTTATTTTCATGGGGTCATAATCTTTGTGCTAGTTAAGTACCTGGGCCAGTTCCATAAATTCACTGGGATATATGGATATATATATATATATATATATATATATATATATATATATATATATATATATATATATTCTGGGTTTTCTACATCAGTTAAAGATGTTGTCGCATACGCCTACTAAACAAACTAGTAAGGCTGGTTTGGATGAGCTGATTAGCCAATTATTGGCATTCTTGAAATCTTTTAATTCCTGTAAAGAATTTGATTAACATTTACAGTCCACAAATGTCTTTGCACTTGGCTCACTTGCATGGACTTTGTTACTATTCGGTTGGCACTTTGTTTCTTTAAAACCAACTTTAAATTGACCAAATTATTTGAGCTAGCAGGCTCCATGAGAAAAGCAGCTTGTACTAGTTGATAACTTGCTCTTCCTTGCCTGCCTCTAGCTTTTGCTAGTCACTAGGTGTAAAGCCATGGCTTTTGCTTGGCATTTGGCATAAGTCTCCTTTTGTCCACTAAAGCCACTGAATAGAGACCAATTGCATTCATTTGGAATTTGTGGCATAAATTTCCAGCAGTTTCTAAGCCTACAATGGCAGACCCAGATTTACTGGGCAGTGGTTTGGGACTGTGATTCAAACCATACCCCCCTGCTTTTTCTCTCCTTGAAAGCTCCCTAGACTTCTTTGGCAGCATCGAATACAGATTTTGCATCATATTCCCAGCATGAAATTTTGTTTTTGTTTTATTGAACTGGTTCATAACCTAACTACAATATGAAATGAGGATACCACAGCAGTTCCTGGTCCAGCCCACTTTAACTGCTCTCTCTTACAGCTACTGAAACTAACTAACAGCATGGGAATGCTTTAAGGGTTAAGGTTTTAACCGAGCTGCATGACATCTGCCAATTTTTCCTAACGCAGGGAAAATTACTAAGAAGGCAGCAGACTTTAACTAGCACTACTTGCATCATGAACATTTGGAGGATTTTGGTTTACTTACTGGGTCTTTTTTTTCTCTCTTTTGAAATTTGGTTTAGTTCAGTTTACTTTTCAGTTTGGGTCTCCTCTTGGGTGCTGTTGTCTATGTTAAGGTTAGTGGCATGCTTGTTGAATCCTTCTCTATCTTTCCCTCTAGGTGCCCAACACTGATGGTCCTGACCTCTTGACCTTACAGAAAGCCATTCATTCTTCTAGCACTGCAAGCAGCAGACCAAAGGAGTGGCGACCTGAGAAGCTCGCAGATCTACAGACCCAGGTGAGTGTAGCCTACATCACTCCCAGATTTTCAGGATGGGAAATCAAGGAAGGAAAAAAAATAGCTTCCCCCAAATCGACCGTAATGAATAGCCTTGGTGCTGTTTTGCAAATCAGGATGAATCCTACATCAGTTATTCTCACTGTGAATAAAGCAAGCCTCCACTACCCTTCACCTAGCTGGGGAGAGTAGTGGAACAATGTGGAGAGATGAACAAGAAGTAGTCCTAGCCCACAAGTAGGCTACAGCTCAGGAGACAAAGATTCATGAAGACCATACTACAAAGTAAGTTATGCTATGAAATATTGGTGAGGATAAACTGAGATCGTGAGAAGAATAAGGTTACCTTAAAGATGGTAGCATATAAATCCGGCCTTGAAAGCCAGATAGTAGAAGCTTTCTTGAAAGAATATTATAACTTTTGAAATCCAAACCATTTTTATAAAGAAAGGCAAACACTTTTATTAGGAACTGCATATAGTAGAGTAACATGGGGTTATATTTAGCTGCCATATGGAGAGTTTTAGTCTCTTTCTTTTTCAAGTAATTAACATATATGTTTAAAACAGTTATCCTTATTGGAAGTGTTTCGGTATTACATTTCTTCAATACCCCCTAATAAAATATAGTGACATAATCTACCATGTTTATTTTAACCAAATTTGGGGAGTTTAGAAGCAGTGGCTCTAATTTTTATAGGTTTTCTGTTTTGTCCCCCCCCCAAGAATGAATTTTACCAGTTAGTCCTGCAATTTGCTTTGTAATCCAAACTGATCTAAAACTAGCAATCCTCCTGCTTTCTGTCCCACATGCTAGGACTATAGATCTGTCTTCTTTCACTATAACCTGTTACTTGGAGCTAAAAGCAGAAGTTCTCCAAAATTGCCATTCTTTTTGCCTGGTCATTTATATTTTTTACTTATAGCATAATCTCTTCTAAGGGTAAAGGGGGCATAGGGAATGAGATATCCTAATTTGGCGAGAAGGGGAATACTTACTCAATATAGGAACACAAAGATCTGAGAGCCTGATGCTAAGGGGCCCCTTTATAGTCACTTCATGTCTCCAGCTGATTCTGGATTATTATAATTGCTTGATAATTTTCTCAAATTGACTAGGAAGGACTCGTTTTTATCATTTTAATAAAAATAAAAAAGTAGTCAAGAATGATGCCTCAGACCTATAATCTCAACACTTGAGAATTGGAGGCAGGAGCATGAATAATTTGAAACTATACTGAGCTATATAAACAGAAATCCAGGCCAGCCTGGGCTACATAAAGGCAAGGAGCAAGGAGGATCAAGAGTTGGAGGCCACCCTGAGGTACATAAAAGGAATGAGGGTAGAGAAAGACACACTTTGAATACCTCCAGTGCATAGAACACTCTGCCACCTCCTAAAGGGACCCCACAGCTTTCTTTGGGAAAAATGTCATAGAGCTAGTGAGAGGTGCTTTCCTAGAAGCTATTTCTCCTTGAGTTGTTTCTCAGTTCATTTACCTTGGTGATTAGCACCCTGTTTCTTCAAATCTTACAGTTTTCCTAGAGATTATCAATGTGATTCAAAGTTGACCAATTGCTGGTATGCATGTGGCTTATACCATGGCACGGCACTCAGGATAAAAGTACTTTTGAGTTTTGCCAGCCTGTGTTGCTTCAGTAGTAGATTGGTTTGTTTATGGTGTGTGTGTGTGTGTGTGTGTGTGTGTGTGTGTGTGTCTGTTGTTTTGTTTTTTGTTTTGAGATAATCTTGAAAAGTTTCCTAAACTATCCTCAAATTTGTGATTCTCTTGTCTCAGCCTCCCACACATCTATCTAGGATTAAATCATATACTGCCATACTTGGCTTTCTATGCCTCTCCTGCATGTCATGCTTAAGGTAGAGGAAGAAGTGTTGCCTTTCACCATGGAGAAACTTAAGTCTCAGGAGTTAACTGAAATAGTTGGCCAGTGAGGGACAGATCTCATCTAGGTCTTGGCCTTCTGTTTCCTCACCAATCTCCCTTCCACAGTGCTGTGCCCTATAGAGTCTTTGACCAGCAGCCATTCTGTAGGCAAGAAGTCCACTAACCAGGGTTTCTGTGGGCAGTTGAAATGCTTTGTATTTTTAGTACCCAAACTGTACCATTCCCACATCAAAAAGATGAAAATGAGTCAGTAAAATACAGCATAGAACATGAAGATGTAGTATCAAAAAGGGAAACTGCTATCCAATAATTCACTGCATCAATACCTAAAACTACATTTTTTCCAGCTACTCTTGCAGCTACATATGGTTATATATCCAAGTTCTATCCAGTTGTATTAATTACTTCTGCCATTGCTGTGGCAAAATATCTTTACAAATGGAGGGTACAGTCCATCACAATGGGGAAGGCATGACAGCAGGTCACACTGTATCCACAATCAGGAAAAAGAGAGATGAGTACCAGTATTCAGGTTACTTTCTTTTTTCTTTTTTTTTTCATTTCTTTTTTTTTTTTATTTTCTTTATTTACATTTCAAATGCTATCCCGAAAGTTTCCCATACCCCTCCCCCCTACTTTCTTTTTTCATTCAGTCAAGGACACCAGCTTCTGGGATGTTGCTGCCCACATTCAGAGTAGGTCTTCCCACCTTAGTAAAATCTCTTTAGAAACACCATCACAAACACACCCAGAGGTATATTTCCACAGGGATTCTAAAGCCAGCCATTCCACAATTAAGATTATCCATAACACTGGTGAACTAGAAGTGAAGACTTATTTGGGACGTCTTCTCAAAAAAGGAGAGGCACACCCACATCTGCTGTTTCTCCTTTCTGGGTCTGAAAAATGAGAAACATGGTAAAGACAGAATAGAGCCGGATCAAAGGAGCCCTGACCTTCATGTGCTACCTTTGGGGCCCTATAGTTATTTTTTCCCCTAGATTTCTAGGTCTTTCATTTAAAAGGCAGTGACTAAAATCTTATTTGAGAAAACCCGGAGACCAGATAGAGCTGGACTAGCCCATCCAGCTGTGTGGCCTCCCTTCCTGCCTCTCTTTAGTTACCTTGCACCTGATCTCCATGGCCTTCCATCTCCTTCACCTACTCTAAATTAAATCTTGTGCATACCTGAATCTTTCTTTCAGAGCCAACCACTAAAATCCCTTCGGAAGCTGTTGCATCTGTCTTCATCAACCAATCACCCAGCTTCTTCAGATCCTCGGTTCCAGCCCTTAACAGCTCAACAAGCCAAAAATTCCTTCTCAGAAATTCGGATTCACCCTCTGAGTCAGGCCTCTGGTGGGAGCAGCAACATCCGGCAGGAGCCTACACCAAAAGGCAGACCAACCCTTCAGTTACCAGGTCAGATGGATCCTGGTTGGCACGTGTCCTCTGTGACCAGGAGTGCCACAGAGGGGCCTTCCTATTCTGAACAGCTGGGTGCCAAGAGTGGGCCAAACGGGCATCCTTATAACAGAACAAATCGCTCACGAATGCCAAATCTGAATGATTTAAAAGAGACAGCCTTGTAATTTATGCTGGGATGGAGGGTGTTTATGTGGGGGGGGGGACAAGCCAGTTGGGAGGGGAGGGTTCAGGGTGGGCTGGGAAATGGGTTGGGCCAGGGTAATAAGCCAGTATTTTCAGCTTTATGAAGGTGTGTGCAATATTGTGTGTGAGGGGGGCCATCTGGCTCCTTGCAGCCACAAATGCTAGTCAGGGATCTTAGAGCCACGGGAGTTCCTTAGGGATCACCACTCCCCACAGGTCTTGTGTGAGAATGGATAGAGTGTGCCATTGAGGAAGAAGAAATTCTTGCCAGTTTCTCCCCATTACATTCCAGCTTTAGTGCAATCTCTGTTGAACTTGGGGAAGCCAGGGTGTATCCTGGATGTGAGGGATAGAAGAATTCATGTTGACCAATGCCCTTACCACATATTTTTTTCTGACTAGACTAAATGTGGGGTTTATTGTAATCTAGGAGTATCCCTTTGAAGGGTTAGCAGATGAACTGTATGTCTTAAATTGTTTTCTAAGCTTCCATATTTGATAGGATTTGTAACATTTATTTATAATTAATATTGTACTGTTATAATCATACCTTTTATGTTATAATGTAAAGTTATTTTGAGCTGTTTGGAACATTGTGAAGCAGTGGGACAGCTACAGTAGTTTCTATAAAAACTAAACAGTAACATTTATATATTGCATCAGGAGTATTTTATTCTATATAACTATAAATATATATGGTAAAGAACTGTCTGTTTTATAAATATATTCATTTAAAGAAAGTATCGTTATGACACTATCTGCCATATTTTTATACATTTGTGATAAGTGAGTATTATACTTATAATAAAGGGAGTTGAATTGTGGCTACATGTGATTGTAACAGTATAAACTTTGCTGAACTTTTTGGCCCCAGCAGTAGCCTCTAGACATGATCCTTGGTAGCAGACAAATACAGCATCTCTTTCCAGGCCCACAGGAGAAGAAGGTTGGATAAGTCAGTAAGGAGCCCAACAGGCCTCATTTCTGTTCTCAGACACTTGGCTCTCATTTGTGTCCAGGGACATTAACTGGCACACGAGAGAAGGGCAGACAGAAGTGGTGTGCATGGGTCTTTACAGAGAATGTGCTCTTCCACTTAACAGTAGTGTTAGAGTATAGACCAAAGATTTGCCAGTGAACATTCCTTGTTGTGAGGTTGTAAGAGGCACCTGTCTGCGGATCTTGCAAACCAGCTCTATGCTCCTGAATGCTGTCCACCCTCCTGGAGACTCTTGCCTTCAGGTGGGATCTGAGCTATGTGAATGGCATTTCTTCTTCTAACTGCTTTGTTGTTGTTGTTGTTGTTGTTGTTGCTGTTGTTGTTACTGTTGTTGCTCTTCTAATATATTTATAAGGCTCCTGAAGCAATTCCAGATGTAGAGAAAATTGCTATGTCCTTTTTTCCTTCCTGGGACTGTCCATTTATAACAAGGTCATCATGTACACCTGTATATACATACACTCCATCCATCAGAACAGGACTACATCCTTCTCTCATTTGATCACTCTCCACTCCCGAGTTACTATCAAGTATCATCAAGTATTATAAGGCCTCTGGCCAGCAAGCATTATACCCACCTGTCTCTGGACCATCTTTGACAAAAAAAAAAAAAAAAAAAAAAACAAAAAACAAAACAACAAAAAAACAAACAAAAAACTCAAACACCTCATCATCTATCAATAGTCATAGAGTTTTGAAAGTAGTCTCTTAGCAATAAGACTTTTAGAAATCACTCCCATCCTTCAAAGAGGTAACTTTTCAGTATTTACTACTTATTCCAGAATTCCGAGAGTGTCAGTCCCCAAATAAAGTCAGCTATCACTGAAATCTGCTGAGTAACTGTTAACCCTTCCCTGAAATTTTGAGAATCATAGCACTGATGATAATGAAGATTATAAAGGTCTTAGATTCTTTGAAGCTTAAATTGTGTGCATATTGCATATTTATATAAATACTATTAATGATGTGTATTGATTATATATAGAGGTCATTTTAAGGTGCTTTTTATTTAATTTTAATAAGTATAATAGGCACTAAAATGAAACTCAACTGGGTACTATCATGGAAACAATTTGATTCATTTGCATGCTCTTGCGTTCTTTTCCTGTCTTGTTTCTGTTACCAGTTCAGTACTGTCTGGGTAGCTCTGAATTCTGGCTTTTCCCAGGCAAACTCTTCAATTATCCAAGTGAGGTAGACCCTCAGCAGTTTTTGCCTGGATATAATGACACTTTAAAAAGGTGTATATTTAACTCTTCTTTTTCATACTAGATCTGTACCTTTGTATCCCCTCCCCCCCCCCTTGCAAACCAGAAACTACATTTTGTTTCCTCTGGAAAGACTTCTCACTGTGCTGTGTACTTAGGAACTGTGAGGTCCCATTGCCATGCTGTGGCATTCGTGGCTCGTCATCACCAAGGGGCTGGTTTCCCATGTTGTCATCTTTGCTAACACTGGGATCTCAGATGTTTGCTGAACATTTATATTCTTGATGGTTCTTTAAAGAAGGGCTAGAACAATTGCCTTCTACCTAGAGCAAACTAATCCTAACTGGTGAAGTCAACACTTAACTTTTCCTACATTCCCAGATTTGAGCCAGAAAATAGCTACAATGTTTTCAACTAGTGTTTCTGAGCTAGCTCTTTTATCCTCTTCTTAGCTCTTGTCAGTTCTGACTTCCCCTTGATCCTCAATAAGCTATAAGTGAATCTACAATCCCATGCATTCTCTTCCTGCTCAGATGGGGGCAGTAACATTTTCTCTCAGATCTAATGAGCCCTCTCTTAGCTTTTAACTGTCACTTCCCCTTCTGATTGGTCATTCAATGGCCTCAAAAAGATGTCATCCACTGCAGGAAGGACTTGACTGAAAGTCACAAAACCCCCACATTTTCTTTAGGAGGGGGAATTGGTGATATCCATGTTCTGTTATCTGTGCTGACATCCTAAAGGACACAAAGGTTGAATTGAAGGCTTATGGAGTTCTTTGTGTTAGGAAGCTATTGCTGATCACCTTTCAAGAACCTTGGTTTCACTGTCTCTCTAATTTGACTTCTCTATCATCTTTTTCTTTTCTGAAGTTCTAAGTAGACTTTAACTGATCTTTGTTCAGTCTTAACTGAAGTGTAGGACTCTCTCCAGAGCCCAAGACCAGAAGAGAGTGCCCGAAGCCAAGAAGTTTAAGTGAGCTATCTCTGCAGCAGCACTTCTCAGCCCAGGGCAGTTTTGTCTACCAGGGCACATTTGACAATGTCTGCAGACATTTGGTTGTCATGGGCTGCTCCCAGCATCTAGTGGGTGGAGGCCAGGGATGTTGCTAGGCAACCTCCAGAGTGTTTTGGCCCATTGCTAGTACCAAGGTTAAGAAGTCCTGCCTGAGACCATTCCAGGCCAACCACTCTGCAGAATTTGCCTCTGGCCTTGGCCTTTCCAGGCTCTATAACTGCAAGAGTGAATTCCTCAGCATTGTATTCTCTTTAATTATCCTCTACCACTGTTCTCAGATCCTTGCGATCCTATTGTTTGTTTCCATTGTCTTGGACCTGCTAAAAGGTGCATACTTTGGGAGAAAACCAGAGTTACTTTATATATGTTTGAGAACTTAAATTCTAGGTTAGCATCCTTAGAAGATCTTTCTTAGCCATGAGGCTTATATTTAGAAGCAAGCAGCAGCCTGGCAGATTGGCATGATTTTTACCAACTGCTCAAAGGCATCATAGCTTTCAGCTGTGTCTACCGAAAGAAAATGTCTTTGTTTTTTTTTTTTATTCAAGTCATTTAATAGCTCTTTAAAAATATTAGCATATGGCAGACTGATTAGAAGCAAAACTCTTTCTTGGTGGTTGTGATGTGGCTATTCTAGAAGTATTGTGCTGTATGCTTTGGTTAAATCTGTTTTAAAACATGCTTTAAGACTCACCATATGCAGTTGTATACTTTAATTCTAAGCAGACCTATGCTGGTCAGTCTCTAGTCATGCTGTGTATTATAAAAGTATGTTGTGGTTGTAGAGTTAGCCAGTTTAGCATGTTCCTAATCAGAAAATTAGTGGACTCCACTAGGAAATGCTATCCCATTTTCCCTTCCCAGTACCTCTTAGTTGATATCATAGTATCCTCACTTAAACTAGTCTTTAGAGTAAATAAGGAAAAAAAGCCATTTATTTTCTTCTAGCCATGTATTGAGAGTAACTCATATGTGTATAATTTTTTCAAAGGCCAGAGGATTACTTTTCCAGTGTGTAGAAGGCTGTGTCCATTCTGCTCCCCTAGGTTTCAGTGGTCACAGAACTTTTGGCAAGGACGATAAGTAGCTCATTGGAAGTCACTGATGGGGCTCAGCAGAACTGCATTATCTCTTGTGCTCAGAACCTGTGTTCTGGATGACATTGCTTTTTCATTCGGGAGTTCATTGCCTACTGTATTAGAGTGGGCTATTGAACCCCACTATGTGGGTACGTACGAAGACCCACAGATGGCCTACTTCTGTGAACTGGGACTATGATAGTTTTCACTACTCCAAGTCAGAAAGCAGTGGGATATTTATTTCCTTGCCTCCTTTAGTTCATCACTAGTAAAAGTTCCTTAAAACTCACTTAGGACTTAAGAAATAACAGTTCTGGTTTCTTTAAAAGAGATTGTAGACAAGACAGTACAAATTTCACTCATTCCCAGGACTGAAATCTTAAGGAGAAGGTTCCTACAAAATTGTGAATGGCCAGATTATCAGGAAAATAAACAGACAAACAAATCCAGACTTGTAAGTGGTTGTGGTTTCCTCTTTTGCTTCTTGACCAGCTGAAGTCTAGAATACTTTAAGGGCCTGAACTGATTTAAAAGGTCGATCTTAAAAGCCATGAGTGAGGAGCCATGCAAGAAAGGGAAAGCCCTTATCTGTTTGCAAACACCTGAAGGGAAAAACCAAGTGACTAGGAAACTCTGGGCCTATTGCCCATGCGATTCTTTTCTTTTCTTTTTATTTATTTATTTTTTTTTAATTCAGTGTACTATACAAGAAGGTAGACTTTGTGCAGACCAGTTTCTTACATAAACCATCGTTGCCCACAGTGCTTTGTTCATTCATCATCATTTGGCCTGGTCCCTACTCCACTTTTTTCCTCTCTGGGCATGACCCAACTTTCTTTCTATTTACTGTAGGCTGTTAAATACGATCCTGACCTGCCTTGTATTTTCATTCAACTGTTTGCTCCCACATTTAAGGGAGGGTTGTCTCTTGTTTTGCCAGAAAAATAAATAAATAAAAGTGTCATAGTCTATACGCTGGATTTGTAGGGCCAGCAGAACTGCTGGAGTGAAACTGGTTTCACTTCTAAGGCCCTTCCTTTCTCACAAGGGTAAGCTCTCTACACCCCCTTTGATCCTCGGTCCGATTGGTCCTCCTTGGGAATCTGAAATCAGTCTCCGTGTTGTGTGCAGATTAGAAGTTGCCTTGTTTGCTGCTCTTCCCAGGCAGAGTATCAGGGAGAAAGAGGCCTTATCTGTCCCTCCGTGTCCCCTCCTGTTTGGCAGACCGGCTGAGAATCCCTCAGGACTTCCTTTGGTTGGGGATTTCCCTTCCCATAAGGCTGATGTGATTCATTTCAGGCATAGCCATGCTTGTCCTAGTGCTGTGCTTCAGGTCCAATCAGAAGAAACCCAGGAATTGAAAAGGTAGATGCCTTGACTTTTGTCCCTCTTGGGGGATTTAAGTGTTTCTTGCCAGAATCATCAAAAAGCTCTGGTTAAACTCAGTTGAGTTCCAGAGAAAGACTCTGCTTTTCCTTGTGGAGAATATATGCTTTCCACACTGGCTTCCTTTTTCCAAAAGTGGAAAGTAAAGTTTGCAGAAAATCCATTTTCCCTCTTGATGACCAGTGGGTTCTAGTCACCAATCTCTCTCCCTGTCCTTCTTTACTCTTTTTGGTCAGTGATGGAGTTGGGCTGGGAGAGGAGCAGGCTATGCGGTGATAGAAAGAAGTGGGTTCTCACTGTAAACTTGCATTGATGAACAGAGACAATTAAGCCCAACAAAACAGTTACCCCAGAGTTCAAGAACTGCTTTGTGCCACTCTGAATTCAGGTCGTTATTCTGTATATATTTAGATAATTCTCAGAGTGTCTTCGGTCTTTACTAGGTTTGAAGGGTACCGTAGTCTGGGAAGACACAGGGCAGGGTGACACTGAGACCCCTGTTCATTTGTAAAAACAAAAATTGGGATAAGCCAGAGGGATATGCCATCCGATATGTGGTAGATGAAAATCAGTGGACATTCTTAATTGCATAGACTTTATAATCTACTATATAAAGTGTAATCCATACTTTTTACTGTGGCCAGGGTGTGATGTGGTTGTTAATCTTTTTAATTTTTGAATCCAAACTGAATTTAAAGTGTTGAATACTTACAATTCTTCACAAGCTAATTATGAACCATTTGTAAAGTGTTTCTATAACTCTTTGTATCATGTGTTGGTACATCTTATCAAGTTTTTTCTGGCATGTATTCCATTCTAAACTTCTGTAAAATTTCTATTGTTGCTGTACATATTCTACAAATATCTACTCTGTGGTTACCTTCATTAACAGCATGAGATGGTTAATTTTTACTGAGCACAATGTATTTTTGAATGGATCTTCCCACATGTCTTTAATAAAATGCAGATTTTGCACTGACTGACATGACTGCCGGGCTTTCCCAATCTTGAGCACTGTGGTCCTTCTTGCCTTTGAACAGCAAGCAGCTCCATTTTAACTCTTTCTTTGTAAACAAGAATATGTTTGAATTCGAATGAGGGGCAATGGGCCTTTGAAGTTGTAATCAGTTTAAAGGAGTGAAATTAATGTAAAACAAAGCAAATCCTGTTACTTAATGATTTTTTTTCTACTTATAAAGTTCTTTTCCCCTTATGGCATTGTGAAAACTTGGCTTTCTTTCACAGAGTGTTGTCATTTATACAGCTTCTTCGCTGCTTACTTGTTCATTTGAGGAGCAGGGATGCTGACCCCGTGTGCTTAGTACTCCAAAGAAAGAAAAGGTGCTCAGCTGTGGAAGACTGCTTCTTGTTCTGGAGCAGGGGTTGCCATACTCTTTCAGAAAAGTTCAATAGTAAAGGCGCTTTGTGGGCCATAAGGTCTCTGTCACCTCTACAGAACTCTGTGCATACATCACAGAAACAATTAGATAATATACATAGGCATAACCAACTGATGGCTGATTTGGGCCAACTGTGCATGCTATCCTGAGCCAAAGGGAATACTACTGGACTGCTCTGAGACAAAAGGGATGCTACTGGACACAGGAAAAATCCAGGGCACAATGGCTGTACCTTCTCAGTTTATAGTCCATATGAAGGTATGGCTATGCACTGCTCTGTGGAGGACAATACTTCAATTTTGAGGTACTTTATCTGTCAATTACTTTCCAGTTTTAGATACCTTTCTGTAAGAGCTGAAGCTCAGAACTTTACATTCTATGTGTCTGTCTCTGTATGAGTATATGTGCCATAGCAAGTGTGTGGAGGTCAGAGGACCCTGTTTCATAAGAGATGAAAGCTGAATCGAGTGTATGGGTTGGTTGGTTGCTTTTGTTTCATTTTAGAATGATCTTGAACTCCTGAGCATCTTGCCTCCACTTCCCATGTTTATAGGCATTTGCCACCATGCCCAGTTTAACAGTCTTTTCTAAAAGCCCACACTAATTCACATGCTGTCTTCTATCACATCTCCAGCTGGTAGTGACTGAATTGATTAAAGAATGAAGCAGTTCAATGAAACAACTTATTGGACATCCAGGGATGCTGGCTAAGTGGTTAGATGGCCTTAGTGGATTCATAACTAACTCTGACATGACCTAAGGCAACATACTTATTTAGCTTTCCAGTACCTCAGTTTGTTTGCCTTTCAATGCTAACACTGCTATTATTTATGCCATAGGGTTGTTGTGAGCATCTAATGGGATGCTCCCAAAGCTTTTACAGAATTTCAGTAAATATCAGCTAATATAGCATTATGCTTTGTATTTGTGTCTCCGTTGATAATTCCAAGAAGTCGGGAAAGCAGGCTGGAGAGATGGATTGCGCACTAAGAACGCTTGCTGCTCCCCCAGAGGACATGGGTCAGTCCTCGGTACACACATTGGGTAGCTCCTAACTACCTGTACCTCCAGCTCCAGTAGATCAGATGTCTTCTTTTTCTGGCCTCCACAGGTGTTCACCCTGCACGAACCCCCTCTCTCTCAATAACTGGGAAGAAATTTCACTGAATGTTGAAGGCCTGCTATAGAGAGATTTGTGGTTAGTACATTAAGTAGCTATATGCATTCTACCTGATCTTCATATCAGCCCTGTTGTGGTTAAAAAAAAAAGTCCAACTTGGGGCTGTTCTTAAGTTCATCTGGTAAGCATCAGCCCTTATAAGGTATCCTTCAGCTGTCCTCTACCACTGTGCCTCTTATGGTCAAAGAGGTATACTTCCATCTGCATTCATGCAGTCATTCAAAAGCTTACTTATGGACAGTCTTCTTAGCAGTGAGACCTGATTTGTAGCAGTTTCTCTACTCTGAAATACCTTCGCTTTATCCATATGTCTTAGTTTGGGTTTTATTGCTGCTGTGAAGAGACACCATAACCAAAGCAACTCTTATAAAGACAACATTTAATTGGGGCTGGCTTACAGTTTCAGATGTCTAGTCAATTACCATCCTGGCCAGCAGCATGCAGGCAGACATGGTGCTGGAGAAGGAGCCAAGAGTTCTATATCTTGATCCAAAGGTAGCCAGAATACTGTCTTTCAGGCAGCGAGGAGGAGGGTGTTAAAGCCCACTCCCACAATGATGCACCTCTTCCAACAAGGCCACACCTACTCCAACAAGGCCACACCTTCTAATAGACCAAGCATATCCAAACCTCCACACTATATAACCTCCCACATCAAGTGTCTGGATTACTTCCATTTTTTTTCTTAATAGCATTATTTAATGCTTCACAGTTAACTAAAAGTATGTAAATTGTTGTGTTTTACCATAATGTTTTGTTTTGTTTTGATCTGCAGGCTGCAGAGGGAACTCAGTGGAAGAGTATTTGCCTACCGTGTATGAGAATCCTGGGTTATATCCTCAAAACCATAAAAAATAAAATCCTTAATGAATAACCCAAAGTCTAGTATTAAAAATAAACAAAATGTGTTAAGATAGGAATGACCTTGCTCCGTTATATAATCTTTATTGAATTAGTTGCCCCTAAAAGAAATAATATTGCAAACATATTTTTTGTTTAATAGGAAGATTCTGTTTCAGGTTTACTTTAATAATAGGGTTTTTTAATATATACATCCTGACACAAAAGGAAGAAAATGCTAACACTTTCATTAACTATTGAAAGAAAATTAACTATAGATAATTATTTTGCAGATTTTAATATCTCTTTGTTTATTTACTTCTGAAATTGAAAGCATTTTCCATTGTGAGACCCCTGGCTGGCTTATTTACAGATATACTTACTTAGAAATTTAAGGAACCCAGAATAGTTAGTTCAATCGTCAAACATACCAGAATTAGAAGATTTATATGTCCTAATTCCACAACTCACTACAATGCTACAGTAATGAAGACTATGAGGTAATAGAAGTATGAGGCCTGGCATATATCCTGATATTCTTGGTCAATTGTTTTTGGAAGAATAAAGACCATTGACTGTGGTGAAGAAAACACAAGTTACCAAGACAGCTGCATATTGATATCCAAAGAATGAAATTACACCCTTACTTTATAACTATTCACAAAGTAAGAGTTAAAACTTTAAAACTTTTTTAAAAATTTTTTCAAAACTTTTAGCAGTAAACACAAGAGTAAATCTTCTTAACCATGGTTTGACAGTAGTTTCTCAGATAATACACCAAAAAAGGAAACAGGAAGTTGGACTTCAAAGTACTTCATCAAGGTAGTTTTTAAAGAGAGAGGCCAGGTGTGGTGACAAATACCCATAATCTCAGAACTTGGGATGCAGAGACAGAAGGATCTTTGCAAGTTCCAGGCCAGCCTGAGCTACATAGTGAAATCCTGTTGCAAAACTAAACCAAGACAATTACAAGAAGAAAAGCAGGATGGAAGAAATGTTTGCATAAGAGAATTGTATGTAGAACATCCAAAGAACTCTTAATGAATCCATGAAATGAAATTTTTAAATGGGCAAGGGTCTGAATAGAACTTTCTCCAAAAATATATAATTGGTGACTTGAAAAGATGCTCAAAAACATTGGTTATTGGAGAAATGCAAATCAAATTCATCATTGAATGCTACTTCATACATACTAGGATGGATCTAATGAAATACAAGAAGCATTGCTAAAGATGTAGAGAGGCTGGAATCTTTATACATTGCTAGTGGGAACAGAAAATGGTACAGCCACCTGGGGAAGTAGTTCCCAAGAGACCCAACGATTCTCGATTCTAGGTGTGAGTATGCCCAAGATAAAACATGTCCACACAAAAACTTACATATGAGTTTTCATGAAGCAGCATGATTCACAATAGCCCCACCCAAATGCATGGATAAATAATAATACAATACCCTACACAGAATGTTAATAACAAAAAAGGAGGAAGTACTTCTCCAACACATGGACTTTAAAAACACTATGGTAAGTACAAGAAACAAGTCATAAACTACTATATATTCTAAGATTCCTTTTGTGTGGAGAAATGCCCAGAACGGAAAAAATCCACATACAAATAGAAAATGGATGACATGTAATCTAGAGCTGTGGTGGCTGATGGCTCATTGCTAGAGGATTCTCTTGGGGCTGATAAGAATAGTCTAAAGTTACTGTGGTGATGATTGTTCAAGTTTGAATATACTATGTTGAATTACACACCTTAAATGAATAAGGACAGTTATGTGAAGGTAATAAAACTATTAGAAAACAAATTTATAGTATGATTTTTTTAATTTGATGACTATTTGCCCATGCCTTGTACCATTTGTTTTTTTCCCCCTGATCAGTATTCTTAAGTTATTGCCATTTTCTCTAACAATTACTCAGTGTGGTGAGAAAGGTAACTTAATTTTCCAAGTAAAGGTCTGCTTTCAGGAATATTATCCAAAATGAATTTGTACATATGTAGTCATACCAGGAATATTGTTGTACATTCACACACACACACACACACACACACACACACACACACACACACACACACACACCTGTGGAACTCCAAAATACTAGGTAGGAAATTTGAGGCTTTTAAAATATTGTTCCATTCACTGAGAAGAATGTGACATCCAAGATCATTTGAGACAGTCTCACTACATAGCCTTGGCTGGTCTGGAGCTTGCTATGCAGACCTGGCCTTGAACTCACAGAGATCTACCTGTCTGTGTTTCCCCAGTGCTAGGATTAAAGATGGAAGATACCATGTCTGGCCATTCAAAGTCATTTTGGTGTGAATCCATGTAATCTCCTTTAATACCTGGAAATAGAAAATAGCTCAGAGAAAAGTGCTAGCCAAGGCTTGTGTGTGTGTGTGTGTGTGTGTGTGTGTGTGTGTGTGTGTGTGTGTGTGTGTGGCCAAGACCTTGTCTTTGGACAGTTCTCATTCTCAGCTTCTCCCCAGGACCCTCACCCCAGTTCACAGCCTCTTCCAGAGAAGAGCCTCAAACCCAGCCTGAGCTACAGATGGAAATGAGATGGAGGCCAGTAGTCATTCTCTCAGGCTCCAAAGCTCCTGACTAAATGAGCTATTCCTGCCAGAGAATGACTACCCAAAGAGGTTTCAAATGTCATGTCTGAGTAAGCATGTTTGGGTAGGCAAGACGGGAGGAAACATCTCGGAGAGAAGGCTTTTGTGTTTTTATTTGTGTTTGTGGTGTTTTGTTTTTCCTACGTATATGTTTGAATGAAAAAGAAAAGGAAAAGGAAAGGAACATGACTTGTCCTAGTATGGTGGAGGAGAGAGTTTATTGTAGATATGTGGGAGAGCGTAGCCAGAGGCATGGGCATCCGGGAGAGAGTCCAGAATAGATATGAACAGTCTAAGCTGGGCCTTGTGAGGAGAGGAGGGAGGAAAAGAGATAGGGGGAACAGAGGGACAGATGCAGCAACCAGGAGTCCCAAAGGTACAAAGAGAAAGGGTAACCAAAATAGTTGGATTATATAGGGAAGAAGCCCAAACCCCTGGGCTGAAGAGTTCAGGGTAGAGGGTGGGGTATGCCAACTAGGAGGACCTGGCTGAGGGATGCTGGGAGAACATTAACTAGGCACCTCTGCCATTTGTCCCAGGTTTGAAACCTAACAGTGTTTGTATGTGTATGTGTGCATGTTGGACAGAGGTTGACATCTGGTATCTTCCTCAATAGCTCTTCACTTTAGTTTTGAGACAGGGTCTGACCATGAACCTGGAGCATACTGATTGGCGAACAAGCTCTAAGCATCGCCCTGTCTCTGCTTGCCTCCTAGTCCTGGATTTGCAGGTGTGCCCCTCCATGCCTGGTCTTTTTTTTCTTGAAACAGGGCCTTACTGTGTAGCCTTGGCTAGCTTGGAACTGCTATGTAGACCAGGCTGGCCCTGTTCTCAGATCTGCTTGCCTCTGTCTTCCAAATACTGAGATTAATGGCATGTTCATAATACCTGTTCATACCTTGCTTTTACATGCATTCTAGAAATATAATCTTAAGTTCCTATGCTTTACAGCAAGCCCTTTACTGACTGAGCCATCTGTATACAGTCCTCTACGATAGGAGTCCTGACCCCTTCCCCTAAAGCATGATCCAGTAGATAGAGATATGGTTTATCTCGGCTGTTTTCTAGGCCTGTTCAATTTCTGGGAAACTGTAGCCATAGATAAAGAAGGTGTGATGTATTCTAGTTATTTGGGCTTCCTCGGTTTAAGGGAAACCTCGCTACCCACACACATATAGCCTGCCCCTTGCATTCATCTCCAGGCAATCACAGAAGGACACATTGCCAAAAGGGCTGTAGAATGGAGTTTAGGCAAAAAAAGCTCCAACCAGCTCACATTCCCTCTGTCCTGTGGCTAAAAGCCCAAACCCCTTCAAGGCAAAAGCAACTCCAGGAAGGGGGAAGCCTTGACTGGTTGGTTGGTTACTGGTTCCAGACTCTTGGGCCATATGCCAGGCTTCCTTCTGCTTTCTTCACACCTATGTACTTGTTGCCAGGCCTCTCTAGTGAGGATTTCATTGCAAGTGTTCCTGTGAAGCTTTGCAAGGGAGTCGGCTCCTCTTCTGAATGTGCTAAGAGCCAAAAAGAATTTTCAAATGATCAGAGCTGCTTTGTGTTCCCCTGGGCCTGCACCTTTGACGATGTCACTGAGACAAAGAGAAAATGATGGGGAGCCAGAGCAGCAAATTACCCCTGCTATTTGGGTTTGTGTAAGAAAATTGCTTTGAGAGATACTTTCTTTGTTCTTATTTTCTTTGGCCCTCAGTTGAAGAAAAGCTCTCTCTCTCTCTCTCTCTCTCTCTCTCTCTCTCTCTCTCTCTCTCTCTCTCTCATTGAAATTTAAAACTACCTTTTAAAAAGTGAAATATTCTCTACCCAGATCTACATTGTAAAGTGCTTATAAGATATAGCCCCATTCATCCCAGTGGTAGTTCAGGGTGCCCCTCCCCCAAAGCTCTCCCTGCAAGTGACAGGACTGAGCTGACATAGGCATCAGGCACACTTGCTGGCACACTCAAGCAGCTCCATCCGGATGGCAATTCGGACATGCCAGCCTAGAGGAATCAGTCGGATGAAGCGGGAAATGATGGGGGGCCTGAGTAAGTTCTGAACTGTAGAACTCCGGTCTGAGTTTCCATAGAAGACCTAAAGAGAAAGAGGAAGCTTGGTCATTATCACAATAGAGGAAGGAAAAGGACAAATGACTCCTGACTAGAGCTGTGTGTGTGTGTGTGTGTGTGCACGCGCATGCGCATGTACATGTGCATGTGTGTTTTCTCTCCTACCATGTGAGTTCTGGGCCTTGAACTCAAGATACCATGCTTGGTGGAAAGTACCTTTACCTGTTGAGCACTATCTCACTTGCTCTAGCCTCAATTTTGAACAATGGAGAAATGTAGAAAATATATTGACTACAGAAAACTTGCAGCACCCCATAAAATCTGAATGGATGATTGCAAGCAGCTCTGAGGATGTCTTGAGTATGCATGAGGACATTGCACTATGCAAAATGGTAGCAAGTAGCCATGTGTGCCCAGTTAAATTCATGTGAAGTAATAGTAGATGAAAATTTAGTTTACCTGTGTGTGTGTGTTTCTGTGTGTATATGTGTGTTGTCATGTCCTCTAATGTGCTAAGCAACAAGTCTACCACAGCACCACATGCCCGGCTCACATTTAAAGTTACTCATTAGCTGCTTTCCTCTCACAGATAGCCCTATTGGATGGTTGCTACAATTTGACTCTTTTTTTAAAACAATTTTCCATTTCTATCCTTTGCGTTTTGACAGAACGTTTTGAATGGGTCCACAGCATACAAGAGAGTTCATGTATCCCAAAGATATCCAAGATGCACTCAAGTCAAATCTTGTGCCCAGCTATGGAGTTGGAAGCCAAAGCATAAATGTGGTTTGTTTTTTTGTTTTTGTTTTTTTGTCTTTGCTACAAGTGACAAGTACCTTTTGGGCCTGGAGAAAATGGATTTTAACAAACAGACAAAAACTAGAGGGAAAATTCTGGAAAGGAGAAGGTGGTGTTGACATAAAGAGATAAAAGGCTTTAATGTTTTTCAGGAGGTGACATTAAGATGTTGCAGATGCTTGACAGTAGTTCTGAAGAAATCACTCTTCGCACTCTTTCCAGGGTCACAGTGTTCTGCTCCGAACAGAAGAGCATTTCATTTCCTCCTCTAACTTTCTCTAAAAATATTTGATGGCTGCACTTAGCTTCATCCATCCACAAAACAGGCACGCGCCTTGTTTACATCCATTTTGCCTTTCTTCCTAGCAACAGGGCATGAGCTGCCCTCTGCTGCTGTTTGTCCTTGAGCATATTCAACTCAGAAGCAGGTGAAGAGGGGCTTCCTGAAATCAGACCCGAGACTTTGTGAATAGAGTGGAGTACCTCCTTTAGAGCACCATTAAGGCCTTCCAAGCACAAGACTGAAAACTGAATTCTAATGTCTTTTGGAGAATACAACTTCTATAAGCCAGAAAGTGAAAGTCTGGGGTGCTGGAGGTGTGGTCCAGTTCGCAGTATGCTTGACTGACAAGCAGAAAAGGCTGAAACTGACAAGATTGCACACCTCCAGTCCCAGCACTCAAGATGGATAGAGCAAGGAGGGTCGGAAGTTCAAGGTTATCTTGAGCCACATAGCAAATTGGAAACCAGCATGGGATCCATGAAAAATGTCTGACTGGATGCTCACAGTCAGCTATAGGATGGAACACAGAGACCCCAATGGAGGAGCTAGAGAAAGTACCCAAGGAGCTGAAGGGGTCTGCAACCCTATAGGTGGAACAACAATATGAACTAACCAGTACCCCCCAGAGCTCGTGTCTCTAGCTGCATATGTAGCAGAAGATGGCCTAGTCAGCCATCATTGGGAAGAGAGGCCCCTTGGTCTTGCAAACTGTATATGCCCCAGTACAGGGGAAGGCCAGGGCCAAGAAGTGGGAGTGGGTGGGTAGGGAAGCAGGGTGGGGGAAGGGTATAGGGGACTTTCGGGATAGCATTTGAAATGTAAACGAAGAAAATATCTAATAAAATAATTTTTTAAAAAGGAAAGAAAAATGTCTCCAAAAAAAAGAGCAACAAAGTGGTTTTCCCATTATGTCAAACTCCTCAAAACCTCAAGCCTCAACCCGTGAATGTCTTACTGTGCAAATTGTTACCATGGACTATAAGGTTTTCTGATTATTAGTCACATATGTCTACTCAACCTGATTAAATGTCAAGAATAGACTTAGGAGAACTGGAAGTGGTGGAATGTAATCCCAGCATTCCGGAGAGTGAAGCAAAAGGATCAAGACCAGCTTATGCTGCACATTGAGAG
Organism: Mus pahari; assembly: GCF_900095145.1. Classification (NCBI taxonomy): domain Eukaryota; kingdom Metazoa; phylum Chordata; class Mammalia; order Rodentia; family Muridae; genus Mus; species Mus pahari. Next base: position 139,005,439 of record NC_034613.1, on the reverse strand, counting down.
GCCAGAGATAGGAAAGAGCCTGAGGAATTCCTTGCTATTGTGGGGGAAAAGAGTGTTTTCAAGCAGCTAAGTGAGTTTTCAATTCAATTTTTATCGATCACAAAGACATCCAGGAGTTTAATGGGTTAGTTCATAGTGAAGATCTAGATAGAACTCAGTGCTCAATGGTTAATAGATTAAGTATGTCTGAACTGGCACCATCTTTTAAAGGTCCATTTAGGCTATTAATATTAATTCATCTTACTATTACCCATTACTAACATTTTCAAACTTGGTTTTAGTATTTCTTTTATTATTATGCATAGCTATGTGTGGCTGTGTATGGTTATGTGCAAGGGAATGCAGAAGTCCTTGGAAGCCAGAGCATCTGACCCTAGGGTTAGAGAATGTTATGATCTGAGTGCTAGGAACTGGGAACTGGACTCTGGTTCTTTTTTTAATTATTATTTGTTTTAAGATTTATTTATTTATTTATTATATGTGAGTACACTGTAGCTGTCTTCAGACACACCAGAAGAGGGCATCAGATCTCATTACGGATGGTTGTGAGCCACCATGTGGTTGCTGGGATTTGAACTCAGGACCTTCGGAAGAGCAGTGGGTGCTCTTAACCACTGAGCCATCTCTCCAGCCCTCTGGACTCTGGTTCTTAACCACAGAGACATCTCTCTAGCCTCAAAGGGGCCTACTTGCTGCACTTCCAAAAGTTTGAAGGTGTCAGTCTCAGTCAATAATAAAAAGCAACCATAACTATACAAGTAAGTGATAATGGTTGAGCCAGGCCCATGGAGCCCCACAGTCATTGTTGGAGTGAGTTTGAAACAGTCCAAATTGCCAGGGTAGTATTTTCAAGAGACTATATGCTGATAGTGAGAACTAGAAAAAATACTCTTTTTTTTTTTTTTTTTTTTGCCAAAAAGTCCCACATTCACTTACAAACTGCTGGTCTCCCATATCACATCTGGAAAAAAGAGAGGTTGTACAGTGGAGAAGTAACACAGATGACCCAACATGCAGAGGGGTCAATGCTCAGACAGAGACATGGACAGCAGGAACGTAGGGATGGGGCGTGTCTCCGCAGTGTCAGCTGAAGCTTACTTGAGGTGACCCCCACTTACCCGATTGTTTCCGGTCTGATCCTTATAGTAAATCCAGTTCAGGCGCTCATCAGTCCTATACTGCACACTGTACTTGGTCACCCACTCGTCTATGTCACAGCGTCCTTGGGTAAGGATCCCCGAAATCACCTTGATCTCCTTCAAATCTATCTGTAACCACTGGCTGCTGTCCTGATACTTGGAAAGCCAAGCACACCTGCCAGGAACACACCAGATTACCAGGAGCCATCCTCTTATCTATGTCTGTAAAAAGCCAATAGGTGCTGAGTTTTGAAGGGTTACCTAGCATCAAGAGATATCATCCCAAATCTGGGCCTTCAGACATAGCCCGATTCTTAGTTCTTTTCCTTAGGAAAGACATCCCTGGCATGTTTAACTGATGAGCTCTTCCTTCCTCCCTCATCTTCCCAGGGATGCAGGGATGTGTTTCCAATCTGGCTCTCCCCCTCTTCACTGTGTGTGTGCCTCCAAAGCCAAAGGACTCACCCACCCTGCCACCACTGTACACCCAGTCCTCGGCACAACAAGGCACTCAGTCAGAGGCTGTTGAATAAATGCTTTCTGTGCTATCCATTTAGGAGACAGACCTAATTTTTCAAAGCACATCTTTAAAAATATAAGAATGACTCCACCTGGGCTGCCTGCCCTACTTACCCAAAACCTTGACTGTTGAGCCGGGCCTTGTTTGCTGTCCATGAGGAATACCAGCCCACATACTGCTCTGGGTTGGAGCAAGTGATCTGATCTGGCGTGACCTCCCCTGACTCGAAACCCAGGGGCTTGTGATATGGGCATTCTGGGGAGGAAAAACAGCACACACTCAAATACCCAAATCACCAGGCAGAATGGGAGCATATGTTTGTGTGGAGTCCCAGCTCCTCTGGGCTATCTGGAGAAAGTATTGAGATCTCATCCCGAAATCCAAAAGAAGGAATGAACCCCTCCTTATCCCAGAACTCCAACACGAAATAGCTTAAAGAACAAAGCAAGAAACATAGGCACGTTGGAGGTAGCAGACATTTCATTTCTCAGCAAGGTACTGGATGCAGAGAGCCGGACCTGCCGCTATTAAGTGCTCACATGGGATAAAGGTAAAGGGATTGCCATAGAGACATTCACTCAACATTCATAAAAGCGGGGGGGTTGGGGGAGCTGGTTCTATGGCAACCTCATGGGGGGAGGTGAAAAATGCACCCACCTCCCTCATCAACTTAGAGACCTAAATGCTAAGAGGTGTGTAGTGAAATAGCATATTGAAATGCCAGGCGTCCAGTTTTAGTTCCCTCATTATCACAGGTTGAACTGTGCTGCATAAGAACATTAGGGTCTCTAATTGCTCTTGGGTAGCAGATGATGCCAATTACAGGAATAAAACAATGGTGAGCAGCAAAAATGGCAATTATATACTGAGACTGACTTCTTGCTTGTAAATTGTCGTTTTTCCCACTGTCTGAAGAAAAAATAAAAGATGGTTGAAGAGGTAATAGCTGAAGGAGGCTGCCTTCCTCGAAACGGGGACAGCCAAAGTGGTCCTTATAGGCTAGTTGCCTGCTGCTCCCTTCCTTTCATAACTAAGTACTCTCATTGAAACCAGCATTGTGTGGTCGAGGCATCTCTAGAATGAGACAGACTTGGGATAAGGGAGGTGTCCAAGAATCGATGGGGGACATAACAGCATTGGGGATATGGAACCTGAAGAGGCCACCTCCTGTAGCGAGGCAGGAACCCCAGTGATGTGATAGGGATTCCAGCCCACCCACAAAACTTTAGACCTCAAATTTATCCTGTCTACAAGAAATTCGGGAACTTGTGCATGGAGCAAAAACTGAAAGAATGATCAACCAATAACCGGCCCAACTTGAGACCTATCCCATGGGCAAGCATCAATCCTTGACACTACTAATGATACTCTGTTATGCTTACAGACAGGAGTCTAGCATGGCTGTCCTCTGAGAGGTTCCACCCAGCAGCTGACTCAGGCAGATGCAGACACCCACAGCCAAACAATGGATGGAGCTTGGGGACCCTTATCAAAGAATAGGAAAGATGGCTGGCCTCAAGGGGGATAGGAACTCCACAGGAAGATCAACAGAGTCAACAGACCCTTGGGGCTCTCAGAGACTGAACCACCAACCAAAGAGCATGCACAGCTGGACTTAAGCCTTCCCTTTACTTATGTAGCAGATGTGTGGCTTGGTCTTCATGTGGGTCCTGAACAACTGGAGTGGGGGCTATCCTGAAAACTGCTGCCTGTACGTGGGATATGTTCTTTTAGCTGGACTGCCTTGTCTAGTCTGGGTGGGAGAGGATGAGCCTAACCTCACTTGATGTGCCAAGGTGAGAGGAAGCCAGGGGAGCCCACCTGCTCAGAGGAGAAGGGGAGGGGTAGTAGGGGGAATGATTATGGGAGGTGGGATGTAATGTGAATAAGTACAAAAATAAATAAATAGACAGGCAGACAGACAAATACATAGGTACATAGATAATAAAGCGGTCTGAACCCTGCTATAGAGGAATTAAGCTGACTTGTTTAAGCCAAAAAAAAAAATTGGGTATTGGGTATCTTGCCAATTGACAGCCTAGTTTAAAACACAACAACACACACACACACACACACACACACACACACACACACATACATACATTTTAAAATCTTTCCCAGAGTTTCTCAGCGTTAGAAGTGACTACATGACATAATTTCTGACCAGGAAGATCTAAGAGAACATAAGCATTGTCTGGTCAAGTTTTCTCTTTGTCCCTTCTTTGTTCCTGTTGTCTAGACTGAAGGAAGTTATGATAGCTGGTGCAACTGCATGCAGGTCACTTGCACTGTAGGAGTCCTTCAGGGTCCTCAGCTCTGCTATCTTAAGGTAATGGTCTAACCTCTAGTCCTTTTGCTGTATGTCAGTGCAAATATAATCCAATGAGCTCCTCTCTTTCTTGAATCCTAACCCAGTTCCTAACAGAAATGATACAAAAATCGAAAATTAACACTCTATACATCAACTCACCTACATTCCTATTTGGGAATGATACATTCCAAATGAGGCAAATGAAATGATGTTCTCTGTGTGTGTAAATCTGAATCCAAGCACAAGAGGTGTGTTTGTTGTGGCATCATTACCTGGAATATTGACTAACAGGGAATGTTTAAGCCTTCTTTGAGGTTGAGGTTCCCAAATTCAGTAAAACAATTCTGGGGCCTTAGATCAGTGGTAGTGTGTTTGTGCAGCATGCACACGGTTCCATCTTCAACACCCCCCCCACACACACACACACATCACCTTCAGAAATTGCCATGCCTGGCCCTGTCATAGACAGGATGGCCACAAGCTTCAGACTAAGATGGCTCAGCTTCCTTTCTCCCTGTAAGTGCATGCCAGTGTGGCCAAGCTTGAGAGGATACCATTTGTAGTTTATCAAGTGCTGGAGGCCTTGAAGTCTATTAAAATCATGCCAGTTCTCAGGAGAGAGTATGGGCGCTTTTCTGAGCCAAGCAATCACACCTGGTGTGGCTGAATCATTAGGGGAGCTTATTAAGAATGCAGTGTCTGGGAGTCCACTCCAGGAGTGGAGTATTTTTAACAAGCATACTTTCAAAGTGCATTTTAAAAGCTTTGGCCTGCCAGGGAAGGCATTTTGTGGGCTGGTTGATTGATTGATAGAGCCAAAACCCCAACCCCCAACTCCCCTCCAGCCTGCCAGACAGGGTCAAGCTTCCAGAAGTACGGACAACGTCCCATCAACAGAATACGGTTTTAATAGGCCTTCACGTGTCATGCACACTTGGTATGTAGTTTAAGCCTGGCTTCGATCTTTCTGCCCTCACTTCCCAAATACTGAGATTATAGGTATGCACCCATCACCTTAGCCTCCCCAGGTTCTTGAATCTATAAATTTATTTTCTTTGTTGACCATGAAGGCAAGTGTGCCAGGCACTTTACCATGGCCATGGGCTCTAGGGAAGAGGCAGAAGAGAATGGGAATCTTGTTATCATCTTCCTGTCGCTGTGTGTGGCATTTCCATTTCCCTTTCATTGACTCTACTGCTTTGCTTCCTACATACTCTGTGTGCCAGATAGGAGTAAGCTAGACATCTACGGTGGCAGTTCTCAGAGACCTGGGAGGGCTTGTCCAGCAGCTGAGATTGTATGGTTCACTTGTGACCCAAGGACATGGTTTGGAGGCCTGGGACTATAGCTCAGTTGGTAGAGACCTTACCTAGTCCTGAGTTTCATCCTCAGAACCTAAGCATGGTTGTACACACCTTTATGAAAGCTAGAAGCAGGACAGAGGAATTTGAAGATATCCTTAGCTACACAGTGAGTTCAAGGCCAGCCTGGAATACCTGAGAGCCTGTCTCAGAAAAGAAAGAGGGGAGGAGAGTGACAGACAGAGAGACAGAAGGAGAGAGAGAGAGAGAGAGAGAGAGAGAGAGAGAGAGAATAATGTTACCTGAATGGCCCAAAGAAGTTTGATGTCCTGTATAATCCAAGCTAGCTCTGCGTCATCCTATCTCCTGTCTAATTCTGTGGGTCTCTGACCTTGATACTTTCAAGCCAGAAAATAAAGACAATAGATCTGGAGGACTCAACCTGAGCTGCACCATCTAGTCACCCAGGGAGCTTCAGGCACACCTTAATGTTCACACATTCTCTGCTGGGATAGGACTGGAGTAGGGGCCCAGAACCACAGATGACTATAATGAGCAGTTAGGAATAACTACTGAGGGCTACCCAGTGCCAGTGAGCTTAGTTCTTAATGCCCTCTAAACCTGTTTCCTCACTTGTGAACGGGCATCATAGTAATATTGCCTTGAAACCCTTGCAAAATGATATAGTGAAATCATGATTGACAGTTATAGACTTAGAAGAGTATAGTTGCCTAGCAAAACAGGAGCAGGCTGTAAATAGGGTTGGTTCTTTTTTTTGACTTTGCATGTTTTCTCTTTGGATTTACCATAGGAAAACTCTAACACCCTGTGCTTGTCTCTCCTCCCCTCCACCTACCCTACTGGCAGCATCTGCCAGGATTAGAATATTGAATGATCTATACAGCACCAGAAGAATAGGTGATACCCACCGCTAAAGCAGGAGGGACCCTGTAGATGTCTGAGCTCACTGAAGATATGGTTTCACTGAGGAATGGGACCAAGGATGAGTTAGCCCTCTGGACACCCTCAGGAAACCATCTGGGGATTCTAAGAAAGTGTGGCCTAGAGAGACCTTCCACCATAAACATACACCCTGGAGACCTTACCCCCAAGCAGTACTTGCAAGCTTCAAAGGGCAGACCCTGGTCAGCCTCACAGACATTATCTTAGCAAGTTTTTGCCCAGCAATTTTATTATAAATAGCTACTATGCTGTTTATAATGTGTGTGTGTGTGTGTGTGTGTGTGTGTGTGTGTGTGTGTGTGTGTGTGTTCATGTCCACGTGGAGGGCCCATGAAGAGGATGTTGGGTGAATTCCTCTGTCACTCTCTGTCTTATTCCCTTAAGACAGGATCTCTTACTGAACTGATGCAGCACAGTGTTTTGGCTGGGCAAAATGGCCACCAAGGTCGGAGAATTCACCTGCCTTCACCCACCAATGCTGAGGTTACACATACAATAATGCCTAGGTTTTGTTTGTTTGTTTCTTTGGGGGTTGTTTGTTCAGTTTGTTTTGATCAGGTTTCATTTTGCAGTGCAGGCTAACCTGGGATTCACTAGGTATGCCAGGCTGGCCTCAAGCTTATAAATTTCCTGCTTCTACCTCACGAGTGCTTAGATTAAAGGTGTGCGCCTGTGCACCTCGTGAAGCCTAGTGCTTTATGTGGATGCTGGGAATTGAAACCCAGGTCCTCAAGCTTGCACAGAAAGCATTCTTAGCCACTGACCTATCTCAACTCACCAGCTCCGTTACAGTTTTTTGTTGTTGTTGTTGTTGTTGTTGTTGTTGTTGTTGTTGTTGTTGTTGTAATAGACATTTCACTCTTAAAAGAAAAACTCACATCTTTTCATGGCTCACGTGACCCTTGATAACTAAATTGATAAGGGTATATATGTGAAATGTGTTGCTAAAATACTTTACATGTTAGCTTGTTTATTTGGGCTATAGTTTGTGGATCTGTAAGGTGCAAACTCCAGACTTGTTTATAAAGACTATTCAGGGTTAAAAGAAAAGGTCAGGATGTTACTCAGTGGCATTTTTCTAACATGTTCAAGGTCTTGGTGTGCCACTCTCTGATTTAGCACTTGCCTAGCATGTGTGAGGTTCTAGGTTCAAATCCCAGCACCACAGAAGAAAAACAAAGTTGCCCTAAAGAAACCCAAAGAAAACTAAGCCTACAATCCCAGTTCTCAGGACAATCGGGAGTTCAAGGTCATGCTTGGCTCTATGAGGTTCTGTCTGCACAACAAAGGGAGAATGGGGCAGCTCAGGAACATTTCTGATAAGAAATAGCTGAATAGTACTTGTGTGTGTGTGTGTGTGTGTGTGTGTGTGTGTGTGTGTGTGTGTGTGTGTGTGTTAGTACTGAAAATATATAATAGGCTGTAGAATAATAAAAAGACTAATATTTATAAAAGATAGATGTGCAGATAACAGAATATTAATGTGGAATAAAGCGAAAGTACTAAGGAGCTATTGTATTATCTTTGTCCTTTTTTTTTCCTTTTTGGAATGCTGAGGATTGAACCTGGGACTTCACACATGTGAGGCAAGTACTCTACCACTGAGCTACATCCCCAGCCTGAACCCCTGGATTTCTTAGACTTTTGCATGTCCCCACCCTGCCACACTCCATCCTCAGGAGGCCAGGCCAATCTTAAGTCAACTGGGGAAAAGGCAGAATTGATCTTTGTGATAGTTTTAACTGATGATAAAGAAGGTCCCTGGCCTTCTGCTCTGTGGGTGGAACACTTAGACTTTATCCTCCATACCCCTGTGGGCTTTTTCAGCAGCTCTGAGTAACAACACCCATACTTCTGTGCTTTCTAGGATTTTCCTTCCTAAGGCAGGACTGATGGAAACACTCAAGATCAAGATCCAGCCAGCCAGACGAAGTGATGTTCCTGGCATCCCATGAGAAATGGAAACAGTGACCAACAAACGCCTTCTAGAAGTTTGAGCCTATTCCTGCTACTGTGAATCTTTCACAAAACAGCCAGTTACCATGAGGAACTGACCATTTCACACTGATGTGGTTTTCTTCCTTTCTACCCGAAAATATCTGTGTTGCTAGAAGAGATAAAGACTATAAAGAGAACGCTTATGCTAAGATACTGTTTCATGTTGGAATCTCAAGTTCACTTATATGAATAAACTTTATTCATATAAATATTTAGAAATATGATAAACTACAATGAAATAGAAATATTTATAAATATATTTACTTATTTGGGGGCATGGTTGAAGGGAGTGTGCACATGTGGGAGATCAGTGGGGGAGTAGAGGTCAGAAGACAACTTTAAGCAGTCTTGGTCTCCTTCCATGGTGTAGGTCTGCTCATTAGGCACTTTGGCCTCCTGAGCCATGCCACTGGCCCTATCCATTCATCTTTGACATAATGTCTTATGTTATCCAGGACTGCTTCAAACTCCCTTTGTAGCACTGAGTATGACCTTAAAATAATGATCTTCCTTCTTGAACCTTCAGAGTTCTGTGATCATGGGCCCAGCAATGGTATGTGCTGGGCAGGCACTCTGGCACCAGAGCTGCATCCTTGGTCCTCTGTCTACTTTTCACAAAGCCACTTTGGAGTGAAATTCCAGTATATCTGATGTCCCTACTGGAAATATTTCATTTTAAACCAATGTTAGGCTTAAAATGGTGAGGTCAGACACACCGAGGAGAGAGTAAGAGCATACAGCGGAGGATGAGATTGGCAAGCTGACCAGATAAGAGTAGTGACAGGGCTCTGAGGAAACCATGAAGCTAGGTCTCAGCATGCTCCAGCTGGCTTCCAACAAAACCCTTTCCCCGAGTCATCTTCTCACTTTATAGGTGGTTATACGAAGTCCTGAATCGAACTCTTAACCAATTGAATTGTGGATAAAGACTACTTCTAATAAAGCTTCCATCTATATTACAGGAAAAGGACTACCTCCAACTGCCCCCAAGGGTGAGCAAGGACAGGAAAATGGTAGACCAAGACAGACGCCTAGACAATAGAGAGCACCCTTTGCCACGTCAGGAGATCCTTGAGACGCACTTTCTGTTTTGTTACCTCACCTGCTAAACTCCTTTTGCTTTCTATAAGAAACCATGGCTACTTGCACCCTTTACCTGTGCCCCAGTGTGATTCTTCCCCATCCAGGGCACAAGAATGGAGACGACTGTGGCTGTGGTTAGGATTAGAGAGTCTTCTTTCAGGAGGAGGCATAGCTCCCCATCCATAGCAGAAAAAAAAATGTTCATGTCCATTGAATGGTAAACCTCAGTAGGATGGAGCCAAAGCCTTTGTTCCGGCCTTCCTATCAGTGCCCAGCACAGGGTTAAAGTCCTTGAACAGATTTATACATGCAATTACTAGAGAAGACCCTTTAAGTTGGGCAGATCACACCAGCATTTAAAAGCTGCAGGAGTCCTTGCCACCAAGCATAAAGGGACATCCCTGAGGAAACATCACTTCACCGATCCTCCTTTCTGTTCCCTAACTCCCCACCCCAGTTTCCTAAAAAAGAGACTGAGTTTCTGTTGAGAAACAGAGATTGAGGCACTCTGAGAACCAGAAGAGGCGTGGCTTTCATGCACCCTCGGCCCTAGGCCATGAAAAGGATAAAACCTTGCAAATATTTACAGAGACAGTGCAAGCCTCTGCAAGTCTACTCTAATTTCTCACTGTAAACTCCAGGAGGCAACAAAAGAACTAATGTCTACTAAAGGCCACAGTTGGCCAAGTCCAACACAATGACGCCTTGTCCCATTTATTCCTCCTAACAGCCCCATAGAGCGGGGTCACCATACTGCCAGCAGTTCTCAACTTGTGGGTCATGACCTCCTTGGCAAACATCTGTCTTCAAAAATATTTACATTATGATTCATAACTGACAAAAATCACAGTTATGAAGTAGCAACAAAAATAATTTTATGGAACTATAGAGTTCCTCCATGTTGACTGAGCTCTGCCAATCCATGAAATGACAGTAATTAAGTATCTAGAAGCAACTTGTTTTACTAAATTCTTGCCCTCCATATTCTTATTACTGATATAGAGACAGCCTGACTCCACAGGATATAGAGAAACACACACACACACACACACACACACACACACACATACACACACACACACACACACACGTTTCCTCTGATACCTAAAAGGAAGGGACTTCCCTCACACTGAGTTATTTTCAGATTGCATTGACAGTTGGGTCTTACCTGACCATCTCAGGCAAGCCAGGGAGGGAGAGAGCCTGGCAGTTGATAATGAACAGAATGTTGGAGCAGTGGCCACAGTGAGAAGCTCACAAGCCAACTTGAGAGAAAGCAGAGGGATTAAGAGTTGGAAGGAGGAACCCTAGGGTGTTGAGCCACTCACCTGGAATACAGTCTAATGAAGTAGCTCCAGCAGACCACAGAGCATTGGCTCCTACCTGGCAATCACACTTGCATGCCTTCTGGTACCAGGGGTCCTCACCCTCGTCCTGCAGGCAGCCAGAAGAGCACAAGTCACAAAAGTCATAGTCAAAGGCAACTGGCCAGAGCATCACAAGAAGCTTACTTGCAAAGGTCAGACCCGTTCATTACAGTGTGTGGTTGCTGGCTCTAAGTACACAGGCCTTACACTGCATGTTCCTTTTTAGCTTGAGTTCTTGATGCTGCTGCTGCTGCTGCTGCTGCTCTTATCTCATGTATCCCAGGCCGATTTTAAAGTCACCGTGTAGCAGAGAATAACCTTGTTGAACTCCTGACCCCCCTGTCTCCACCTCTGAGTGCTGGGCTTCTAGATGGGTGCCACCCTGCCCAGTTTATGTGGTGCTTAGGACCAAATCAAGACCTTCACAAATCCTAAACAAGTGTTCTATCAACAAAGGTACACTCCAGCTCTATATTACTTTTAAAAAATATGTGTGTGTGTGTGTACATGTTACATCCAGGTGCATGTGTTCTTGTATGCTCATGTGAGGGTGCTAGAGGTCACCTTTGGGTGGCATCCCCAGGAATCCCATCTGCCTTCTTTGAAGCAGGGTCTCTTACTGTCCTGGAGCTCACCAATTAAGCTAGACTAGTTAGTTGGCCAGCATACCCTGGGGATTCCCTTATCTTCACCTCCCTGACACTGAGATTACAAACTCCTGCCACCATGTCCAGCATTTTTCATGAGTTCTCTGGATTTACCAAATGAGCCATTCTTCCATCTCCCCCACACACACTTTTTTTGGTTTCAGGCTGGGTCTCATTCAGCACAGGCTGGCTGACCTCCAACTCTCTGTGTAGCCAAGGATGGTCTTGAGCCTTCAGGTCCTCCTGCCTCTATATGTCCCAAATAATAGAATTAAAGATATGTTCCACCATGCCCTGCTCATCTAAATAAAAAAAATTCCTCTCACTATAGGTACCAACTGATTATCTCCCAGGGCTACCTATGTACACAAGGATAATGTTTACCTTCTTGGAGATGGAGTTCCAGTACAAGCTTGGACTCTTTATGCTCCTTGGAGAATCCTAAGACATCCAATTTTAAAACTACAGTAGTACATGACTGTAATCTCAGCACTGGGAGATAGGGATAGGAGGATCAAGAGTTCAAAGTTATCATCAGCTGCCTATCAAGTTCCAGAGTAACAGGCAAGCCTGGGCTACAGGAGAACTTGCCAAAAAATAAAAAATAAATAAAAGCAACAATGACAACAAAAAACAACAAAAACAGCAAAACAGATGCCAATGTAACTGGATCTGGGATCCCAAGAACCAAGAAGCCCAGCAAGCTTCCTATGGGTGCAGCTAAGTGTTAAATCACTTGCCTAGCATGAACAAAAAAGGTATCTAAAATAGGTCTGGGTGGCTGTTTTTTTAGATTTTTGTTTTTATTTCCTTGTTTTTAGATATAGTCTCTTGTGTCCCAGGCTGGCCTTAAACTCTGTGTAGTCAAAGTAAAACCTTGGAATGATACCCCTGCCTCTAACCCTAGAGTTCTGGGATTATAGGCATTCACCACCATGTGTGCTAGATAAGCACTCTGCCAACTGAGTCATATTCCTAGCTTCTCCACCGAACTCCCCCCCTCTTCTCTCCCTCCCTTCCCCATCCATCCCTCCTTCTTCCTTTGCCCTCTTTCTTTCTTTCTT